>NW_025936745.1:680977-1153919 GCF_000764305.2 Hyalella azteca | reverse complement strand
TGGTTACTTGAATTCCTGAGGCACTCAGGTGACTTTGCAACTCTCCTCGAGTAATCTGTGGATTTTCTTGGATTTTTCGTCCCAATAATCTAGCAGATCGTGCAGAAATCTTCCTAGGAGCACCTGATCGTCTTTGGTTTTCAACGCTGTCACGGGTCTTGAAGCGTTGTTTTTGGGAACTTGTTAGTTCTTTACCTTTAGCCATTTTTGAGACCTTCTTGTACTACGTGCCGTTGCAGAATGATCTGGTAGTTGCAAAATACGTTAACTATGGTTACTGATTACATTACTGGAACGTGCTACATGTTTCTAGTACATTCTGGAATGTTCTGGTGTGAAATATTAGTCAAAAGTTGTTTTGTACGAATACTTTTTTGACCCGAAGAAGTTAACATGTTGCACTTATTTTTGTTGCATTGAGATTTAATTTCTATTGATGCTATTTTTGAATACAATGCGCCTCTATACATAATATAAATCACTTCTCCTGTTCAGTTCGTGTACTTACATACATTAAAATACGATTTTTCAAGTGTACGAATATTTATTGCCCCCCACTGTATAAGATTAATACCTCGTAGATTCAATTGTAGAAACTATATGCATGTGAACATTTGGTTCACTTTTAATAGGTAAATGTTGCCTAGTAGCTACCTTTATATTCCTGAAATTAGTTATTTATTTAATAAAATTGTAAAATGTTCAAGGACGAAATCTCTAGCAAGGACATTGAGACGCTAGGATCTTGAAACCTAATTTTTTAGTCTGTCTTTGAATTAAAAGAAAACGATGTACTGGTTAATTCAAAGGAAAACGGTTAACTCAAAAACCTACGGAGTTTAAACTTGAAGTTAAACTACCTAAAATGATGGAGACGACCAGTAGCGCCACGTCCGTGTAGAAAAAGATCGTCAAGAAACCATATGGGAAGAAGAATTGTGCTTATGACAATTAATTGTAAGTGTTTATCGTTTCTGGATTGCAAAGTTCTAACAGCTTAAATGAGGAGAAATGAGTCTTTAGAACGTTGCAACACACACAAGTTACACGTACGATTAGAGCCATCAAGGCTGCCCTCACTAATGAGAGTCTTGTACTATACAGGAACAAGTTTCATAATAAGCGTGTTGACGAGTTCAATAACCGTCTACATTAGGCTAGCATAGTAAACAATGGCATAGCAAAACCATTGAATGCGGAACAACAGCCAACACTGAATTTCTGTGATAGATAAGTCATGGTCTACGGGGTTAAAGTAATGAGGTATTGTGTGGAGGGCAGAGGGTT
This sequence comes from Hyalella azteca, assembly GCF_000764305.2. NCBI lineage: Eukaryota > Metazoa > Arthropoda > Malacostraca > Amphipoda > Hyalellidae > Hyalella > Hyalella azteca. The sequence goes on along the minus strand of NW_025936745.1, from coordinate 1,152,632 downwards.
GTTATATGATGATATCTAGCACACACTTAACCAATGTTTTGAAGAACACAATCAATTCGTATAATGTTCCCTCAGGCTGACACAAAACACTTGACATTCTTGGCCTCATTACAGATAAAAAATGTTGATTTCACACTTTGCAACAAAATTGTATCCATGACTAACAATTTAAGAGATCATTGAAGTAGGAAAAGCAAATATAGAGCTAAACTGGACACCTAAGCAAGCTTTAGAGGGAGTTAGTCAACAAATATGGATCGACAGAGTGCAAACGAGCTGTTGTCTTGATACCAGGTTTCAGCAAGTCAAAGACGGATCGAAACCACTCAAATTGAGTACATAATTGTGGTGGCACAATCACATAGATGATTCTATCATAGTCGGCTTAATAGATCGTTTGTCTGGTCGGTGGCTCAGCCAACTGCTACATCGTCTGAACAACAATGTCGTCTCTGAATTGTGAATTGTCAGCTAGTCTACGCAAGATATTTGTTCTGATTGAGGTGCTTACAAAGTCGAAATTCAAGCTATAATAATTGCCGAGCATGGAAATCTCATTTGAGAGAGGAATTCTGAAACCTGAACTATGTGAGAGGAAACACGGTAATTGTGAAACATAAAAAAATGTGCACCAACGACTCAAAGTCTTAAAATAAGACGCGTTAACATCATCACTATACATCGACTATGGGACTGCCTATACTAACTGAAAGGAAACTATACATGAAATACTGGACCACCTACTAACTAAAATAGAAATATTAATCAACGGCCACGAAGAACTAACACGGCACTCACCGCTGGTCAGAACGGTGTGGTTAAAAGGAACGTCCCAGTAGAAAAAGCCTGACGAGACGGGCAGGGGTGATGTCTGAGCCTCGAACACATACGTCGTGTACGGCAAAAGAGCGTACAGCTCCTGGTCCAGCTTTATCTGCAACAACCATCAACATTTCCAAATTAATACTTGAAGTCTCTTATTTAAACTCTATCGAATAAGTTATGAAATAAGTAAAGAAGATAAACTAATCAAATCCATAATAATAATAATAATCCTCCATTAAAGATTCCAAATGTAAATGTGCTAAATAAATAATTTATGCCAACAAAAACACTTGTGATGATGCGTATCGAGCCAATGTATCAAATGAACTGCATAATATGCATCTGAGTGAAACTACTCGCACACACACAAAAAAGAATATATTCTTAATAATTTACGAAATGACGCTAGCACTTATCGACATTACAGGGCGCAAAGCAAATCATCTGTTATAAATAAATGGTATGAGCTACATCTGAATAGCACATTGATTGTTGACGCTGCAAGAAGAGTTCAGGACCAAGATTGCTATAGCAACGGCATCAACACAGCAACACCTCGCTTATCTAATCCACTAAACCAACACCTGAATATTGGATAGCGAAAACCCTAGTCCTCTACATCAGCAGCACGAGTAAAAATGCAGCCTACCAAGCAGCCAATGCAAAAATATGAAGTGGGCGTTCAGGTGTAGGAGAATCTGCAAAAACGGTCTTAGAAAAGTGCAGTATAAGAATTTACATAATTTACATGAGGATCTGCCAACGCATCTCAATAGCACATTCCAGCTCTGAAATGCAATATAAAAACTACAGAACATTCTGTTTGTCAATCTTGCAAAATAATTTTATTCGTGCATGACTGAAAGTTTCTATTCATAAAAAAGTAAAAAAATCAACGCAGTTCCCTGCCTAAAAAATGAAAATCATTCAACATATACGGACACTATACAATTTAGGATATATTAATAAAAAATCTTTCCCTGATTGCAGCAATGTTCAAACGAGCAACACTCGAACACCGTGTACAATTAAAGCGGCTACAGGGCATTCCGGAGCTGTCGGCAAGTGAGGAGGCTTTCGTCAATATTATTGAGCGCAGCTCCATCAAATACTGTTAAGTTGAAAACACGAATTGCCAAACAACGCTCGCCTGATGGACGTGTTCATTAAAAGAAACGCCGTTATGCGTTCAGCTCGGAGAAATCAATAGCACGCAATACTGTTACAGACATCAATACAAAACAACACAAGCGAGTTATTTTGCTCGTAAAAAAAGATGAATAACTGCGCCAATAAAATAGTGAGGGGCTTAATTATGCCGCGACAGCATCTCACCAACAGTCAACTATGGAAGAGAAATCGTTTAACCCTTGTCTGACTGCATAGGTACAACTTTGCCTAGTAAACTCTTTATCAGTTGTACACTACCGAAAAGTTTAAATCAGTTAGATGTACGTTTAGCTCGGCTTAAGTAAAATAAATATACATCTAAATCGACCATTGATTCGTTCTGCGAGTCTTGCACCAAAACACGATAAATAGCCTCTAGAGTCCTAGACCGGTAGGAGACATGTAATCGAATCGATGCATAAATGAATAATTTGTTCGTTAGGGATTCAGCAATAACGCACACAAAATATCATGCTAGTTGGTTATCGTAATATTCGTACGTGAAAAATTCCAATTTATAACCTAATATCTTATCACATAAATTTTCTAAATGTGATTGCATTAATGATGTAATTGAGAATCAATTAACACATTTAACTATACTTACTCTTAACAAATGCGCCACGCAAAGAGCACAAGGACGTAAATAAGCATGCACAAGAGATGCTGAGTGTTGCAGAAAACAATTGGATTCGGATATTCTACCTATATAAATGAAAATAAGATGACAGAAGTATATGAGGCCCATTTCCACGTAGATTCTGAAAATACGAGAGTACTTTGGGAAGATGTAACAATTAATATACAAGCATTTCAGCGTTTTACAGGAGTGAAATATGCATTTTGTGGGTGCCTTTAATATGGATGTAATTTAATCAAAAAATCAGTCGTCAGTGCGATATGGCCGGATCGAGTCTGAAGTGCGGAATCCTAACAGATAAATTCATACGCCGTAACAGCTTCACTGATATATTACAACTTGTACGAAGCTCCTACATACGCCTTGCGCAGCGGTGATGTTAGGAAGATTAGTCCTGAATTTACACTCCATCATACATTGTATGTCAAAGAAACTGGGGCGTTACAGGCATCTCAGGTTCAAATTCATCCCAAAACTGAATGAGCAAGAAATCAGTAGCATAAATAGTATTCAATACTCTCTTTCAACAGGAATGAACTCGAAAATATCTTCAAAGAATCTGAAGGAAAAAGTATGAATAACTTCTGATAATACACTGAAATAATTCAACATTATTTTCCAATAATCGCTTCATGAAGAACGATGAACCGCACGGGTTCAAATGAAACAATCTTAATAATGCTGATTTATCTGTAAATCGTCCAGAACAGAAAAAGATAGATCAGTACTCACTGAAGTGAGTGACAGAGAGAGCATTTTCTCTGTCACGTGAAGTCACGGACGGACATCGGTGGAGTCACAGACAGACATTAGTGGAGTCACAGACGGACATCAGTGGAGTCACAGACGGACATCAGTGGAGTCACAGACGGACATCAGTGGAGTCACAGACGGACGGACATGACGAGCACAATAGCGCTTTTTGTCATAAATGAGAAAATGCGCTAGAAACATAAAAACAAAACGATGGTACGCAGATTGCGAAAATATTGCTAGACCGACAGGAAGGCGGTAACGACAGGCATCAGCGGCACCCGCATATTTCATGCAGCGAGCTATCATTCACGGCCACGAAGCTAGCACGCATAGAGAAAAACTGGAAGAAGATGAGCGCCAAGTTGAGATTTAAATGCAAATGAAGAGCAACTTTAATCTAGTTGAGCGAAGTTTTATCCGGCAGGTTTGTGTGGCGTTCACTGTCGCAGGATTCGTCAGGCAATGCCCATGCACAGCGGGCATTGCGGATAGAGAACGCCAGAGTGTCCTTGCCGAAGTGGCAACGAGCAATGAATTTCAGCCGGGGATGCTTACAAACTGAGCTAAAAAATAACGATGTGACCTAGCTAAACCAAAGCGCAGAAAATGAAACGGGACGAAGCAGAAACCAAACACCACAAATGAAACAGAACACCAAGGCCAAAACGTAGAAGTGAAGCCATTAGCAAAAATATGGGAGAAAGAAAGCAATACGAAAGGCGATAGCCGAACCCCTTTAAAATGTTTTCAACGAAATAATGGGTTATAACCAAACCTAATTTCATTAATGTTTGATTTGACTTAATTCTCGCAAAAGGCCGGCATACTTTATAACGCAAGTCATTCTTATATATTAGTCATTCTTATACATTATTTTTTTAATTTGAATTAGATCTTTTCGACTACAAGTTGCTGAAATGAGAATTGATTGTTAACATTCTGAAACAAATTTAATTGGACGGAAAGTGGTGAGTAAATCAAGACGAACACACTTCAACATTCATTAATACCAGGTTCATGCGATTTTTCATCATATATATACCATACCATCACTAACGCAAGCTATCGTAGGACGTACGTTCGATGTACGGATCATAATTTTCGAGTTCAAAGAATATGATTTGCAGGGCAGCTCAATAGAGATGATTAAGAAGATTTAATATCGGAAAGATGAAAGGTTGAGTAATATTGCGCTGTATTTAAACACAAAGCTGCTCCAGGATTAAAACGGGATCCAGTTGTGATTGTGTGAGATTATGGCACTGGCAACACTGCATACATTTTACCTTTTGAAACATTTCTTCTGGAGTCATTCACTGGAGCCCAGTCGTAAGGTTTACTTTCAAACTGGTAGTACACAATACAGCCCTACTCAGGAATTAATGTAAAGTGAGTGAAAGTATACACCGTGAGTAGAGTCACTCACTTTGAACATGCATAAAAAGAACTAATATTCCAAGAACAAGGAGTAACTCAAGTTAATGCAAATACAGACATTTTAAAAAATGGATTAAAAATCACATATTTATTATTTTCTGCGTATCTGGCATGCAGATTGTCGCATAGGCCTGAGGTGGTCGTAAGAAAACGTACACAGCGACGCTACAGACTTCTTCGTTGAGCGCCGCAATTCCAGTGTAATGCGCCCAAAATAAAAATAAAAAACAGTCACGACAGAAAGGCCTACAGAGAGGAATAAAATAAATATTGAAGCTCTGCACCTACGCTCATATACGCTCAGACTTTCAAGTTATGGACACTAACTCCACAATTTTATGCACCGAATACCGTTAGAATATCTTGGTAACAAAAAAATAAGTGGAATACATAAGAATACAGCTTTTAAAACAAGAATTTATCGAGTTGTTTTATAATCATGACCAAATGTATATAATCATTGCAATCAAGTAGCTAATGATCCGACGAATTTAATCCTCTATAAATCTTATATGACTAGAATTAATTAGCAATCATATTAATGCTACTTGCATATAATTTCTCAGTATTTTTCATTACAACAATTAGGTTCAAGAATAAATAACTAAATGAAACAGGAAAGAGTCATGAAAGCTTCTTTTCTGATAATTCTGACGATTATTTGCACCTCTTTCTTTTAATTGCACCTCAACAACATTCAGCGTTCACGTGAAGTGCAATCAGTAGGGATAGAATTTATCTATAAAGACATTACAGGGAAAACGCGTGTGTGCTAATATACTTACCATTTGAAATGAAGTTTGAAGTACTTCAAAACGAACTTTATGTTGTAATAATTGGTCTATATCACAAAGTTATTCTTCAAAATTAAACCGCCACTTTTCTGAAATAAATTTCAGTGAGTCTCGAGTGACGTTTTTACACGATGACCTACTCTTTGTAGTAGTCGACCGTACATTTCTACAGGCGCTTGATATTTCATACTGAATCGCCGAAAATAGCATGTCTGAATAATTTATAATAGCAAGTCCAACTTGAATCAAACATTTACCATAGACGCATGTTGTAAGATGCAGGGAAAACTTGGCACTGAAGTGGCAATATAAGATTTTGAGGTTGTCCTTGGATAAAAAAAATCGATACAATTCTATTACAAAATGATACCCCAAAAATTGCTGATACTCAATTCCAGAGATTTTATGAACGCTTCGAAATCTTTTTTTGTTCGTTAAGTGAAATTACACAGTGGTCGTTGAAGTTAGTAAATACTGTAGGGTGTAATAGTATATAACCATTTTTTATGATACAAATAAGAATAAACTCACTTGAACAACAATAAGAGACCAAAGACTTAAATAATAATGTAACTTCCTGCGACTAATGAGAAAAACTCAGAAAGCGCGACATTTGGACAATTCCTCAGAATAGAGAATGCGAGAAGCCGGCCTTTCAAGAGGGCAATTTGGCGGAAAGATAACGAGGCGGAATGAATAGAGTACGGATTAGTGTGGAGCGCCCAGGCTTTTGTTGGTTAAGGTCTTGTTAGCAGCCGTGCCTGGCTTTATCCTAAGTATCAATCCTACAGAAAAGAAAGCGTCATTCAAGTACCTCATCTTGACCATTGAAATGTGATAATAAGATGTTTAAATGACGCTCAAATTGAAACAGTTATAAGATCGTCTAACTATTTCCAAAATTGATATACCATGTTAAATAAAACGAGACATTCAGAATGAGACGAAAAAGTGTGGTAAAGTAACTGTGTGGAAGTACATTCAATGGCTGAATAAGTAAATGTTCTTCTGCTCGGCTACTCAGGCTTACTGTTGGTACATATTATTGTGTCACATTTTGCCATCACATGCATGCTCCTAACATGAATTGCGCAACGACAACGATTCATGAAGCATTCACGGTCCCATTTTAACGACATTGTTCAGACCGAATAACCTGATTAGGTTTCGCTTTCCCAAGTAATTGATTAATATTACAATGAGTTTCATCCAATGACTTTTCCGTCCACAGAGATTATGTATATTGACATTTTTGTCTATGAACATGTTTAATTTTTACGCTTATTCCGTGACAGGGAGAGCAATTTATTTCCTTGTTTCCTCTTCCTAAACTTCACTAATGTGTGACACATCAATAAGCATCATAGTAATTATCATAATACCATAAAGTTACTTTTACAGTCGCAAAACTTCAAAAGTGACTCGACAAAGCTTAGGGTAAGCGGCAGGAGTATCTTTAAACAACCGAATCAGGTTCTAGCGTCCCAGATTGAATACCAACGAAGTGGCCGGCGGTAGCGGCGCGAGCTTCCTGACGGAGATCTTTGGTGACTTTGTAGATACAAAAGTTACGGTAAGTATATACATTTCGAGTAACAAAATTAAGGGTGTAGAACAGCCTAATATACCTATTCCAATTAGGTCAAGCTACGGAATTTAAGTTCGAGGTGTGGATTTAGTGATTTAGAATTAATCATGTTTAGTTCGGTAAATTCTACCTTCAAACCTTCAAGTAATCGATGATGATAAAAGAACATCTCAATTTATAGTTCAAGTATCTGAGCGATGGTGGAACAATCATGTAACTAGAACTCGATTAACAACGCTTTAAGGATTAATGCAAGATGCTTAAATTAACTTTGAACGGTCCGCATTATATTACTAAGAAATAAAAAATCTATTGATTGATTTATAAACGTATCAAAGGTTAGTAAATTGTAAAACAGTTTGGTGACACATAAAGTACTAAAAATAATATGTGTAGCCTATAGCTGAAGTCCGTACACGTATTGCCTTAAGAGTATCGAAGCTCTACGATAACACTCTACTCCATCGGGAACCTAAGAGCGGAAATCAAGCACCAGCGAGCAGTGATTTGCCATCCCCAGAACCTGTGAAGTCAAGAAGGGTCGGCCAGGGCAAAGCCGATCCCTCATGTTCTATCGAGCGTCTCGAAGCTTCACTTCCGCTGACGCCAAGTGTACCGCGGTGTGCCATGCCATAGTATTTTTAGACGAAGTTGTTGTTCGAAAATAATGCAAACATTGAATAATATTTAATTGCAAGTGATTTTTTCGAATAGTTCGGTACGAAATTACGTAGAATAATTAGATAGTATTGTAATTCTAAAGGAAAATTAGCTTTATGTACTTCTAAAAATCCGTGGAAACGAACTTGCTGAGGTGCCATATTTACTCTTCTCAGAAATTCTCTCATAATTTATTTTAAAATGAAATTACCCAGTCTTTTCGACAAAAGCGAGTGCATCTGAGAGCAGATTGAAATTTTTACCCGCTAGGTGTAACCCCATGAGGAATCGGGGAAACTCATTATGAAAACCCTCAAATTAAAATAATTAGGATATCCTCCAACACACCCCTACGTTCAACGAATAAAACGCAGGACGCATGACACTCCTCCAACAATGATCTTCACATTCTTAGTGGAAAAAACTTCACGCAAGATATCACGATGCAATTCCACGCACAAAATTTTCTCGTCAGTGAAACGATCGCCGCAATACATAAACTAGTTCTTCGACACCTCACAAAAGGGCTGCTCGTTGCGGCTAACACGGCACCATATCGATCTCAGTAATGGCATGTAAATGAATACTGACAAGGCAATAGTTCGAACGTCGGTGAGGAACAGGCCGCTTCATCCGGCCGACACCTCACCTCTGCAAAAGAAGAGAAAAAGGAGCCCAAGGATCGGAACTTGTCTTTACGATGGACAGTATGTCTACATCGACCTTCCAAGCGGTCCTAGATAATGAACCTATTTCAACTTAATGAGCTCTTAACAGACTGTGCAAGCAGATAAAGATTGATAAAGATACAGCCCCCCCCCATGGCAAGCCGTAAACGAAGCGTGTTAAAAAGTAGTAAAGAATCGTCATTATGCTGCATTTTGTACATCAATTGCTGAGCTTTCGTTCAAAAATACAGTAATTAATTCACAATCGTCGATTTCAAAATAGCGGATCAGCATCAGCTAAAGTTAATGGTACTTGGTTTACGCAGAGAATGTGAAAGATACAAAACTCGGGATGTTATGAAACGCTGATAGAAAAAAAATTAGTTTGAAAATTCTCAATAGAGAAAGTAAAAAAATTAGTTTGAAAATTCTCAATAGAGAAAGTTTAACAAAGTTAAAACTTCGTCAACTGTTAATACGTCCAAAAAGTCCGATAGTAATTGAAAAAATGAAGGAAATGTGAGGTCTCGTGGTTGCAATGAAACTTCAAGTTTGCTAAATTGCAGTAGTCTGCAAGGAAAATCAATAAAACCACCAATATATTTTTATGCGGAAGCACAAGTAATTTTTGATTATCTGGTCTTGAAGTGTTGGGCGCATCATTATCACTGACTCCATGACCATTAAAAATGTATATAACGTGATCATTCAACGAACAGAAATCGACAGTTGATATCAACATTTGAACGACAAACAAAACTTCATTCTGAACAAAAAAGTATATAAGTACGTGACGAAGGCAGCTTATGGATCTCGTCTTCAATGTCATGAAGTGAAAAATATCGCGGAGCAAGCGAATTTTCTCGAAAACGGGCGTCGTCTCGTTTCACCCAAGTCTTCTCATCCTATAAAAGCAGCAAGTACTTATATTATCAGTCATTACAAGTTCACAAGGAATTTAAGAGCAAATAAAACGACAAGCAAATTCACCATATCAATATTGAAAATATATGGTTGTATTCATTTTTTAGTTTATCGAACTGATGATGGAGCTGGACTCCGAAACGTTTTCAATATCGATATGGTGAATTTACTAGCGTTTTCTTTGCTTTTAAATTCCTTATGAGAGCAGCAAGTGATGGCTGCAGACGCGCTTCAGACCGACCATACCTACAGCATCGGGATCATAAATGTTTCGCTCGTGGCCCGCTACGGAAACTGTATTACGTATAAACTTAGGACAAAATTTCGAACGACGAATGCGGTTCCTATCATTCGATGAAATCCCAAAATATACCAAGCATTGACAATGAATGGGAGTCAACATTAAAAAAGGAATCACATTAATTATTAGCACATTTAATCTATTACCTTTAAATTAACAGCTATTTCCAAATAAAGAAATTAAAATAATCTGAATCAATGATAGTTCTTTTTAACTGCTCAGTCGCGTAGACTCAGACAAATTAGGAGTAAACTAAAAATTCACAACGTTAATAGAGTTGCTTGATAATTCATTGAATTATTACCAACTCACCTCCTGAACGACAATCCTGTTGGATATTGCAGTGGCAGATTCAGTGCTGAAGCTAGCGTTTAGAGGCGGTTCAGTCACTTCATCCGTAGTGGCAGCAGTCGACGGATCTAAAGAGGTTGAAGTAAACGAAGTAATCGTGGTGAAGGGAGCTGGAGGAACTGTAGTAGATGTTAAAGGGTGCACAGTTAAAGCATCAAGCGTAGACGTTGTGGGGTGAGGCTGCGTCGCGGCACCAGATTCGAATATAGTAAATTCAGCGGAAGTGTCTGTTACAGTATCAGAGTCAGATGATACTGAAGTGCCTGTTCTAGTATCAGATTCAGATGATACTGAAGTGTCTGTTCCAGTATCGGAGTCAAATGACACTGAAGTGTCTGTTCCAGTATCAGAGTCAAATGACACTGAAGTGTCTGTTCCAGTATCAGAGTCAGATGATACGGAAGAGTCTGTTACAGTATCAGAGTCAGGTGATACGGAAGTGCCTGTTCCAGTATCAGATTCAGATGATGCTGAACTGTCTCTTACAGTATCAGATTCAGATGATACTGAACTGTCAGTTAAGGTTTCGTAGTTGGACGTTACTGAAGTTTCTGTTACATTATAGGCAGACGGTATTGAAGCTTCTTCATTCACTGGTACAGAATGATTATTTTGGGTTGGCAAAATCATAGGCTGAGAATCATCCCTTAGCATCGCCTGAACGTCGCGAGTATCACGAGCGATTTCACTGACCACGATTGCGGAACTCTTAGAGCTTCCTGGTGAGACACCGAAATCAGAATATTTCTGGTGTGGAACTACAAGAGTGGCACTCGGGTTCCCTGGACTGGCTTGTTCCCCGGTCAAGGTTCGGAAAGCGGAAGTCGACAGCAGTCCGGAACTGCTCAAGTCGCGCCTAAGACCACGAACCATCCGGAGGTGGGGAAGGACTCCACCATCAGGAGGTGGGGAAGCTCCGCTGTCATCGTCATCGTCAGGAATTTCGGGTCTGTAAGAGGCATACAAAATGAAGACTTTAGTGACCTGAGCCTCGAAAGAGAATTTAACGAAAACGCCCGTATACACAATAAGATAATACAAATTACCTACGCTAAATGAAAAGAATTTAACTATGAAACAAGACGCTAGTTAAGGGCGTCCAGCTAGATGGTGTCAGCTAGAAAGATGTCCGAACTATGTTCTAAATAAAGCAGCAGCCATTGTTACTTCTTCGGTGATGTTGCCAGTAACAGTTGGAATGATGTCAATATTGAAGCTGAGGGATCTTAAAATTTTAGTTACAGTGGGAGTTTAGGTGAGGGAAAATTTACTGAAACATGATATATTGATGAAATCAGAGAAAATGATACTAAAGTTCAGAAGAATATCTGATTAGAAAACAATTCAATTAAGAGATTAGAATTTGTTATCGAAACCGAAATGTCAGAGAATTGAGTTGTTTTCAAATTCTGAAAGTATGGAAAACATACATGGAATCAATAGAATTGAAAATAAGTGAAGTAAAGATTTAACAATTGGTAATTGTTGACTTGTGCATTTGCTACTTAAGAATCGCTTTACATCAAATAATACGAGTAGTTGACGATGTCCAATTATACCAAGAGAAATAATTAAGACATGATGGAGCGCATCTCCCCCTATCGAGAGTTCAAGTCAATTACCGCAGCGGAAATGAAGTCGTCATCGGATATTGCCAGCCAATAGCCGATCGCCAGTCACTTACGCCACTCGATCGTCATTCATTTACGTTACTAGATCGCCACTCGCGTAACTCGATCGCCACCCACTAACAGTACTTCACTCGATCACCACTCGTTAGGGTCACTCGATCGCCACTCATTTAGGCCACTCCGTCGCCACTCACTCATGAAACTCGGTCGTCAAACAATTACGAACAATTAGGAGTTACCGAACCACTTGAGAAATATACTAATCACCGCAAACACAAAAATCGTGACGATTGAATGAATTTGTCAACTCATAAAAATCAAAGGGGACAAAGTAAGCTTTGGCGACTACAGATCAACTAGAATTGAGAAATCTAAGCGAGTAAAAAATCAGATGTGAAATGTTAACATGCAGTTCAAGAGTTTCCTATTGATCATCCCAGCTCCAGCTCTGTGATACACTAGTCTTGCATTTACTGTAATAAAAACGTAGGCGCATCGATATTCATCGAGACCACATGGAATAGATCAATAACTCGTCTTGGGCGCGAAAAATTCCGACATTTTGAATTGCAATCTGCAGTCCACATGTAAATTAGACAAGCCTCGAAGCGACTCCGCAGCGAGCAAATTGCAGTTCGCTCACTGAGAGATGCAGCACTCGCACCACGGAGACAGTGAACCATGTCAGTGCGACTTCATTACCAGGAACAAACCTCGTACTAGAAATAAATTGAATATTATGAGGCGAATTTTGAGCCTCGTCACTCGAGATTTGCTTGGCGTAAAGTAAGTGACCGAAGTCCATGAACAGAACATGGAAGAAGCTTGAATATTTCATTGGATTATTTGGCTGCAAGCTATTTGCTAAAAGCTAGATTTTGATTTGGTGAACTTTAATAAAAGAGCGAATTTTTACGAAGTTCGCTAATTCCTATACAGGAGATGTAATAAACAAAGTGAAACCTAACATGCGAAGTAAATACCTACCACACAAAACTTAATATGAAACAAAACCAGTTCGGAAGGAGAACAAATATTTGTATCTTCACACAAATTTTTTGTAGCCGGAAATATACCGACCGGGCAACGCTAACCTATATAGAATTCAACTTATTCTTGATTGTCTGCGAATAGACCAATAGTAACGACTGTACCGGACAGTACAGGCGAGCATAATTAAATTTCTTCAGTGTGCACGTAAAATATAGACCAGTGTACGGCTGTACAATAATAATAATGATCAAGCATTAACGAACATAATCTACTGCTTTCGAAACCAGAATGGTGCAATGATTAGGAGGATCCCGAGCCTGGAATATCATTGGACTTGTATACAGAACTAAACGACATGAGCAGTGGAGGTTCATCGTTGCATAGCACAAGCCAGTATTTGCGAGCGATTTCGGCCATTTTTCAGAATCTGAAACGGAATCCGCGGTACAGAGATAATGTCAGGGGCACGTCCCAGCCGTAGATAAGGAAAGGAGAATCTAAACTCGCAGCCAGTCGCTCCAACATCATCCTACCGACGCAGTATTTGTTGAAGCCAAACCCAAAATATTACCTTCTGAGCTGTTGCATTTTGATTCCAGAAAACATGGTAAATTTCAACAAGGCAGGGCATTTTCGAAATAATTTTAGCGCGGTAAAAACTAGTTTAGTTAAAGTTAAAAAAGTTCTGCGAGACCCTTCGGGATCGTGAACAAGTTAAGTCTGATTACAGCATAGGCATCTTTGATGACTCTTGGATAATGAAAATTTTGCAGTGAACTCCGTAGACTTCATAGCAGGCAACTTGCCATCAATACATCCTTGTATGCTTGGCGTTTCGGACGTTGCAGTCTCTGGCCACGCTGGAGCGTCGCCTTCACACGGTGAAAAAAAAAGGTCACTGAATGAAGTTTCAATTCGTATCATCCACGCCAGCAGCAATGACGCTATATCAAATTCCCGCCTCGCCTACAAAATTGTACAAATTTCATGAGCTTCAATACTTTCCTTAATAATCCAGACGGTATCGTTATTTCCTCCTAACAGATTAAGGTCGGGCAGACGGTAAAACGATCAAGGAAGGAAGTGCTGCAATTAAGCGGTAGCAAAAGATTGCGCGGGTCTCTTGAGAGCAAGAAGCGGCGGCAGAGGCCGGCCCGCTCATTAAGAGGACTCCCTAGCGCGGGATAATCTAACGCAACTCGCACCAGGTTTCTAGATATAAATTTTAATTTAGGCCTCGCATATTTGCAATATGAGACGTGGCGTGATGGATGAAGCTCAGTGCATTATGGCACGGCGTCATTCGTCTTGTGCGCGCGCCGGAAAACTGCCAGAAAAATATTTCGCGATGACACTGGCGCATGGCGACACATTCCTAAAATGCCGGAGATTCGCGAAGCATCGTCTCAAGAAAGCGTGGCTCACAAAAGCATATTTAATTAATTCATACATGATCTCGAAAATGGCGTTCAACTAGAAATTTTAGTCACGCTCACCTGAACTTTTCGACTTGGTACTCAGAGGAAGCAAACAAAAATGTCGTGCCCTACCTAGGTAAGTCATTGCACATCTAGAATCAATTAATGGAACTGTCACAGTACCCATTTATTAAGCATTGAAACTTAAGACTAATAATTGATACTAGAAGGAATTTGTTGGTAACGGAGCCTCGATGCATGAATTACACAATAACAGATGCCAGAAATTCGCGAAATTCATTCCGACAGCATTTCCTTTGTAAATAAAAACAATGCGGTGCAGTGAACAACTATTGCTTCATATGTACGACTAAGGTTCGTCCATATAACCAACGTTAATTAAAACAGATGAGAAAAAGCCTCCGTTCCAAACTTGAACGTGTCGAAATCAGACAAAACGTGCCCGCCAATATCACTTAAGAAACCCACTCATCAAGAGCGAAAAGCTTAACATGTCTGGTCACTTTTTCCTCGACAAGATGGAAATGGTCCAAAAAAATCAGTGAAAAAGGACATCCCGTTGCCGAAACGATGGCCAGAGAGAGACTCGCATTAGACGTCGGTGGTCCCTGGGATGAGGGCTCCTGAGGGGAACATGTAAAGGCCTTTGCTACCCGCGGCGTCTCCCTCATTGAAAGAGCCGCAAAACCTGCCTGGATTTCTAGCTCAGTGATAGACTGCCCAAATCTGTCCATGTGAACCCTAAAGAATTGCCGTCAGTAAAAGAAAGCCTATAAATTATTGCTCTCGAGTGAGGCCGTTACCTCAATAAACCAAAGAAATCCAGGCACCTCACAAAAAGCGGATACCCTCACATGATCGATGTTGTGCCGAGACTCAATAAGACAACAAACTTTTTATGGCTGTGGTCAACACTTCACTCTTTTTTATAGTTTCGAGACAGACAGTAAGAAATGATTAATTGTGACTTTCTTTCTGGTTAGTGATGAGTTCAATTTTTGAACACGAAAAGCCGAATGGCTTACACGTCATATGTTCAAAACTTAACCTGATCAACACATCACAGGAAATTTAAAAGAAAGCAGGATGCAAACCATCTCAAAAGTAAACGAAGGAAATGTAATACCAAGACCATGTTAGATTGAATTGCAAGGCGAAAGCATAATGAAAAGTGGCAATTTTATACAATTATAATACACTAACGAAATGCATTATACATATTTAAACGCATTAGAATGAAAGGAAGAATTATCTACACGTGAAACTATTTCTAGCCAGTCAAGGAAATATTGGTAAAATGTGTTAGAAAAAACTGGACGTCATACTACACTGAGCTTAAAATTTTCACTCATTTCCCAGCACAAGTAGTATCAGAAAGCAGTGGGCTGGAACAATAACAATTAGAAGGTAAGAGAATTTGATAAAAAAAACTCAACCTTAAAGCCCTTGACCGGCCTCTGATTATAATGGCCCCATTAGCCGCACTAACGAGGCAAACGAAGCAGCGAGAGAGCAACACTCAAGGGAAGGCCCAGTGGCAACACCAGCACATGCCTCATGAAAATTACGTGCCCAAAGTTTATGCGTCGTAAAGATATTGCCGGGAAGTGAACGTCGGAAATATGTTATGAGAAATATTACGTGATAAAGATGCCGCAAAAACATTCTTTGTAGAGATACAGCAGCTAATGAAGAAATAAATATCCTTTGTTGGCAAAAATGTGCCAGTTGATTTAATGCTTGAAAAACCTGCGCAGTAGGATTACCAGAAAACAAATACTTTTATTCAATTGTTACCGTTATGAAGGAGAAAGTTTTACAAGTATTGATGAAAATGCGGCCTTATAATTATTATGAAACCAGTGGATCCAAAGAATTTCAGTGGCATTCCCGGCAGCGCGAAAAGCGCGTAAATTATGTTTATTCGAGAATGAACGAGCATTACGGGAATATATGTTCTAAAACGCATGTCCCTCATGAATTAAGGCGAAAAAATAATATGACAAATATTTCTGAAGATGCAATTGCTAATGAGAATTTTATTTAAGGTTCAAATCGTGAAAATCATGTTAAACAATACAGCATCACCACGAAAACATTCGGAATTACCGTAAACGCAATCAAATTCAGCGGGGCAACAGCCACAACTGGGATCGATCCACTCTAGGGAGCACATCAACACAGGATCTCTGAGATCGATCATACGAGGGAGCACATCAACACAGGATCTCTGGGATCGATCATACGAGGGAGCACATCAACACAGGATCTCTGGAATCGATCATACGAGGGAGCACATCAACACAGGATCTCTGGGATCGATCATACGAGGGAGCACATCAACACAGGATCTCTGAGATCGCTCATACGGGGGAGCACATCAACATAGGATCTCTGAGATCGATCATACGAGGGAGCACAACACAGGATCTCTGGGATCGATCATACGAGGGAGCACATCAACACAGGATCTCTGAGATGGCTCATACGAGGGAGCACATCAACAAAGGATCTCTGAGATCGATCATACGAGGGAGCACAACACAGGATCTCTGGGATCGATCATATGAGGGAGCACATCAAGGATCTCTGAGATCGATCATACAACAAGAGAACAAACAACACGCTCCTACTCGCAGGTATGAAGCATTGGCTTCGATACAACACCGCTAATTAACAGTAGCATGCGACCACCAGATGCAACTCTCTCCGCTCTATCCTATAGTTCATTTATCGATATGTATTCCTGCTCTGGTGAGCCTTAACATGACATGCGTCCTAAACTCCTATAGTGAACACAGAATCCATTAAGCCAATGTGTGTGTGAATAAACTTCCGTTATTAGGGCTTCTGCAAATGAAAATTTTGTAGATATATCTGTAAGAATGTTGACATTGTCTTAGTAAAAATACGCGCAGTTTATACTTTCATTTGGAAACGATCTTTGCAAGATCTAACAGCAGCTAGTTACCGTCAAGCGTCTTTCAATAAAATTATGTTTGCCCGCACTCGTGTTAGCCCGTTGTATATTTTTGCTGTAGAGTAAGCAATCATTCTTCCACAATACCTGCATATGAAAGACAACGTTGAGGTGTTAGGCCTACATATTTAGGTTACAACAGCTAACGCTCATTATCAAGGAATTTGCTTTATCGAGAGTAAATCAATGAGACGAAACACGATTTTGGGAATCTCGTCGTGAACCAAGGTGTTGAATTTCGTGATCGTTTCGGCACTAATATTCCTTATACGATTGAAATTTAGTGTTCAAATGAATTTTAAGTGATTTTTGGTCAAGATTGCTTGGTATTAAACCTGAGGATTTTAACAGAATTAAACCCAAAACAAGTATATCGAACCCCGAACAAAATAAAGTGGCATAGTAACATGCTCACAAAAAGAATTAATGGTAACATGAAGTTTTATTTCAAATTACCCTACTGTAATAAGAGAGAACTGAAAGGGAACTAAATGGTCTCAATAATTTGAGATTTCTTTACAGTTTACACAGTTTGAGTTTCTGTTAACGAGGTTACAACAACATAACTCACTAACTCACTGTTAACTCACTGTTGTCACTCACGTCCGCAATAACATAACTCGTTCGCTTCGGGTATTGATTTCTATACACTGTTATCACAGTTTACGTTGCTCACAACGCGGCCGCAACAACACAACTCACTCACTCACTCTTATTCAGCGCGAGTCGCTGATGTAATATTCACGTCACATGAATAATCAAAGTCGAACAAACACCTGCCAACAAAAGCACAAAAGTCGCTAACTTTACCCTCAGAATTTTTTTAGCGAAAGCAAGGAAAGAAACTAAATAACAACATTTATTAGTTCCGGCAGGAAAAAGTGTTCATGTACAATACAGAAATTCCATTAACGATATTAGAGTACAAAATTGTCATTACATGACTCATCTTCTAGGCGTGGCCTTGAAGACAATTTCAACAAAGCTAATGAAACGTTCTTGTATATCAGAAGAAAGAATTGAGTAGATTCTTTACGCACTATAACAATTTAAATCGTACGGAAAGGTTTTCAAAAACAAAACAAATTGATTGAAATAAAACAAGGAATATTTTCAATACAATTTTAATACTTCATAACCAGACATGTTAAAAAATCAGAATCACTTTTGAAATGACTTCACTCATTCAAACGCTACAGAATATATTGCTCTTAAAAATAACACGATTCAGGGCTAAAATTATACCTTCTTTACATTGAATAATGCGAACAGCATTAAAACAGTTAACGGTAGAGACACGCACATAAGTCACAGAAAAATATAACTCAGTAATCACTGCAGTGAGTGACAGAGAGCGCATTTTCTCGTCGACGAAAACATGAAGTCACGGACGGACGGACGGACAGACGGACATTCCGAGCACAATAGTGCATTTTTTCATAAATGAGAAAATGCGCTAAAAAATCACTCCAACTGACCTGCCAGAAGTCAACGATGGCCGCAGTGATTGCACTGTATCATCTTCCTCGAGGTCAGGCAGAGCGTCTGTAAAATGAAAGGCAGCTTAGTTAAATTTCAGACTGTGTCGTGACCACAGCAATTATTGAGGATTCAGTGACTGTAAGGTCACGTTGATAAAATAAATAAATAATAACAATTGTTTCATGAAAATTAATCAGTTTAGGATCAAATTATTTGCGTAGCTGACGGAAGGTTTTTTTTCGAACGCTTTAGTATATTATGTTATAGATTCGGCATGGACATTCAAGTACCTTTAGTCACTGATCCAAGCAGGTAATTCAATTCATATTTATACGACTACACCATTAATTTCCATTCTCATCGTATTGAAAATTTTATATATTGTTGCAACTGAGTTCAGAACTCGACCAGCTCATCCTTCTCAAGTCATCGGGAGAAAAGCTAACTTTCGTAGAAGCGGCAAAAAAATAATAATGAAGCACCTCATTGTCTAGAAATATTGCAAAAACTCAATACTGCCAAAGAAATATTAAATAGAACGGACGTCAGTCGGCGCTGGACGTAAAATCTGTGCGCTGCAAAAGTTCTGTACTCGTTCTGAGGCGGCGCGTTTCATTAAGTTTATACGTGGTTTATTGTTCAGCTATTGAGTTAAGAGTGATGAAGTGCATCTCATTAAGGCAACCAAGGAAGATAACGCATCACCGCAGCGAAGGTTGTACGCCGAACTCGATGGCGCCCTGACAGTCAACCTCATCTCAGGTCAAAACTTCGAAAAAATTGCAACTAAGAAATCCTCATAACGCACTAAAAATAATTAGAAAACACAAACAAAACCCTTTAATACAAGTTTATCAAAATGATTCCTGTTGAAACTGGATCAAGTTGTTATATTATTTTTATACACAGGATTTGGTTTCATTCACAGGTAATTAATAACAGTTAAGCGTATGAGGCTTTACAAATGAACGATGTGACTGCATTGCCTAAGCAAATCTATCACACATTTCAGCATTAGTCCATTGCCTAACAGCGACGCTGCAAAATAATTTTCAAACAAAAAACTATTTCAAGGCCGATTAAATAGAGTAACTTTAAAGGTAAGGTAACTTCGTTGCTTTAGATTAGGTTATAGAAAATCATTGTTCTGTCAGAGAAAGTAAAATTGTTCGTGAATAGAATAAAAATTTGCGAGTTTACAAGATCAGTTATCCACATATGTACATGAAAAAGTGTTTCAGTAAAATATTTAGTGCAGATTAAAGCAATTATTATATCGTAAATACAGGTTAGGATGCTAAAAAGGATCCTAATGATCCGATCCTCAGAAGCGAATGATTAATTAAGAAACCTTAGAGAATTGAAATAAAGGGTTGCAAAAAGAGAATGTTCTGTGTTAAAGGAGCTGAGCTGAGCAGGAGCATGAGGCTTAGGAAGGTCGTCTTAAGCCGCAATCCTAAAGCGTATTTACTGTAGGCAAGACGCGCTCTTTGATACGAGTCTGATCAGAGGGCGTATTTGTTGGCTGAGCGAGGAACCAAGCGGGATCATCGTATGGCAAACTTGGTTCGACCACACGCAAAATTCAAAACCGAAGCCCTGCGTCGCTCTAAGATCTTCGATCAATGAACGAAAGAGAATTCAAATTTTGCAATATACCGGTAAAGCTAAGAAAAAAAGCGAGATGGTGAATAGAATCTTTATACGATATTCATAAAGTAACCTTTATTAATAGTACCTTGGACAAATTTAAATACATGCAGAGTTAGGAACAATCGATATCAAGCAAATCAAGGCCTAGTAAATTGTCAATAAGCATTACAAATAAATAAAATATTCAAATAAGGATATTAATTATTGTCTAGACAAAATACGTTCCACGCCAAAGCCTGGAGCGTACCGCCATATCATGTTCCACGTCTGGACTCTTGTCCAGTATTTCCATATATTGCCAGTAAACATTGCGCGTATTGCCTTTTTTCACAAGTGAGTTGACGATATCGGTAGATACTAGTCACGTAACGAACTTACAGCAATCTATTATAGCGGACGTTCTGCACAAATTCTGTCTTCCATCACAGGCTCGGGTTTCAACTTTTGCCAATTTTCTGGAGACCCCCAAAGCATCCAAAATAAAAGCTATCCCTAACAAACTACGCGCGTTTGCAGGTGACGTTATACAGCCAGACACGCCTGAAATGTACACGAGTAAAAAAACAAGGCTGGCCAGAGAGGTTATCAAAGGCTCGCCCTAACGGCAACGGAGTAAACAAGCGGGCAAAGATACGAGCGAAGCGGGGATTGATGGCGACATTTGTCCGGCAAATGTGAGATAGAAACGAGCCGAAAGCAAGTAGACCTGGCCAAGAATGCCTTACAATTAACGCCATGCAGTGAGAGCTTGTTTGCTTCAAGCCGATGCAGAGGATCGTGGCATCCCAGTATACGCAGGCCGTTGCGCGTGCCGCACAAAATTAGGCGTAATTCCTAAGCCTCGTCTGTGTTCCTTCTTTGCTCGTGTCATGATAATGTCGTGTTTTTGAGAATAAGTGTATTCTATAGAATAGAACTGGCTTATATAAATGAATACTAATCCCAATCAACTATGATATAACTCTACGTGCAAATGTAAATCCTCACAAGAAAATTTCTGCTGAACATAGAACCAGGAACTATACTAAATTAGTTCAATTTTTGGCATCAGGCTAATCGCCAGATTAAATTAAATACATTGCGTCAGACGAAGAAACATCATATGTAACAGACAAATCATTTTCCTGGTGCTACATCTAAAAATTAAAAACCATTTAAATTAGAACATTAGTCGAATAATGCGTGTACGGTATATTGTCAACACCATGATCTGAGCTAATCATTTTCATTTTTCAAAACACTCAAACCACAAGAAAAAAATTGCTCGAGAACTTAATGTTGAAATTATATTAGTGTACAGTTTTATCTTCATGATTTGAAGATACAATTCTTTGGCATATCAATTGCGACCACAACATTGACCACACGTGAAAAGACGCTGAATAAATTCCCGTCGAGTGACACTTTCGTTTGGGAGCAGTGATAGGACGGCAGCACTGGAGTGCTCAAGTAATGAAGAGAAGCGAGCAAGGAGACCGGGGTAGAGTTCCCATCACGTTTGGGTGTAGCTGGTCCCAAAACAACACGCACCATCCAATACGGACAGTGACGGACAGACGCAACTCGCCAAGAGTGAATTACAGTAAAGATGGGACAGAAATTCCCGTATGAAATAAACCAACCACCTCCCTCCGAGTCTCGAGCAACTCACCCTCTTCATCATCATCAACCTTCATCAACATCATCACCACCTTTTTACATCACATCATCTGAGAAAATACAAAAAATAAAATAAATAAATAAACAAAAATTATGGAAAAAGCGAAAACGCATGTAAATAGTAGGAAAATGAATCACTTTTTATACTTGTTTACTGTGCTCAAAAAATGTAGATAATTTAAATAAAGAACCACTACCTCTCATCGCCCACCCGCTCAAACCATCCAAAGCCCTGACGGGTTACAAACCACCCTCCCCCAACCCCAAACAAACCCCACTTATCTAAAACCGACCCAATCAGGCGCAATCCGCCTTTTTCATCTTCTATAGTTGTCTTTCCCATTTCTCCTTCCTCTTTCTGGCCAATCTGCGCCACGTCTTGACGGTCTTGTTCACTTCCACACTTTCCTAGTGACACCGCAACATAAACAATAACAACCGGGGCAGACCTCGTGGTGATTCGACGCATCTACCCCTGACTGCAGTCAAAGTCTACCCATCGTACAGGCAAAATAAACATAACCAAGGGTGAAAATTGTGGCAACTCCACGTAGTAGAGTGAAAAAATTCATGTATAGGAAGAAGAAACTCAAAATTTGCATAGAACATATGACGGGATTTGTGGCAATTCGTTGAAGCGTTTTTCTCGACGTACTTTTCAATGCAATTCGTGTTACAAAAAAAAACGGTTACAGACCGGAAGTTAATTGTGGTAAGCGACATGCTAGCGATACTATCTAGCGGCGAATAGCGAGCTTCGTTTCACACGGGTAGAAAGCACTAGAGGTATGGAATAAAATTATGAGCACAGTCGCACCCAGCTTTGTACTGGTTCTAAAACCCGCACAGATATAATAAAAAATATAACTCAGTACTCACTGCAGTGAGTGACAGAGAGCGCGTTTTCTCGTCGACGAAAACTTGAGGTCACGGACAGATGGACGAACAGACGGACAGACAGACAGACGGACGGACATGGCAAGCACAATAGTGCATTTTTTCCATAAATGAGAAAATGCGCTAAAAATACTAACAACGAAAGTTTGAGTGGTACGAAAGCTAAAATCTTCCCAATTTAACTCAACATCAATTTTAAATTAATTTGAGAAAATTTCCATTGCCAGCGCATAGTTTATTCATCCATTGTAAAATATCTGTTAATACTCCGACAGAGTGTTTGAAATAAGGATCATTTTGAATCAGTCCCAAATGAAATCCAATTCTTTCGCCTGCAAACGAACACTTAATGTTTCAAACTCTGCAAAATGTAAACAATAGTTTTACAGTTATGAAATTAATAGACAAACGCCAATTATACATGTTGTAGAATACTCATGTTGAACCGAAAATGGGGAAAAAAATACACTCACCATAATTCATCGATGTTTCTGGAGTTGTAGGAGAAGAATATGAAGTGCCTTCGGACGACGACTCTTCGCCTTTAGCGCCAACTTTTGGAGCGACATTATCGTTTTGTGAAATATGATAGTCTTTCGAAATATCCTTGAATATTGCAACATCTTCTTTTGCGTTATTAGGACGCTTATCCACATCAAATTCAGTGGCAGGAGATTTTGCCAAATGGAGACCGAATTTAGGTCCATTAATTTCTTCATCAAATCCATTATTATGAGCAGGAAGCGCGACAGGTGCAGACTTTACATCAGATGATGTTGGTAGAGGGCGATTGCGCGGAAATACTTGAATTATCAAATCTGGATCAGGCACATATTTTAATTCTGCAGCAGCAGTGTCGACTTTCAGCGAAAATACATCTTTTTTATGGACCTCACTGACAATATTTAATGCAACATCGTTCCCGGCCAATCCGGATGAGTCAGACAAAATTAAATCCGTATCTACTCGTCGCTCCTGTTGAGACAACCCAGTATCCGTATCAATTTCATGTCCGTGTTCAACCAGTTTATCAACACTAACATGGGAAAAACTGGGATTGTAGGTTTGCGTTCTTGAGTTTGGCCTATCCCTTTGAACAGCACTGGAGTGCCGAGCTGTTTTTTCAGATGAAACAAACTGGATGATTACCAGCAGAAAAATTTGCCATTGGTAATTGGGCATTTTTTGCACAGAAATGATGAATAGATTATAACTTTGAGAAAAGAAAATGAATTAATATTGCTAAGATAAAATATCTACTACCGGTACATTGCTAGGCTCTTATGAAAAAAATGTGTCGTGAGAGCTGTTCAATTCCTAATCCTTTTGCTTGTCACACATTATTACTTATTTAAGGGGACATTCATCTTAGCTTTGAAAATTCTAACTTTTAAGAAAAATTGAAACAGTTTCTGAAAAAAATTAAAATGCCTTTGAGGTACGGTACACAAAAAGGATTTAAGCCATCCCTACCGTTGTCACAAAGCGCAAACTATTCTCTAAAAATAAGAATAATTAATCCAGTGCATATCTTTGCAATACTGAAAACTTGTTGCCTAAACAAACGTTAGGGGTAAAATGTATCAAAATAAAAAAACGGCAATAAAACAATCTCATCGTCAAAAAATAATTGCAGTTCTCATGAACTTAGCAAAATAAAAAAATACGTGAGCGAGCTGCGCACCTTCAAAAATATTTGAAAAAACTCGAGACTTTTCACTGGACCGCACGCGTCATTTTAAGCCAGCATGCTAATTCCATTGGAGAACTTTAGAATCCCTCGAGCGCTCTAGTCCCAGTTGTAGAGATCTAAAGCAGGCGTCAAGCAATCGGAATCTCTCAAGCTAAAATGAAATGCTAAACTAATTCGAGTGTTTGTTCAAGAGAGCACCAGAGCAATTAAGCTCACCTGATTAACTGCAGGAGAGCGAAGGTAAATGTGAGCAGACATCTCAAGATTGCCAAGTTCTACGCATTGCGGCACTCAAGCTTTAACCCTGAGGAATGTCTAGGATTTTGCCCGTTCTCAATCAAGAAATTTTTCATGCTAGCAGACAGGAAGGTAATTATTAAGTTGAGAGAATATCAGAGCGCGTTCGTTGTAGCTGGACTCAACTTTGTTTCGCTAGGTTAATTGAATACGATAATCGGTGATAATTTCGTAGCGATTACGTGTGTCCCAATGGATGACGAGTAATAAATGTGGATGACCCGCTACATTTAATTAGACTTCATAAATATAGGATTCGAATTTACAAAAATCGATAGCCGAATCAAAAACGGCTATCCTGTAGAGAAGATCTAGGATCGCGCCTTGATTGAAATGAATCCAATGCGTTCAAACTGAACATAATGATAAAGACAACAAAGTGAGATACTAAAATCGATGCAACAAATATAAAGATATTGAGACTGTAAATAATATATATATATAAATTCATTCACAGAAGAAAAGAAGAATTCAGAGATTGGGCAAGAGAGCTGAGGCAGAGGCCACAACCAATACCAAGACACGGCAGCCAAGAGAGAGAAGCTGCAAGCCAGTCCAAAGCCGTTAGTAATTGATTCTTGGCTGCCGCTGCGGAGATGAAGACAAATCGCTCCTGGAGAAGATCGTTGGGATCTCGACGGGAGCCCTGGCGGCGCACCAACAGAACGAATGATTTTAAGGCAGTGCCAGCATGAACTGAGACAGGTCTGAGCTGCGCGCGCCTCGCCCCCCGAGCTCGCATACAAACATTGCTTCGAACACACCAGCTAAAAAAGACTATTCTTTTCGTACCTTGAAAATTACGGGAGCTTAGCTAAGAATTAAAGCAATATTTCATACATCTATACGAGCACACAGCATTTAAATACCATATACAGGTGGAAGATAATTTTGAACGAGAAAATTTGATCAAAAGTATGGATTTCATTTCTAATTGAAAAATTAACGACAACTGTAAAATAGTCAATAAATTTCTTTATTGCTATTTTTTGAGGTGGCAATGTATAATAACTAAAAAACATGCATGACACAAACAATATCAACTGAAGAAGAACGCGTCAACGAACAATAAATACGTGAAGGCTTGAATATTTTTATCGAGGAAAAAATATCTTTGATGAACTGGAAATGCATCCATAAGGAACTCAACAGCAACCAACATAAACACCAAATTAATTTATCAATAAATATTCACACTGATCAAACAGTTTGTAAATACAACTCAAAGTCTACAATAAAACTTGTAAGAATATTCGCAAAAGAATAGATTATTTCACAGTCAGCTTTACTAGATAAACTATGCTATAAGTCATTCCAATAGCGCTGTTACCGAAAGTTAAAGTAACGAAATAGTTTACGCAATCTCATAACTACAAAACTAATCACACTTTTTTGTTTGCTCCTAACAAAAGCTATATTCATACGAATAACAAATGTTATAGACTTACAGCCAATTTGACAACTTCGTGAAGAAAATGCGACAAAAAGTTGAATTCCACATCAAGTTTGTTATCTCGTCAACTGACCAAGTACGTTAAAATGACGGACTTGAATTAGAACACTAAGCTTGAGTCGACATAAGGTAACATGCTAACTTGTTGCACAGTACGATAGCACAGAGATCTCGTGGCAGTAACTGATCAGTTCAGAAACGCAGTAATTCGCAAGTCATTAACTAAAGTTTACTGAAGAAGTAAGCATGATATCCCGGTTATACAGTATATAATAAACTATGAGTAGAATATAGGAGAATGCATACCTACACTGAACTTCTATAAGATTTTATAGGCATTAGCACGCATTAAATTAGTTATAGGCTGGAGAGTTGATAAGTTACACAAACGAAAAAGAAAACGAAAATAAAAATAGAAAACGAATTTTTAAAAAGCATTAATTAATGAGTATGACGGCGTGAAAATTCAATTAGTCAATCATGAGCAAACCGTTACCTATAAAAATACGAAAGGCGTCGAAAAAACATGCCTCGTACTTCCCATATTTTTACTCTAACGCTTAATTAATAAACGCATTGCACTTGAAGATCCACTTCAAAACACATAACGACTTTCATCGAAAATCTAGCAATGAAAAGAAGGTTACTCTTACTGCGGACAATTTCTTCTCTATCGCAAGCGAACAGAACATCGCAATATTGGTTGGTGGTTCACAGAGTCCCTCAAAAATCCAAGCAATAAAATGCTTGGATGACACCTCCCGCAAGAACGCTCGCGTATATACATACATACATAGATACAACATACACTGGCGCAAACGAGGAATCTGGAATTGGAGTAGCGTTGTATGCTAGGCCAAATCTGAATACGCAGTAAATTACTGAGGAGGGCAAGGTCCAATATGCCAATAAAACGAGCACTATATCAAAGGAGATAAATCCTTTGACAAGGTAGCGTAACGAACACACAAACATGCCGCCGGCAAGCCATACTCTCACTTTTGTTTTGCTAACGGCAGATGACTGCAACGAAGTTGGTCCTTCCAATTACTGGCTACTTCATAGACTGGAGATCACATAGAAGCACTCAAAAACCTATACAGAAGTGGCTAGTGAAATAAAATGGCTTTCATCTATATTTGTGACCGAACAATTAGGTAGTTGAAAACTAGCAACACCACCTGGACACGAACAAGGGACAGTTGATTTCGGTCGTTACTAGAATGCCGAGTGGGCTAAAAATGAAATGGATTTTTGCAGAATTAGTTTTTTCAGTAACAAAAGGCTAAATCGGAAAATAGTTGACCAAAATTTGCAACAACGTCTGAAGTCTATTTTGCCGACTTCAGAACCATAGTTGTCAAATGTTTACCGGCGTAGCCTACTTTGGAATGACGGCAAAATGTCACTTTTTGAATTGGAAAACTCAACACAACACGATTAAGAACCAAATTTTATCAGTGAAACAAATGAGTTTCTTCTTTAAAAGCACTCAAAGTGTCAAGAACTCGAATGTAACACAATCATGCAATTGATTCTTCATTAAACTGTAGAGAAAATAGGCCTGGCATCCATTTGCTCCAGACGACTTGATAATAAAAGTTGATTGCATTATAACTTAACCGTTGAGTACTAACGCGTTGTTTGAAGTCTCCTTTCCATGAGACACCACACGAAGCAAACGAGTTCATGTTCACATGAATGATAGGAAGTTAAAACTACCTAATTAGATTAATTTGAAACTCAAATTTATTAAAAAATTGATTACTTTTTTGAAGTCAGGTCCAGACACTGCGGTTTGCACAACCTTCTGTCAAGCCGGTTCAGAACATCGCACATAAAACGTTACTTATGAATTAGAAAACAGGGCAGTTTTTAGTGCGACGTGAAGACTAAACAGATAAAGCGGTGACTAAGCTATTGAGCATAAATTTTCTCGAACTGCTCAGCTCAGACACGACAGAAACTTGTCCACTGTGGTCCTTCGCGATCTTCAACAATCTCTTCAGTTTTTTTTTAACGAGACAATGCCAACATTGATCAAGTATTACCAACTATGTGGCAATTTTATACAAAATTCGAACGAAATATACATGTAGGTACTTCTACACCATGCGGACAAAAATTTGCCGTCTTTATTCCAAACCTTACGACAAAACTTCAAAATGTCGTATAATACTGTAAAACCGTAAAACGTAGCTCAGGGACAGTGATCACTGGACCTGCCATAATTTTATAATCGAAACTACTGGTAAATGAGACGTACCTACTTGACTCACTTTTTAAAATTGAATAGTCACAAGATACTTAGTTTAACTATGCTTGGTTACAGCTCGAAAGAAAATCCAAATACCTACTAATAGTTAGGACTTAGGTTGCTCTAATTTTGATTTATTATAGTTACTAACTTTGTCTTATACTAATTTGGGTGCCGTAAGCGTAAGCCATCTTCATGATCATGTCATACGATTCTTGGTGTGAGACCGAGCCTTACTACACAAGGCAGACCTTAGTCGCACTATAAAACGTTCATACAGGATTTATTAAAGATAGCACAAGATGAAATAGAAGTCAGAGAGAACATTAGTCAGGTTTCAATCGCAGGTTCCGCACACAGCTTCACGTACAGACACTCCCGCCGAACTGAGGTAACTAATCTCGTACTGAAGAACTTCTAGTTCATGATCAAATGTTGCCAATTAGTGTTATCTCACTGATAAGAAAAATCAAGGAGGTTCCCATCTCGAGTGACTGGACAGTATATTAAAGGTACATTTTTTTCCTTCACTGGAGAAAATTAAGCTGCTAAATGCAGTTAATTGTTTATAACATTATGCAAGTAAGCATCGGCTTCGTGAATGCAGTCAGGGAGGAAGCAAGACGGCCACAACGTTCCTTTGTTGAAAACGTTGCTGCACTTGCACGAGTGTAGGAGCTAGACATTGATTGCCATGCACTTCTATATCTTCGATCTATATTGATCGTTATCGATTTCCTGCTAATGCAGTGGGTGATGATGAAACGGGAAGCAGATGAGCATGCATAATTCGACAATACGACGAAAAATGATCTCAATTTCATGAGTGCCTCAAAATAGAATGAAAAACTCTTTATGGAGTATAGATTTTCATGAAAGTAAACTATATTTCAGCTGAATTTTCATCTTTCATCTCATTTCTATCCTCCGTGGTAATACAATCATACGGTTATATTTTCATCATTCAATTCATTTTTATCTTCCATGCTAATATAACCATAATCAATTATAGTTTATTACTAGACTAATTCGTTTGTCCACACTTCGATGTGGGATTGCTTCGCGCGCTCTAACGGCTACTGATAGCCATGCATCTTTTCGGGCAACCTTCTTTCTTCGTGTCTCGTTTGTGTTATACTTCTCGACAATAAATTTATTTGCGAAACCTAAATCACGTTGTATGCTCAATTAATTTTGTTGCCTTTACACAAGTTTAGCGTTCATTTCTTGCAATCTACGTTGTATGTCTTGGATGTGCAGTACTTATATCAATCATGGTTTACCAAATCAATTGGCGAGCAGCACCAAGTAATAATTGGGTTGAATTTGATATTTAAATCGTTATTACGAAAGCTGAACGCTAGTCTCTTGGAAGTGAAAGGATTTACAATTGTTGTGTGGTATCTATGTCGTAAGAGAGGTAGCCTCATATTGTTTAAATTAGCACATAACGGCGCTACTTACTATGCTAATTTTAATAATTATTACTAATACTAATTTAACATAACGACCGTTTTCATGTTTAATTTCTGACAGTACATATTTTATCATTATTTATCACGATGTTAAACGTTTTACATTATAAAATTGAACAGAGACTACTTCCCATAGTATTCTAATGTACCTGTATAAAAGATGTTATTCAATTTTGCCCTATACTATCGCAACTACTGCATTTTAAATTATTTACTTGCCTTGCTTGAAGAGTGCTATTTCACCAAATATATAGAAGCATCTGCAGTAATGACAATCTGCGGTAAGGAATGAGATTTATTTTGAAGACCCAGGTGACCAAGAGCGTGGCGGAGGCCAGCTCCCCCCATAAAGATGAGTGCGTTAGAAGCCGACCAAACAGAACCTACGGCTCTCCGGGGATAAAGTTAGCCCGCTCCCTCGAGGGAAATCTTGGACCAACTTGCCGCATTATTTACGTAGGAAAAACCTGCTTAACAAAGCAACCGAAAAGTCTACTGCCATAAAAAGCTCTAACTTGCTATGAAATAAGCACAAACTTTGCGTGAGAGAACTGCAGACCGAATCTTTGTATATCATTCGTCGGATGAGGGAGAGGGGGCAGAGCATTCGGCCAATCTGGTCGCATTTCTGTCGTGGCTTTGTGACCGAATTGAGTGTTGGTCTTGCGAATGAGAGAAGCCAGTAACTTGCACAGCTTTTTTTACCTTTACAGGCAGAAATACGCACGGTTTATGAAAGTAAAGATATTATTGATGTCGCCAACACATGGCGACACTTTGTGGACTAGATTTTAGTTCATCGTGAAACTATTGTGACATATTGTGTAAAAGCCTTAAAAAACGCGAGCAACTATTTCGAAAAAAAAGATATATATCTGCAACCGCCGACACACCTGCCTGTGAACCGATGAATAACTGGCGACTACGCTGCGTAGAACTCTTGTAAAACGAACTGTCGACAAGCTACGCTGGTAAAACGCACCGTCAACTGGTCATGCTTCTAAAAACGAACTGTGTACAGGATTCGCGACCTGAACAACTTCATGTACGCGCTCGCCATGTAGGAAGTTTTTAGTCTGCTGCTCAGGAAGTTAGATAATGGATTGGAAGGTACTTTTGTTTGATGTTTTTGCCAATAGTTTCTACTAAGCCTGTCTTCAAAATGCTAGTGACGAACATTGAGTAGCGAACGACGCCGCTTCTGACTACACGATTAGGAGCCAGTGAAATTCATACCGTAGAACTGCCCAGAAGTAGAGAAAAAGGAAGAAAACGATACTTTTTTTTATATTTTTTGTCACTAGCCACAAAATTAGATTTGGAATGCGGCGCTCCTTATCTTCTAAATTGACAATGAGAGTTATATCAATTCTGTAATAAATTCTTTCGTTTAGCAAGTTACAAAGGCTATTCGGAAGCTCTATTTTCGACGTTTAATCGTCCGTTATAAAAATGCGTAGGTTAAGATTAAAAGCCTCACTATTCTTCAGAGTCTCAATTTCACAGCGCAAGGTTTCAAGAAAAAATAAAGCGAATAAAGTGCTTTCGGAATTTACGCTGAAGCAATCCGAAAGAGTTTTCTTTCCATTATTTAAACTTTGTTTTCTACCTTGACTTTTCTTACGCTAGATAAATTACGCTCTGGTGATTGAACTACTGGTCAATTACGAATGAAACAAATACACGCACATATTTTCTCATTCTTCTTGAGAACTCAACAAGAATCAGTAACATCCACAAATTTCGTTCCAAACGGCATGAAGGTTATAATAACATTCTTAATGTATAAAAGAGTAATTGACGCCATATTTAACGCCGTGGGTCACTTCCAGATTGGGAAGTTTGATTCACAAGCATACAAAACCAGCACACGCTCCTTGAAGCTCTGAATCCTTAGCGCCCTTGGCCCCCGCGCTAATTCTCTCCGCGCTCGGCCTGAGCGATGAAGAGCAGCTTCACATTTAGGCAAGCTACACGCCAGAACCCACAGCTCGTGTGGACGTCGGTTCGCCTTGTTCAATATCGTGCAACCTAGCCGCGGTTTGAGGCGATTTCACTTTACATCCTCGCACGCGGAGATCGATGATATTCTGTTAGTGAACGCCAGACACTTCCTCGAAGGCTAATATTGATGACCGCCGTCACCGAGGCGGAGGGAACACAGGCAGAGCAAGTGGAGACTGCATCATGTAAGAGGCCTATACCGACGACCGTAAGCCTTCTGAACAAATGGAAGGGCTAATGTTAGTGTTTAAGAAAAAATAAACTTACACGTTATTTTTTGAGTTATTCATGTTGGTTTAGCCTAATAAAGAGAGGTGTGATACTCGAAACCTAACTCGTACTGATGATACTGAGATCCGACATGACGACAGAATATTGATAACTTCACGATAGGGGATCAAGAATATTCAAATTGATTAGAAATTCTACAATCCAACCGTTACTACAAATAAACTGATATTTTGACCGCATTGCACTTTCAATCAATATTATACTGATATTTCATTTAAAATATCAGGCAAGCTACAATTTCAAATGGAAATCTACGTAAAAGCTAACAAATCGATTAATTTTCCATTGAAATAAGAGCTGGCACAATGCAGCGCACCGAACTATGGTTAATGCTGATGATCGTCGTTGCAAGCGAAATTGTTGCAAGCTGTGAGCATGGAAGAGTCTGGAGAGTGGTAACGCTGAAGTATAAGGTAGGACAGCTGTGGCGCCAGGGAGCAATAGAGGGGGTTCTGTTGCGTCGACAAACTCAGACATACTGAACGTTAAATCTTCTTTATTAGCTGAGTATAGTAACAAATACCATCACAACAATTGCCTTCACTTTGTCAGGGTTAAGAGCAGCATCTGGAGGCACTGCAGAGCAACTCTTTGGTCACGCCTCAGCTACTGCCATGGACTACAATGGCCACTCCACGAGGCAGCGTGTAATGAAATCATACGAGACTGGTCAAGTCTGAACGGTTTTGCACAAATGTGATGGGTTGCGCCAACTGTGACGTGTTACCCAGTGTTGCACTAATTTGATGTGGGTTGCGTTGATCAAGTAAGATGTGCTGCACAAAGTTTCTAGATGTTGCGATGTTACACAGTGTTGTTCGCTGGTGTTATGGTGCATAGTGTTGCTCAATGGTGACGTGTTGCACAGTGTTGTGCACCTGTGGTGTGGCACACTAGTGATAACTGATAAGGCATCCTGGATACATGCTGTCTATGTCACTTAATGCTGTTCAATGTCGATTGGCCATGCGAAGCTGTGAACGGAGCTAGAGACCGTATATGTGTAGCAGTTGTGGGGACTCTAAAGGAGCTGCAGTGCTGGCCAGTGCAGAAGAGCAATGAACGCATCAAATTTTTGCACGTAATTTCCAAAATAAAATTGGAGAAGTCCAGTAGGCATATTTATTTGTTTTTTATTAGCATTTTAGAATGTTTTCGTGAATGCCATGGCACCGAAGCAAATACTGACTCAATAAGTCGCTTTTGTTTTCCGAATGACTTGTTACCAGAAAGATTCCTAATCCAGGCTTCGATCATTATCGAAACAATTATTGAGGTATTTTTCGTCAACACAGACGCTGTAACTCACTGTGTAATGCGCGTTGAATGTATGGTCTCGCTGTTTAATCTTAAGTTTCCGCCATCCCGACACTCCTAAAGTTGGCGTCGGATACGCTAAGTGATCGTCTTTTTGCATAAGTAATAAAACAGGGAGTTATGGGACAATGTTTTCAACAAAGACTGCATAATTTTCAATTCTTTGTTGATAATGCATCAGTTGTACTAAATATTCTTCTGAAATGCTATGAAAAAGTGAAATGATATACCAAAGAAGTGAAATCTATGATAATGGGGTTATCTCAAGCCCAGCAATCACAGAGTTTCATATTTGTACATATGTTATCGAGAATTAGACAAGACGAATTGAGATTGACAGTAAAAAGAGTAAAGTCACACCATCGCAGCGTCAGGAGGTCGCCTAATAAAAGTGGCGACGACATTAGCGTAGAGAAGCCACAGAGGACGCTTTTAGTGCGTGTTTATAGCGCACGACGCTAGTGTGTCTCGAGTTATGACCTGCTCGAGAAACCATGTATTCATACATTATGCAGCGCGCCCCTCATATGTATGGGACATACAGACAGGCCCCTAGCTCGGCATCACGACGAAAAGACGGATGACCGCGAGCGAGTGCGTCTGACATGAGTTACGACCGATTTCTCTAGCGGATTCCATAGTTCTTCTGAGGAATAAAGCTGAGCTTTGATGTTCTGTTCTTGAATATCACGAATGCGTTCCGCACGTTCCTGTTTCAAATTAGAAGGCTGCGTGGAATATCCCTGGTTAAAATATGTTCGACTGCTAGCACTGATTTGGTACACTTTTGAGACAAACATCTTAGCAGGACTACGGTGTTGGATTCCGATGGCAAAATATAGGATGTTATAAAATTGAATATATATAAGAATGATATATTAATGCTCGACTCAACGCGGGGCTGATTTAGAATAGGCTTGAAAATTCTGTTCTTATTCAAGGGGAAAAATGTCATATTCAGGCCTCCCACTTTAGCCTGCGTTTCTCCATCAAGTTACTACTGAGGGCTTCTGAGAAAGCAAACTCGACTTCCTAATTTAAGATCCCGGCCCAAATTCACTGGTGAAATCACATTATGATCTACAAAGCATAACTAAGCAATGAAGTTAACTTGGTCTTCCCACAACACGAGTGTCTACTGAAAATACACCCAAAAATGGTGACGGAGAGATAGGTATTTCTCCCCACACACCATCCTACTGTTTATGAAAAGTATTTATGACCCTTTATGGATTATGGCCTTGGAGTGGCTGGTCTTTTGAACAATTAACAGTAAAAATATCACTCGTTACGATTACTAAAGTATTTTTTTATAACATTTTAAATCAGGAATAACAACTCAGGTTAAGAATTGATTTCGTACTTTAATGAATGCATTCATTATTTAAATCCTTCATGATTATCTAAATGCGTAGTTTTTGAACTTTAAAAATTTGACTGCATAAAAATTCACCTGTAATTCAAAACTATGCAGTACGTATATGCAGTCAGTCGTACATTCACGAGAAAAAAATAGAAATAAGTTTTTAATAAAAAACCAGTCCCTGCATGTTTGTTCAAATAACTTGAAGGCAAATTGGAGTGCCTGTAATTGTTAAGAGAGTCGAGTGATATCTGCGGCAGTTTCTTGCTCGTACCTCGTGACGTATAGATAGAAGTTCCATCGAATCAACAGCGACAACATCCGAGCACAAGAGAACTTCGGGAGAATGTTTTTTGCAGTCCAATTATTGTTTCGAGAGCTCTGGAGTTTTTGCAGTTTATTGCTTTAGACACAATAAAAAGTTTCCAGTTGTTAGTTCGAAATTGTTGCAACTCACAACAGTGACAGTGAGATGAAGTTCGCACTGTGGAAGAAATAAAATATGGATGAAATAAAACAAAGGCACCTCATAAAATCATTGGTCTTTTACAAACTCTACGGTGGTTCATTACCTAGCTGAGGTTGAAAAGGGATGTTGTCAACCCTCCTTGTAGTCATTCGAAAATCATGAATAAGTTTAATTTTTTAAGACAACAATGGATGCACAATATTTTACGTTAAGATTTAAATAAATAAATAAAGCGTTGAATGAAATGTACGCTCGCTATTTATGAATCCCCCTATTTGAAAATGTTAACTTTTCAATTCAGTTTTAACCCCCCCTCACCACCCCTCCCACCCCCAAGAGTAATTTCGACCAATACCCGTGATTAAGAGTCGAATCAAACATGTGGTGATGAACCGTCCTTGGAGTTTCTGCTTTAACCAATTGAAAAACTACTACTTTTCCTGGTAACTTCTATGGTCAGCAAATTAGTAGTTAAAAACTTTTTATTTTCGATAAATAATTTAACTACCGATCCCTCTCTATTATTAATGTTTGTCAAGTGTTGTACTCATGCTATCAGTTGACCGAAAAAGATAGCTTCATAACTTGTATAGCATGAAACAAGCCCTCGAATTTTCATCTCGTGAACCAAAAAATAGAATTATTCTCTCAATGGAAGTGCTAATAATCCAGTGATGGATCCAATTGTGAAGAATTTCAGAGGCGATAGCTTGCATGCATGCTATCGTCGTGGTTGCGCCTCGCAATCGCCTCCCAATCATTTGCATTGATCATCTCAGGTACGAACAGCATTGGGCGACTCCGAGGGGTAGAATTGAGCTCGAAATGCCCACGAGATTGGCAGACTTCGAGATCGACTGCCACGAGAAAACAAGGCTTGTTCAATTTTTAGCCAATTTATTACCAATTTTGTTCCAGATGAGAAAGAAAATTGGATAACGTACGCCTTAATGTAGTATTATAAAATAGAGATGGCTATTTGGCATTTTAAAGGTGGAGCTCTAGCGGGCCTCATTACCTCGGAACTTCGAGAAAATTGCTGTCCTCGAAGCCGCGGAGGCGCCCTGCTTCTGAAGAAGTCTTTTCATCAAGACTGAAATTCCCTTCATGATTATCATGCCTCAGCTGCACTGCTTCCTTCTTTCGCTGCCCGACTAGCGGGGTATTCAGCTAATTCCGTCCGCTGAATCCCAACATTACCGTTTAAAGTCAAATAAGTACATTTTTAACCCCACATGCAATTTTACCTTTTGTTTAGTCGAAGTGAATAATATAATAGTGAATAATATAATGCAAAATGTACTCGAATCTTTCATCGGTTAAGGTGTTGTTTTCAATAGTGTACATGTTGACAACAGATGTTACTGCTATTGTGTCTTATCAGCTTCATACAATGATAACGTATGACGCAGATTACTCCTAGTGATATGAATAAGTAAATCCATATTAAAATTCATCTTCCCTAGACTACATCGTACTACTAGTCACTCAAAATTTATTTTCGTTGTACGAACCGTTGATTTGGAGTCGTACTGTCGTCGTCAATACAGACCTCTGGTTTATTTGACCGTATAATCTGGGTGACGGTTGGGACTCAATGTTCTTCACATAATCCCAGGTCCGATGCAACGTACGAATGAAAATATATACCATATATGATATGTTTATCTAATGAATTCATAATGAAAATCAATAAATGAAAATTTCGAATATAAAAGCGAAATATATGTATAAGCGAAAGAAATTTTCGCTTATTTATGTATAAATTTGACAAATAAGGAAAACACACACAACTGGAATTGAATTGCGGACCCAAAAATGAATATCCAACAAAATTATTGAATCTTTGATTTGAATATAGCTTCTGAAATAAGAATTTCTCTGGGGAAATCATGAGCAATAAAAGTTGGATCTCAGAATTGGAAACCAAAATTGGCAATCCCGACTGGCCATGCATTCGTCAAAATAATTTATCTTCAAAATTATTAGTTGAACTTAGAATTTCCTGTCGAAATGATACGTCCATCATTTCTAAGGTATAATATATTTGAAAATTTTTATATTATACCTTTTGGTCATGTTCGCTACATTTTTCATAAATGATCTACTGTACTTACGTAACTTTTCAATCTAAAATTAGTATCATATTCATTATCGTTTAAATCAGAGGTTCCCCTCGAATTCTCCGGGGTGAAATGATAATCCATTGTTTTTTGCTGCTCAAGAATATCTATTATAAATAATTAACACTTCTTATTTGCTCAAAATCTTTACGTTGCTTTGCGCTTTGTAGTTGGAGCGTAGTTGCCTTTGAATTGCAGTCTCCTCAGAGCGATTTAGAGCCTTCCTGTAATGACATGAAACAGAGAGTTTTTCTAATTCCTGAAGAAAATATGACGGTGTTTAACATGATTGATGGGAAAAAGGGTAAAGGACGAAATTTGCTAGATATTTCAGCCTCGCCATTTACCAAACACACATGCGCACTTTACTATTATCATGCGAGCATAAAAGCACAACTTGTGCAATATAAAGAATCAATTGTGTATTTTTAACAGGATTAAGAATCTCAATGTTAGCTGAGCTCAAATATTTTATATGAAATAGAGTCCACTAGGGAACACAACATCCAAAGTAAATCGACTAATGACACCACAAAAATAGTTATTTGATTGGAGGTTACAAGAAAATCTTATCAATATCCGCATAATTAATCTCTGCATTCGATCACCAGAGCAGTAACTAACCAACGCTCCATGAAGTCTCAGCCAAAGAGTGTCTTTGTCTCAATAAGAAGTTATGAAGTCGCTTTTGGTGCTGTCAGCAGAGTTTTGGCACTAGCAGCCCATCGCGTCCGGGCTACGGAAGCTCCTCAAGGGAATCCACGTTGTATTATTCAGCTCGGAGCGGCTCCCTCGGCGGGAATCTCTTGCGCTTTTGGACCGCAGGATGACCTCGTCTGCACTCAAAGAAATGAGTGATACTTTTCCAAGTGGCGATGCATTTCTTGCCCATAGTTGGATCACTCTGACTCAGTTAGGCCTGACATAAGGGCGTATCAGTCCATTCTCTGCTCGTGCTGAGGGTCTGAAAATGTGTAGACATTTTGACACGATGACCCATTCATTTTTCTCAGTGCGCCTGTCCTGCTACTCGATCGGCTGGGTGTTGGCACCCGCGGGATCACCCGTCTGGGTTTCAGCGGCTGCTGCCACAAAATTTTGCATGGCTAAGTTTTTGCGTAAGGTGAAGGCATTCTGCAGTTTAATATCTTTCACAGAACGTTAGTGTTCACTGTGTGTTTACTTTTCCCTAATTAAATAAGAAGCACTATCGGTAATGCCAAATGACCTAGAAGACATTATCCGACTAACATAAATTTCTATTTTCCCTTTTCATCACATAGCATATAGCGCTCAAACGTCTCTGTACACAGCAAATGAATAAAATGAATAATCACATTTTGGAGACCGGGAGCAAACGCCTGTAAAAAATATGGTGCTGACACCTTTGGGGCGTACAATAAGGAATGTTTAAGGCATCCACCTATCCAGCATGCTGGGAAAGGAATTAGGAGGGAATGGGGAGGGAAGGAGGGATTCTGGAGACGATGATTTGTGGTACCAACAATTGCTGTTTCCATCGCTACTTAGAAGACTGGCATGCATCTCCAGGAATTAAACTATCATTTCAGCAGTTCTTGGTGTATAATTCTTTAAAAAAATGTTAGTATTTGGACAGTGCACCTTAGTTTTGATTAAATGAAAGCATGCAATTCGCTTTTGTTACAGTGCAACGCTTTTAACGAAATAAATAACACTACACTAAAAAAACTGATATTAGAATAAACGGAAATGGACGATCGATGCATATTCCAGCAGCGTTCTAAAATGAATTGTATCGCGCATTCCTAAGTGACATGCAAATAAGTGTTTGCCCCAGACATTTTATGCGCATTGCAATCAATCTAACGAACAGACTTGTGCCTTTCGTCCGCGCCCTGTGGCTGGCTCTACATCCGCAAGCCACCTTCACAATATTGCCTTGCCATCTAAACCCTGCACCGCACGTTTCTTAGCGTGAATATTCACAGGTGTGAGAACATTTATGTGCAATATCGGCTTCACCTTCGTTCACTTCGAATGAAAATGCACGGGCTAAAGTGACCACTTATTCAATGCATTCAGTACTGCCTAAAAGGAAACCTTCACAGTGCGTCGGCGTTGCCGAAAGTAATATCGCGTAAACACAGGAAGGGAAGGTAACGTGCGTAGTGAAGTACTTGTAGGAACAATAGAAGGAAAGGTAAAATAGGTTTGATAAATGGAATATCACATTGTGTTAAACTTTCAATTCTATAGTTCCCTTAAAGGTAAAACAAAACCTCAACTATCAAACAAAATTGATAGTTGTGAGAGTTTTCAAACTCAAATTGTCATATTTAATTGTCACTTAATAAAATATTAAACTCAAATTGAGTTTAACATTTTATTAAGTATAAAAAGATGGGACTCTAAGTCGCCAAGATTACAAGAGTCCTCTGATACCAAAAACATGTCACCTGGTAATTGCGCAAAACATTTCATATTTCCTTTTTCGACCGTCGAGCTCGTTTGGTAACAAAGCCAATACCGCGTGTACACCGAAAATGTCATTAGAATGTAGGATTTCGCGTCCATAAACTATTGGTGCAATGGATATATTCTGCTGCTCAATGAAAATTTTTTGTAGGCCCCAATTGATCTCACGAGGGAGCACTGGATCACATAGACCTGCGTAAATGCTTGCATAGGGATTCTGAATTAAATAAAACATCATCGGATCGCAAAAAATATCATTATATCGCATAATAATTCATATAACTTTATAATGCCAACATGACAAACAAATAGGCCTACATTAGACTGCATAGGATCTCATAATACATAATTAGTTCGAATAGAAACGCATAGAGTTCATACTGAACAAAATACAGAACCACATACTAGGAACATATGGAACTAAGACTCGTGCCACAGACAAGACAGACAGAGACAAAAACAAGACAGAGAATGTGAAGTGTGAAATGTAGTGCAAACAATTTTATCATGAGACTGAAATATAATCTAACTGGGAGTGCGATGCAAATACGCAGTGAAATTCATCTACTTTAATAAATTAATCTTTTAGGTACATACAGATTGAAAAAATTTCTGTAAAAAAGTCCTTTTGTGTACATTTGTCAGATTTGATTCATTGCAAATGCAGTGATTTAATACTTCTGGAGCATTGGCAGAACCGTCGAGTAATTATATATATACATGCGTTGATATAACAATACTCCTTTGAACAAAAGATTTCCTCTCCAGTCTAAATTCCAACTATGACTTGGTAAGAAATTGCTCGTGAAGCATCAGAATCAAAAAGCGTTATCTAGCTTGGTGGTTGTTGAGGTTCGAGCCCCGCTTCAATTAATCAATCTTCGGGCAGTCAGTTTGATGATGGAATTCTAATTGATTGATTGTGGCCGTTATCGGTGCCAGCATCGTACGTGTAGGCGAGACGCACGCGGAAAATTTATTCTAAACCCCGCCATCTCCTGAGGTCGAAAACACCAGGGATTTATTCATGAGTCTGTAACACGCGTCAGCTCAACTTTGTTTAACTCTATTTAAATATATTGTGGTTTGCTGTACATGAGTAAAAAAGGTGGTTAGATTGTTTTGAAAATCTCTCTTTGGATTATTATTATTTTAAGTTAGGTTGGAAGCGCTACGCGTAATTCCATTCATGTCGAAAACCCAGTGATTTTTTAAGATGGTTTCATCTAATATTTATTCTGAAAATTTATTATATTTTTGCGCACCTCAACATTTGTTTATAACACCTGCTCAAAAAAGTAACATATTTTAACCGTAAATCTGACGCATTCCCCTACGCCAAATTGTCCATATTTTCCTTTAGCACTGGGACGAGCATTTTTAATGCAGAAGAAAAGTTTTATTTCATTCGAGGATAGCGCTTGTCTGTCGGACGACTGATGTTTTTCAAGAGAAAGCAAAACGCTGGTTCAATAACAGGCGCACCGCACAGTTCGTTACAGAGCTCACACAAACATGTTATCAGGCTCTACACTTGCGATAATTGCCTTCAAAATATACTCTCGATTTACGACAGATTTTTTTCCGCAGAGAACAAATAGCGAGCGAATCTCTGAAAAACAGATTACGTTGAGCCCGAAAGCGAGCTTTGAGCGACATTTTTCCGATTAAAAAGTTTCGTGTGCTCTCAATTCTTTGGGTCTGGTGCCTTGCGGTGGCCGGGTTGTCCGTGCGGAAAACTTTTCAAGAACACACCAAAATTTTTTATCATATTGACCAAAGAGGATATTGACACATCAATTTGTACTAGACGCGTGCCCTAAAGTCAAAAGTTACAGGTTAAAATTATACTGTGCCCTTAATTGCCTAAAGCATTGGTATGCAACTAGTAAAATGGATGACAGCTTCATATGAGATAAAAATTATAAGGTAAAATTAGGAGATGATACCAAATGAATACCAATTGATATACCAAATAAATTGTCATATCGATTCCAATGAACATTTAAAAAAAGGTAAAATGTTAGTTTAACTTTTTGCGTGGTATCAAAGCGAAAAAAGGAATCACTGATCATTTCATTAAAATATTCACCGATAAGCCTTTACTGAATTATGAGGCGAATAATTTTAAAGTTTAAATTAAAATAATAATAAGTTTATGCCTACATGATCCAGGCTACACGATGCCAGAAGAACCTCGAGTAAATTTTCAGAGATGACTCTGGCTCGGTAGGCTCCCATATTTATATGAATAAAATGACATGACTTTCAGAACTCGAGCGGCGATGCTCGGGATGTTGACTCAGAAACACAAACTATTCAAAGCACGCTTCCAATTCAGGCTTAGTAGATCGAGCAAACTAAGCACGAAGTGTGAAGGCACGCATCCACTAACCCACGCACAAATTTGCATCCAAAGCGGCTACAAGAATGCCTAAATTTGAACTGAATTAATCAATGGCAACTGTATAAGGATCGAGCTTGTCGATGTTTATTGGCTGAAAGCTAAGTCGACTTCGCGCTGTTGTAGTGTGGACAGCTTTGTTCGTTATGCATGCAGCAGGCGAGTGCGAACCAAGAGGAATTTTTAGCAAGACTTTTCAATTGACCTAAGGGTTAATAAATTATAGATTTAGAAATACACAGATTTACCACATATTTTGATGACAAAAACTTGATTAAAAACTATTTAAAATACTATTCGCATGTAAAGAAGCTGTATGAAACGAACTAAAGTGGTTACATCTTACATGGCTTAACCTTATAGTAAAATTTGTCAGACGTCTGAATCGCTTTACCGAGTATTGATTTTCAGCAACCTAGAAAATAGCTTTTCTAAGATCCAACATTGACGTAAATTTTTATGCCACAGCAGGAACGGGGGTTGTTATCGCATCAGAAGAGCTACTAGGATAGCGTCACATTTCCACTCAAGCAGAAGCCTTCGTTAATGGCCTAGAGGAGGCTACGATCCATCCAAACCGTGAGGCTATCTTTCTACCTGGCAATTTCTTTTATGGGGAAATTTCCGTAACAAGAAGTTCTTCTTGTGAAATCATTGGTCATCGCAGACGCAAAAAGGAGGTTTCCTCATAGCTTGATAATCTTGCAACTTCACATGATAAACGACGGCAATGAGGCCCACGACAAGATCATCAGTTGGATGGAGAGCGCACGGCTGCAACATCGTCGGGTTTTGTGTGGAACTTTGCAGGTCTTGAAACTTCACCACCACATGGCACATGCTTGATTCTTGAAGATTCTTAGTGTGCTGGCAAATTTCATTCTGGTAATAATTTAATTTTAATACTCCATTAATCCCTTTCGAAGTATTAGAATCGCATGGAAATTTTACAGTAACTGTATAATGTTACAATTATTATTTTTTAGACTTTTAGCAAACAAGCTAATCAGATGTTGCTACCGGGTGTTAAATAAAATCTATTTAAATTTTGCATTAGGTTAACCCGAAATGTTTACCGGGGTTAACCAGTCATTTCTTGGAAAAAATATGGTCAGTGGCCAGTTTTGAGACTATATAATGTCGTGCCCAAGAACTCGTACGTTTTTCCAGTTGTCAGGAACTTAGAAGGTTAACAGGAGCTGCAGGCTTACAGAGAGCTGTGACGTGCATTTTCTTCTATTTAACGATATGTTACGGTGAAAAGTGAATAAAATGCGCGACTATAATTAACGATATGTTGTGACAAGAAGTGGCTTAAAAACGTGACTATTATCTTCTAATTAACGATATGTTGCGGCAAAAAAGTGGCTTAAAAACGTGACTATTATCTTCTAATTAACGATATGTTGCGGCAAGAAGTGACTAAAAAGCGATCGATCTTGTACTGAGCGCAGATGGTTTGCGGTGGCCGAGATCGCAAGCCAGTGTTCACACAGCGCCATTAATCGCCGAGACAAAAAGCACGGTAAAGTTGGTTTAGTCGCAAAGCAGCAATTATAGCGCAGGTCGAGGCGTATCGAGCGAGCCAGAGATGGCGCAACGCTGCTGCTTTACAGGTCGATACGTCTCTTTGCTTTCATTTGTTACATTAATTAGGATATCATGTCATTAGTCTGAAAAAAGACGAGTTCAACTGTTACAAGGCCTATTGTAAAGACCTGGGAATATGATAATTTTGTTTTAGAAAAACTTAAGTAGGAACAACGCTTTTGGA
The DNA here is from genome assembly GCF_000764305.2 of Hyalella azteca. Classification (NCBI taxonomy): domain Eukaryota; kingdom Metazoa; phylum Arthropoda; class Malacostraca; order Amphipoda; family Hyalellidae; genus Hyalella; species Hyalella azteca. The sequence goes on along the minus strand of NW_025936745.1, from coordinate 1,108,407 downwards.
AAACTACTCAAACAAAACTAATTAAATGGTTAAAAATATCATATAATTAATTTTAATTTCATTGACCACAGATTAGGTAGTACAGCCCGGGAATATTATTATTTTGCATTTATGAGAAATAAATTCGACGCCATTTCATCTTTCGCTGGCCATGCTTCAAGATACGTTGTCTATATTATGAACTAAATGTTATTAAAAAACAACGTGCCAATTCGCCATATCTTATTTGAAAAAGCTTCGGAGACCAGCTCCACCATCACTTAAAAACTTCAAGTACACACGTGTACAGAATAAAAATAAGTATAACATGTAATGAAATTTAACGTTTACTTTTATTATTTAAATTTTGTACATATGGTTATTATGCTTTGCGTTTCATGTGCTCTAAGAATCGAATACATTTAAATATAAGAATAGAATCGAATGCATTTTTTCCTCTCCGTAAACGAAATGTCTAATCGATTTAAATGATTAAAATTTAAGTTGACTTGAAAATTGAACTGAAAAATAAATTAAACGTATCATATCGTGCATGCAGGCGTATAAAGATCAGATAGGGGAATTCTTCGCACAAACGCACAGTGAATAAAATTCCGTTCTATAGGAATGCCAAGTTAGGCGACAGGGTCTCAAGTCTTCCTGGACTCGAAGCAAGACCGAAACGCTGCATTGTGAACAGCATTAATCTAGGAAGCAACAAAGGCTCCAGCTTTCTAAGAGTCAGTCTTATAAAGCAACAGCTGATTCATCTTTCCTAAAAGAACCATCACGATGCAGAAAACAAATGAAGTTGAGCATCAGTAAAGGCGCTTGTTTGTAGCGATATTTCAGAGACACGGGGTGGTTTTTCGCAGCTTAAAACGGATGTCCGATTGCCATCAGTTTTCGAGCTAACTTCCAAGCATTTTTCTTCGCCCCCAAAGTTAGTATCAGAATCCTTAGGAAGTGGAGCTCTGGAAGCATTGCGACTGTAACTGTGGGGATTAAATTTCCCTTATACATAATTAGTTTTTTTCTGAATTGCGTTAATATATTTTCATCTATCAATCCTGGTAATTTTTACATGGTTCACACGGATTTAATCAAGAAAAAAGAGCTTGAAAAACTGTCGATTTAGCTATTTTTAGATGGCAGAATGACAGCATTGCGGGTTCAATGTGAACGCTGCTTTAGCACAAGCGTCAATTTGGTGCCTAGCCCACAAAAGGCACGGATACGGGCTATTTATCAGCTGCGTGATTAATTGTTCAGCTCATGCAAGTCAAAGTAATGATCGCGACTGGGCTTTTCAGGAGAGATGCTCTTCCCTGCGAGCACCAACGCCATATAAAGGCAAAGTTTTTGCGTGGCCTTGGCAGTAGAAATGATTTGGCTAGACACTCTTCACCAGAATGCGGAGCATTGGTGAGAAAAATGAAGTTTAAACTCCGACGTTAATTACTAAATAAATAAGCCTAATATATATTAATATATTATCTCGATATCATCTGCAATGAGGTAAAACATTTTAAATAACAATAAACACCAACCGATGTAATTGGTTTAATAAAAACGTACAGCAAAGTCTGGGTGAAGCACCGCAATATAAGATAACATTGGCTGATACACAGTCAATAGTTTTTTTTTAAATAGTGAGGCTTCTAATGAAGCTTGAGTGATTTGAAGCAAATAATTAATGCAACAATTTTATGGAAGCATAGTTATTAAGTAAAATGGAAAATAATCACTTAATTCATTTAGTCTTAGCCTAATTTTTATTCTATGGTTGCTTCTTTTGTCATGCAAAATGACGTCTGAGTTAAGGCTGAACTGCTTCAACAGCTAAAATTTATCCACGCATATTTGCCAAGGAGCATGAACCCTGAGGAAATTTTCCCGAAACTTTTAGCGAGGAAAGTGGAGCACTTAAAACTTTGTGTTCAGAAGCTATATACTCAAAAGTCTTTGTGCTGAAAATTTCATAAGCCGACGACGTTAAATACTGAACATTTACCTTACATTCTTATCACAGAGTTACGGGTATGAGGATAGGCAAATAATGCGGCTTATCATTTTATTTGCGTACTGAATATCTAATAACCTAACGATCCCTGAACACATTAAGTGTTTTTCATAAATTAACGACCGATTTTTATTAAAACCAACGAGAAATTTGATAGTTGGTCATTTGGATAAAGTTAGAAGAACTTTAGAGAATGTTTTGTGGAGGAGGTCCAGCGCAAGACTTTTTGGCTCCGAAGAAACCCCTCCAAAACGTTCACAAAACTCCTCGTTCATTAGCCCCGATAACTTTGTGAGAAAACAGACCTGCAATCGAAGTTTGCAAGTCATTAAAGTGAATGACCGGCAACACGAGCGAGTTCCAACAAATGCAAACATTCCTTGAAAAAAAAATCCCTTCATTGCAACTCGAAGAATTCAAAAGCCACGCTGATTTTCTATCTCGCTCTATTTTTTCGTTGAAGTTTAACTGCAGAAAAATCGATCGTAAATACCTGAGAAGTGGCTTTTTAAGAAACTCTTTTGCTTGGGTATTACTGACGGCCGTTCATTATAATTATGATCATAAATTAATTAGCTGTAATAAGGAGTAACGGGTAGGAATCATGTAATTTCGTAGAAAATTTCTGGCAAAAATCTATTTTGTCTATCTTCATGAGATACTTTAGATAATATCAACAAATTTTAGAGGTAATACTAGATTTTAGCATCTATAATGATAATTAAACTATTCATTATCAAATGCCATACATTCCATTTAAGGCTATATTTCCTAGAGATTACGTCATGATGAAATTCGAATTTCAATCCATTTCAAAGGTTTACGATTCACATCATTACTAACATGTACAGTAAATGAACAATTTAGCACGTGGTTGATTACGAGTAGCAGCAACTAGCTCATTTCACGCAGGCAGTTGAAATAATTTATTATCATTCCGTGGTATAAGGCTCCAGCAATCATACTATACTAATGACCGATCAACCAAACTCGACCAAATCGATAACTTAAATAAGTCTAAATCGTGAACTCGTTTTACAACTCAAGTGATGAGTTTTATGCAAATAATGTAATAAATTTGCATAAGTAATGTTAGGTAGCAAGGTTATATTAGATTAGGCTTTAGGTTAGGTAGGTATGTGCGCAACGAAGATTCAGAACAGATTCTAGTCTCTCTTCTGGTAAGTAAGACGGTAACTGCTATAGTTTATTTGAAATATTTAATCTATAGTTAAAGCCAATTTCCCAACATAAAATGTTGAATATAAAAAATAAATCAACATCAAAACTTTATATCCTCGTCACTAGCAACGTCAATACCTCAACTTCGTCAATAGCAACGCTAACACCTCTAACCTCGTCACTAGCAGCGTTAACACCTCTAACCTCGTCACTAGCAACGTTAACACCTCTAACCTCGTCACTAGCAACGTTAACACCTCTAACCTCGTCACTAGCAGCGTTAACACCTCTAACCTCGTCACTAGCAGCGTTAACACATCCATGGGTGTCCAGAACAAGCACAGCTCGCCCAACGCTTCACAACTTCTCCCTTAATTGCCGTCGGCTGGCAAGCCTCTGTAGCTACAATTCCTTGAGGAATAAAAATTCTCAAAGCGGCCGCTCTCGTCGTGAATTTCTTGTCCGCCTTTCAGGGAAATCTTCAGCAATCTTTTTGATAGAAGTTATAATGCAAGGACCCAATTTGAAAGTATTCTTTAGTTTCTTAAGTTCGGAATGTAACTTTGATTCAATTCTGGACCTCGCAAAGAAAGATGGCACCTTCTCGCAGCCTGCTGGTGCCGGTGAGGCTCGCTATTCGACGCAGCAAACCATTTGAATTTAATCAAAGTGTTCAAGTCTATTTGGTGGCGACGGTTCTGAAGAAGCCCTTACGAGATTAGTTGCTTTTGTGGTCTATTCGCCGGTCGACTCTCTGAAAGAACTCTCTTCCTTTCATTTCTAATATTTAAAGAGATTACCAGAACCAACTTCCGACTGAGTGAAGTTTGTGCTCCCTAACCAAAGATTACCCCGATTTTAAATTGAATTTCTGAACGATTCTTGCGGACAATATTTTTTCTGGATCTATTCGATTCAGATCTGATTTAGTTTAGGCAGGTTCCAAAATTAGCCTGGCACATGAAGAATGCGAGCAAATCTAGTTCATTTCATTGTGAATAACTCTCATTTGACAGTGAACCGAATTGGACGAAGAGATTGTATGTAGTTTGACGTTGGCTTAATCTCTCATTAGATCTCATTTTATCAGATTTGTATTGAATTCGATCCTACAAGGAAAATTCTAGAGACGCAATGTATTTGAAAACAATTATTCTTTCAACAAGAATTTTAGTCCTTACATGCTAGAATTGGAACTCTAACCAAAGCCCAATGTTTCGGTAAAACGTAATGTAAGTGAAGCAAAATAGATTTGTAGTTTGAATGTAACGAAACAAAAAAGCATTTGATATGCTCTGCCATGTAGTCGAGGTAAACATCTTGAACTGTGATTAGAAATTTACTTGTGAAGTCCTCCGCAAATGCCTCAGCGTATAATTGAGACGCGGCGCTGTGTTGTGAACATTGACAGCGTTCCGTACGCAGAAGAGCAACAATCGTGCCCAAAGTAAACTCTTTTACGTGGAGAGCAAGGCCTCAACTCGTGCGAAAATACAATAGTTACGTAGGGCACGTCACAAGAGTTGGGTACCACGTAGGGTACGTGTACGTCACGATGTTGGCTACCGCAATGTGCAGGTCTCTAGTCCGACGAAATTTTCTCTCGCTGAACGTAGCGTGGCTGTTGACAACATCGAGCGCGCACGAAGACTAGAAGGCAATGATAAACGACTTCCGGATAAAAGGTAATCCAGCAGGTATGGAGGGGAACGCCGAAGCCTCGAGGCCATTAAAACGGAATCAAAAGGGATTGAGCGTCACTGGAGAAAAACAATGATTTTGTACAGTCGCCTGGAAACATGAACAAATTGTACATAAAACAACCTAATATTAGTTATCTAACATTATTTCACGCAGAGATTTCGAGAATAAAGTGCGAGCACTGAGAGTGCTGCAAGTGGAACGGCAAATCAAAATGATTTTTTCAGAGATAATCTCATTTCAAGTTTTGTGCAAAGTGTCTGGGAGAATACATTGAAATCGTATCGTCACTTAGCGAAGCATTAGATTGCTGGCAGATAGACAAGATGTTAGGATTTTCAGCAGTCCAAAAATATAAAAGAATAGTTTGGTGCAGCCTGCCAGTCAATTTTTCCGTGCTTAAGCTCATCCGCCTTTGTGAGCTGAGATCGATGAAGGTAGAGAGGCTTCGAAGGGGAAGGCAAGCTTGGGCCACGAAGTGAGGTGGAGGTCGGGAGTTTGACCGCGTCAACGAAGACTTGGCGTTGGCGACAGCTTGTTCTACTATAGGACACCAAATGCACGCAAGATTGCCCATAAATTCCTATTGCAGTGCGTGCTATTGACACCAGACTGCTCGTCGAGCGCCGGCCTCTATCGGGCCACAGGCTTGCAACAGTTTGCCTAAGAGAAAAGAACAGCGCCCAATTTACTCAGCTCGGGCAAATGCCACAAGATGAAGAAATTTACGTTTGAGCACGCAAACCATTTTTCGCCGTTAATCCATTTATTTCTTTAATTATGAGAAAGCGAATTCTTTGTCACTGAGTTTGAGAGAATATTTCAAAGGTTGAATCACAAACTAACTACCGTGCATCAAAAAAAGTTTGAGTGCAGCTCGGTTGTCATATAAAGGGTAAGTGGATATGTGTAGGTTACGGTCAATGTCGAAACATGTGTGAGTGAGTGGTGAATGTGGAGTGAGGGCGGTGTGAGTGGTGAATGCAGAGTGAGGGTGAAGTGAGTGAGTGGTGGATGGGGAATGAGGGCGGGATGAGTGAGAGGTCAGCTCGGGGTCAGCTCGCGTGGTGAGTGCGGGGTGAGTGTGGGGTGAGTGTGGGGTGAGTGTGGGGTGAATGTGGGGTGAGTGTGGGGTGAATGTGGGGTGAGTCAACAGGACGTCAGGGCGATGCAATGGACGCTCGTCCCTCAAATATTAGCCGAGGCTGCGGTGACGCGCGTAGATTAATGGACACAAGCGAGGACGCTGATAGCGAGGGAACAAAAATGGCACAGCGGAAGGGGGAATGAAATTCGGAAGAGATAGAAAGCACACGCGGAGGGTAGGTGTTATATCACAACACAGAGCTTGTTAATAACATGTTCAGTTTATGAATTGTCAGATCTTGAATTAATTTGGTTATGTTTTGAGCGCTCGTTTGCTCTGATGCGTTCCGTGACTGTAAATAATTTTTTTATTTTCTTCCGTGTCTGAATTTTGAATGTAACTAAAGCGATTTATCAGCCGTAATTGTAGGTATGTTTTTTTTATAAATTATCACTTTTTGGTAATGCAGCTTATAAAAGGTAAGAGAATAAACGCCAAACACTTTCAGTTATTTTTTATATCCTTGCCGAAGTTATTTAGACTCATGAACTAAGGAAGACTTTGCACTTAATCACGAATCTAGCAATGCTCGATGGCGCAGAAGTAATACGCCGATGCCATCTCCTTGGCAGGATCTCCAGCAATTTCCTCTATTTGCTCTCACGTCGCCGACTTATCATCCTTAATTGCTGCCCTAATCACTTGCCAATCAGCAGCCAACGCCCTCCTCTTTTTTCCCCTTTGCCGAATTTCAAACGAATTTCTTTGAAGAAAAATGTCTACTGGCTTGTGGGATTGAGAACGCGTTTTTAATCAGTAGTTGAGTGCAAGATTGAGCATCGAAAAGTCTAGCAGGTTCCAGACTTTCTATTGATCGTTGAATTACGCAGAGAAACTTCGAGGATTTGTACAAATTGTAATATTTTTAAAAGGTTTAGAATTTTAACGAGCAAAACATTCAGAATTTCGTTTGTATGCAGTAAGAGTGATCAATGTTTCGTTTTAAATTTGTAAGAGTGATCAATGTTCAAATGGTTTGGCTACAGACATTTGATTTAAGTAAATAGATTTTGATTTAACAATAGATTTAAGTAAATTTTAATTTTTGTTTGCTAGTTGGGTCCTATTTACCGATTCCGCGTACATATGTCGATTAAAATCTTATGTTACAAATTCATTTTTTTTCGCGTATCTGCTGCTAAGTATCGGTAATCTGATCGAGTCGCAAAAGATTACCGCCATTATTCTTCTCTTATTGAAGGGCGAGATGGCGATCTATTTCCGAACTTAACTTAATAAACTGCGATTGAACCTGCGAGAGACATAACAAAGAGATAAATAGATGCACTTTATTGCAGAAGTGGTTCTTTCCTTCAGTATTACACTATTGTAATAATTCCCGATTGAAATAATCTGAAAGATCGAATTTAAAATCAACCAACAATGTAATAGCCAAGGGAATATTAAGTAAACTCTTCAGTAAACTAGCAAACATTTCGGGGACGAGCTATATATCATCGATCTGGACGAAATTCAACATTTAAATTATAACCGATTCAAACGCTTTATATTGAAACGACGACTTAAAACTTCAAAGTAAAAGTGGTTCTAATGACTTCTAAATAAAAATATATACGTTTCATTATGCTATTCTTTTTTTCTGATGGAGCTAGCCTTCAAAACTTTTTTCAACGAAAATATGAAGAATTTTCAAGGCGTCTTCTTTCGTTATAAACTATTAATTTTTGATTCGGCATTCAATAACTTAATTCGTTTCAGCATAAAATCCTCAGTTGCTTCAACCATAACGTTTCTAGCTGCATGACATTTGAGCACGTTCGGATTTTTTTACACGAACTAAGATCAAAACTGTCCATTGTTTTCTGGAATATTTTTATTCTGCTTGTTGCCTTAGATGAAAATACTAGACTCAGCTCATGGGAGTCAGAACGAATTAGCAACATTTGCTCATGTGTTAAGTGGGGCTAACTTCTGAGGACATATATCATCCCTGCAAATTCTTGCGCTATTAATGGACCAGATGTTCCATCCAGCAATGTGAAATAAACATCTCGAAGCTTCTTAACATGAAAGAAAGGGGAAAATGTTTGTAATTGTGAATTAGGGCAAAATCTAAGGCCTTACTGATAAATTGCATCTTAAGTTGTTCATTGAAGCATCTCATAAGACAAGATTTTTTAAGCCTAATAACCGGTCTGTTAGGAAATGAAATAAAGTTAAATACGCCAGTTCTTTATCGGTATTTTCAACTAAAAGGGAGGCCTTATCATGATGTACTATTTCTAAAAACTGCCAATATTTGGACCTGAGAGTTTAAATTTAGTGTACAAACAAAGCTCATGGGATCTGATGACCTCGCAGAAATCACGAACCTCGATGTTTTATATTTCACAATACTCTCTGCTGAAGCACCTAGCAATAGATTCCAGCAAACAAAAGAATAGATTCAATCATATATAACAATAGATTCCATCAAAGAAAACAATAGATTCCATCAGACAAAACAATAAATTCCATCAAACATAACATAGATTCCATCCAAAATAAAAATATATTGAATAAAACATTACAATAAATTTTCAGAAGTGTCGCTGTTTGACCTCAAAGACAAGAAAGTCACATTATAGAAAATAACTTGGCATGAATTAAAAAAAAACCGTGAAAATTCCTAAAATATTGGAAATTGACAAGAATTGTGTTTTTTAGATGAGTTGGGAAGCTGTCAAGGATTACAACGAAAGCAACTTACGCAAATATTGTGGATTGTAATTTACAATCTAGATTAAAATTACGTGAATGCTTTTTTGGCACAAAAGACATTGTTAATGAAGAGTGGTGGTAGACATTACGGTATAACCTGATAAGTATTGATGGAGTTCGTGTTAAAATTTCATTTCAATTTTTCAAATGCCACTCTATAAAAACAGGTGCAACTCCGAGGATTGAAAAGTTTCATTGGAAAATTTCATTTTCGAATGCTCTGCTTATAAATGGCCACTTGACGCCGACGAAAGCGACCTCGGTCACAAGATGTTTGATCAACTATTTACCTATAGATCATAAAATAAGATCAATGAAAACACGGATATTTTGCTTATTCTTCAAAAAGCCTTTTATATAATTTTTCGGCAGGCGTACGTCTAGTTAAAACTCTGTTCTCTCGGATATATGCGTTGAAATTGTGACATTTATGCACATTAATCACAGAATGTTCACTGGTAATCGAATTAATAAATTTCTATAAATTTATTCATTCGATTGTAAATTTCTATAATTTGTGTAATTTCTATAATTTGATTACCTTGGCATTCCGGCGAGCCATTTGTTGTCATGAATAGCATCATTTATTGACTGGAGCTTGCTAAGAATTGGACGCATGTGTATCTTGTTAGGTCACACAAACCGTCCGGCACACAGGGCTCGTTCAACACAAAGCTCTGCAAACACAACACACAAACAAACTCAGAAAACTTCTCTTCCATCCGCTCTCCTTCTCTTTCCTTTCATTTCTCGCCGAACGCGTTTGGGAAAATCAGGTTGTTTGAAACAATTCACGTTGAAAGTAAATTTAACAAGTGGTAAGTTAAACTTCACGTAATGTAATTAATTTCTTAACATGCTTTTTCGTTTAGGGAATTCAACTTACGAGGAAAAATTCTGTCATTGTATAAAATAATTCTCATCGAAGTTCAAAATCAGAACTTACAAATCTTGTTAGATGAGTATAATATTTAATTTAATTGTTTCACACTTTTTTTCTACAACTTTTCAAAAAGCATCAATTGGGCAAAGATTGATTTTTACCACTTGAGTTCAGCTTTGGCAAATGCATCCCATTATTGCAGTCACAATTTGTTCTTTATTAGGATTGAGTTACAGAAAATAAATTAAACTAGTCAGTCTTCAATGCCACTCTCGAGATTTGATATGTTTTTTCTTCCTGTGAAGTTGCAGATTTATTGTTTTTCCTGAAGCTTTTTATTTGCACTTTATGTAAGTCTTTTATGGCTCATGGGAGGGAACTTTGATGTCTAGAGAAACAGCGGAATTAAATACTCTTTTTCCTCTCATTAAAAAGCGCACTTACGCTGGTTGAATTATAAGTCGCACGCCCTTTTCTCATACAACAGGAAATTTTATTAAAATAAGTTAAGCTCAGATCAGCATTAGCTTTTTAATACAAGTTGATGATTCAGAAACCGTATTTCCTAAAAAAATACGGTACCAACATAACATATTCTTGGGAATATGTTCAATTCGAACATATTCTTCGTCATGGACACATGCTCAGTTGTTCATGCTTTGGATTTAGGAAACTTTAATCTTTTTCTTTCTTTCGCCAAAAATTTAAACCACTCCATTCAGGTCGCTTGAATTTTTGACTAAAATTAATCTCATCACAGGTAAGTTCAACCAAGGCTTTTAGAAATAAGATCACACTCTCGAAATGGTTTGCAGTCTTTCATCTGCAATACCTCAAGAACTGGCAATTTCATTATGTGCGGCCATACATCACTCGAGCAAAATTGCTTATGACACTTGCACCGACATCGGCTCTCCCGCTGGGAAAATAAATGTCATGGCTTGATTGAAAAAGCCAACACTGTAGCTAGCTACTCTTCACTGCCACTGGATAAAACTTTTAAACGCCGATTTCACCTTTATCCGATAGAAAATGGAGACTTCTTTTGAGCGATGCATTAAAAATCCGTTTCTCAGCATTTATTTAATTTTCAGAAGACTTCAATGGATAGCAAGAAACGACAATTAAGACGCGTTCTGAAGTTACAATTAAAGCTTTTAAAAATATTATTGTAAAAAAATTTTTCACTACTTCGAAGGTCAGATGAAAAAAAATATTTTTGATTTGTATTTGTTATTTTGCAGCTTGAAATGAATTTCTACTCGTGATTCGGCATGTACAAGGAACATCAAACGGGAAGCATTACGACAACAAGAAGTGAAGGACGAAGGCCTACACTTTTTTAAAAATTCATGCCAGGTTTATTGAATAAAAATGAAATGTTTGTTTTTTTACGTTGGTGGTTATTTCTGAAAGATCTTTCATCAAACTCAAAAACAACTTTAATAATATGGAGACGGTAAAATAATTTTCTATGAAGTTTATAAAATCTAATGGCTTGTACATTCGTGACATTTTCGACTCAAAACCACGCATCGCTGAATCGGTTCAACAATTTCTTTTGAAGTCCTATGAAACGTATTCTTTGGAAAATTCTCACATTATATCAATTTAGAGGATTTTAGATTCGCATTAGATATCAAAAAGAACACTTTATTTCAAACAGACATATTTTTAAATGTAATATTTTCGTATAACAGATAAAACGAAAGAATTCAAATAATATTTTTGCGAACTGCTTAAATTCTCGCGAAACGTGGAAACGTAGAATTGTACAGACTGACGAGATGCTTTCAAGTCTGATCCGCTTAGTGTAAGTGGCGGACGATGCTGCAGGCCTATAATGGTGACTCCTAATTGCCCTCTCCCCACCTCCACACATTTTCTTCCATTCGTCTTAGGTGCAGTCAGAATTTTTAACATTAGTGTGTACGTAACCAATTCTTTATTATAGATTATTTATTTGTACACATGGCAGTCATTGTTCTTTTACGCGTCGATCACTTCCAGTTTATGCAGTCTTGTTTCTTCGTCTTACTGTCATGGAGTTGAAGTCTTCGTAAAAATCTTATTGGTTTATACAGCCTCATCAGGGCTACAGTGTTTAAAAAATATTTGAATTCATTTAGTACATTCATTGATAGAAATATCATCTTAACTCAGCAGCGACGCAAATTTGTATTAAAGACAAAGGGCAAGCGCAAGAATGCGAGGTGATACCGAAATTACTCGACAAAAAATCAATTAATTATTACTGTGAGGCTGAACTGACCGTTTGATATGATTTATATAAACTCATTCGCTGGGTCTGCGAGAGACGATTAATGTCATTTTCACTTTCGTTTTCACTTTTCGTTTTTCTTGTCACCAGAAATGCAGTAAATTAATAATTAACAAAATAATATCTTTGTAAAGACCTTTACACTCTTTGAAGTTATCGGTTTCATCTCAGATGCCAATGAATCACCGATGTTTTTCAGTTAAATAAATCATCAATAATTCATAATAGAATGCCATCATTATTGCATAATTGAGAATTAGAGAGTGTAGTCTTTAGTTTAAAGTAAAGTGAAAGACATTTTAAACTTTAATTTAGATCATACCAAGTTTGAGCTAGAAGAGAACCTGCGAAGGGAATCGTTCTTGAGTTATTCCTTATGAGGAACTTTGAACCACATTAAGACTTCACCAAATACTCTGCATCATTTAACTTGTGCGCGCAGGATATGAAGTATTTAGACTCGGGCGAGTTTCTATCTTGACGCTACAAAGTTTGCGGCGGTTTTCCTGCAGTCGCACGGCCAGCGCCCCTCAATATATGGTAATGCAGGACGTCGAGAATAAATCTCTTGGGGATCAATTTATTATACAGAGAATGAATCAATATCATGTTAAGAACTTTTGAGAACTTTTCCACAGATTTTTCAAGGGCTTTGTGCGCTTTTGTTAATTCCGTCTGATGTTATTCGATCGAGGGCTACGAAATTGAGAACTCGTAGGCACACGGAATTTCGATGCACAAGAAGAAAGAAATTAGCCGGCAGGAATACCAAGTATTTTTCAAATGTGCACAGTGTTAGATAAGAAATGGTAGGAATGAGTATTACTCATGAGCATCAAAAACATAGCACATGGTATAAACATACACAACAAATTATTCTTTGTTATTATATCCGGAAATTACAGAAAATTGTAGTAATCTTGATCAAACGCATTATAGAAGACATCCATGCACTTCAGCTGCATGTAGAATGAAAAGAATCCCTTGCAATTCGTAATAGAGCGATCCAATATATAAAATAATACGCTAAATAGATATGTCTAATACTTCATAAAACTGACACAGCCTCGTCATTTATCTGAATAACGAAGCCAATATTTGACGTTGAACTCGCCCCATTTTCCCTGCCATATATAAGAGTGCAGCAAAGCTCCCACTCGCGCGCGAAAAAGTTCAGGAAATGCGTCGGGGCGACGCTAGCTCTCACATCCGTATTCTTTTGAAAGCGCGTAAAGGCACGAAGCATCGGACTGAGGCACATGCCTTTGCTTTTAAAAAGTCCTCGACGAAGCATATTCATTTTTTGAAGGTTTCTGTCCAGCTCTATGCAACGGCACGCACCTGAAACTCTGCACAACGCGCTCCCACCGATTGCCTATGGCTTTATTTAAATAGAATTATCGCGTTAAGTAAAAATTTCCATCTCGTTCTTTGATTTCGATTGGAAATTTTTTTGATGAAATACACTGAGAATTTTATGCGTTATTGAAATTGAAGCTCCTGACAATTAAATGCAATAAAAGGCTGGCACATAGTAAAACAATTGTTTTCATTCTAGGTTTTAATTTTAGATATTCGTAATCTTCTGATGAAGCAATTGACTAATTTGTCTTTTTGCATGAAGGTTTGATAGAGGCTTATGTCTAGGCTTCGAAAGAACAAGCACCACTTTTGACTCGAAAAATAAAGACATAATATACAAGTTTTGTCACTCGTTTTATTGCTGGCATTTTTCAAACGTTTTGCGTTCTTCTTATTTTTCTGCCGAGAAGGATTTTTTACCACGTTTTTCTTAGCTCGCTTTCGTGTCCGTCTGTCTGTCTGTCTGTCTGTATGTCTGTTTGTGATGATCAAATCTTGCAATCGATATTTCACCAACTTTCCCGCTAGCTAGCGCTCTGAAATTTTTAGGGAAGCTCAGCTCCCGATGACAATACAATAATCAATAATTTGGGGCACGTTTCCAGGCGTATTTATCACTATTATAAACAAATTAATTTTCGAAGTGGAAATTTGTTTTCCTTTAATCGATCGCAGCGCCATTCCCCCTAAAGCGGCGATTTTTCAGAACTAACAAACGCGGATAAAACTAAAAAGTAGAAAATAAAATGTATAAAAAAATTTTTTAAAGACCACGTTTTTCATGTGGACTAAAAAGTAGAAAATAATTTTTCGGCAGCTACTGATCTCTGTTTGCTTACATTCTCTTGGTCTTTTGTATTTAGGTTAAAATATTTTACAACATCTGAAACGAAAAACGTGGGGCGCATCTTCATTTTCAATTTTGAATTCAACCACTATTTCGAATTTCTCTATCACTATTCGTTACTCCATATACCTTTGATTTGATAGTGAGCTATTTAATGGTGAACTATTTAAATACTTAATGCATTTTCTTTTCAAATGTCTTAATATGCCTCTTAAATTGATTAGATATAGTCCACGCGTTCATTTAAAATTCTCAAAATTTGATTCTTTTAAAATTTTCACATACCCTGACCTGCGTTATTCATGATTCATATTTTTACTTGCTTGAATTACTTATACACATTTCAAACTACCTATATTGGATGAAATGTGATAAATCAATATACCAACAGTAAATAACAGAATTTGCTCAAATCAGATATATCAGCAATACACTTATCAAATATTCAATGAACCATCATATTCATCATATCAAGTAATCACCAAACAATTAAATACATATGCGCCCCACGTTTTTCGTTTTAGATGTTGTAAAATATTTTAACTGAAATACAAAAGACCAAGAGAATGAAAGCAAACAGAGATCAGTAGATGCCGAAAAATTATTTTCTACTTTTTAGTCCACATGAAAAACGTGGTCTTTAAAATTTTTTTATACATTTTATTTGAAATTCTTTTATCACTCGTCTTAACTTTACTTCAGATGAAATCTTTTCAAGCACAAGACTTGATTTAAACAGAAAAATACTACGGTAAAATCAGTTCGCATTAATTGTCCCTTGATAACTTGGAGATACGATCACTGGAATAAAACGGAAGATTTTATTCATTGAATGTATCTTAGATTTATTGTAGATCTCTCCAGAACTTGCTGGATATTATCGATTTGAATTTCCATAGATGCCCCAGTTTTAACCCAGTCGAATGGAGACATGCAGCAGTCAAGAAGGCAAATACACAACAGAAATTGCAGCATTTATACACAATATAGTGGCTCATTGCAGGCGTCTGAAAGAAGCCCGAGGACCGTCGCTGCTGGGGAATACATCTCGAGGCTTTTTATAGATTTTTCTTTTGGGAAAGTTTACTGCCGGATTTTGTGAGAACTTGAAAATCCGAGCAAATGTTCCGGGGACTTTTGAGATTCGCGCAAAAAAAGCAGCGCAGAAATGGATGTAGACTCCATGTAGACTGTAGAATTTATCTTATTGGAAGAGACTGCATGAGGACTAGAATACCATTTACGAGTTCCAGCGGTTTTGAATAGGAACGTGGTTTTTTTCAAAAGATAGCGTACAACAGCGCCGGGAATACCTTGAACAAACAGCAAACTAAACGTCCTTCCGAATATTTGTGAGAGAGAAACTCTGAGTTGCGAGGAAATGTTCAAGCCAGATTCAACTCAACTGGTTGGCTAAGTGGCAACTTTGTATATATAAGTTATAACAGTGAATTCAGATAAAAAAGAATGTTAACCTGATAGAAAATTTTATGCTGATTGAGAATAGACTATCTTTGTCGAGGCTTTATTTGAACGTGCATAGATTTCGGCAAGCAGAGTTAAAATTCATAGGTACTTTCAGAATGCTGCAGTCGCGTATAATATTGAAACTGTTGCTTTTATTGCTCTATGTCAATAATTTAAAGTCTCAGACGTGATGACATATCGGCAATTGTCAATTTAAAATCTTATAAAAAATTTTCATTATATTTCATAAATATCTATCGATAATTTAACACCAGGCATCAATCTGGTCTCTTTTGTTTTGGTAATTTGGGGCTCAGAGTCAGGTTTTTATTGCACGACATTGTTATTAAGAAATCTATCAGTATATTTCTCATTTAAATGTATATATTGAAAACTTAGGATCCATTTTCATGCTGGTCGTCTTTGCCACGGTAATTTACTTAAGTTCCTTAACTTCATGCTGATCAAATAAGTAACAACTAACAATAGTCTAACTTCATATAGATCATCAAAGCCACAGATAACAATAGTCTAACGTCACATAGATCATCTAAGCCACAGATAACAATAGTCTAACGTCACATAGATCATCTAAGCCACAGATAACAATAGTCTAACGTCATATAGATCATCGAAGCCACGGATAGCAAAGTCAAACGTCATATGTAGACCATCAAAGCCACAGATAACAATAGTCTAACGTCATATAGATCATCAAAGCCACAGATAACAATAGTCTAACGTCATATAGATCATCGAAGCCACAGATAACAATAGTCTAACTTCATATGATCAGATGGCACGCAATGCTCCGCGGCAGAATAGGTGCGTCATATCTTCTTCCATCCACCCCATTGAGAACTCTCCTTTGTCATGCCTGATCAATCTTGCCCTCTTTGCTGGGATTTCAGATTAGATTCCAATCAGGAATAGAGGCCAGCAAAGTTGTTATTATAAACCTGGGAAGACTGCGCCTCGCAGACTGCGCCTGGGAAAACTTTACTGCCTCGAGATTTTAGAAACTAGAATTACATTACAAGCCTACCAATTCTTTATTAAAACTGCCATCATTTCTACAAACTCTTCCTGTATTGTAAGAGGGATGATTTACTTGCAGTCTTAACTTAATATAGGACCTTTAGTTGAGTTCGGTATGTGATAGTAATCATGAGGATTAATGAGAAGTAGCGTGACGGTTAATAGCATATAATTTGAAGATTATAAACTGTTTACAGCTTATAGGAACAGAAGCGTATACCTACTGTTTGTCGGAGCTTTGACACTCGTCATCGGCTCACAACTGAAATTGGGACGAGTCTGAGAACGTACGCCTATCGTTCTCTACTCCCGACTCTAGTTGACTTAACTATCCTTCTGAATGAGACTAGGAGGAATGGGCCTGCACACGGCAGTTCCCGGCCCAAGAATGCAGTTCCTGGTTGAGTACAGCATTTTATAGCTTATGCTTAGCTGACGTCACAAGGGCGTGAGTCGCTACCGGATAAGTAGAAAGAGAGCATAGATGTGGAAGATTTCCTGGAAATATCCCAATCGAGGAAGTTATCCTTCAACAAGGAAGTTATCAATGAAAACATAACAAAAAAGGTTGGATGTCTGTAACAATCATCACCTGACACCTTTCCCCTACCGGAAGATTTTAGTTCGTCCTCGATCGTTGCTTACAAAATCAAGAAAACAACTTATTCGGACCCCCGGCTTTAAATCGCATCTCATACCTTAGCATACTGTAATAAAAAGTCGTGAAGATAATTTATTAATATAGAAGGATACAGTTTCTTAACTCAACAGTATGGAAACCGGAGGATAGGCATTTTCATCAAATTCGTTCCAAGAGCAATTTGGAAGAAATCCAACCTGGGAATCTTGAAAAACACGTAAGAGTATTTAAAGTTACTTTCTACATAATATTAGTAAATCTATCCACAATTAACCGTCACGCTGTTCCTAATCGACCCTCGTGATCACTATCACATACCGAACTCAATCTCAGGTCCTATATAAAAATATTAAGTGAGGGGATGCAAGAAACTCATTCCCCATTCAGAATATAAATTTATTAATGATTATTAAAATGCATGACAATCAAATGAGCAAGCAAATCATGAATGTGCTCGCTTGCGAACTTTTTTATCCCACTATTGAACAAACGTGAACAAATAAAATTGGGTATTCAGTTGTGAGTATTTTGCTCACATGAGCAAAATACTGACAGAACGACTCAGGGCGTCCAACAATGGAACTTGTGTCGCTTACGCTGAAGCAGATCTCGGCGACGTCCGTGGCATTCACATTTGCAACGCTCATGTGGGTGACAGTTTGTCGTGAGGCGAGCGAGTATCACGAGTCCCAAGCTATACAATTCATCAGCAGCGGAATTTAATTTTATTTAAGAAAGAGGCACACGACAAACAACTGAGGTTCTCCACTAAATCTTCTTCTTAGATCTATGGACGTGCACTAGCAAAGGCTGTCGAAGGGCATCCAGCTCTGGTCGCCACGAATGCAATGGGCGCTTGTAACTCGACCAATTTGAAATTTGGGAACGTCTCTCGAAATTGGTTTAGAATTCCCGACGTTCCACAATGAAGTGGGGCCGCCTTGCTGCCGAGCTTTGGAGGGGGTGGAGGTAGGGTTGGGGTTGAGATGAACGATGGGATTAGGTAGATGAAGCGAGAAGATGGGTTGAGCAGATGAAGGTGGGTATGGAAAATGAGAAAGAACGAGTCAAATTACGAAAATGTCGATAAAAAATAAAATCTGCATACTAGAGGAAACAAGTTTAATTCAAAATAGATTTGTTTAACAAACCAATTTCACCTCAGGACCTTCGGCATTTTAATTAATAAAATTCGTCATTTGCCGTTCTATTTCAGTGCCTATTTATTGAAAAACAAATGAATTCTAAACATATTATAAAGAGAACTCCTCTTCCATTATTCGATCTATTGTTTTAGATAATTATTTATGATGATAGCCTTTCATTGGGTAAAAACGTGTTATATTCAATGAGCATAGCAAGAAAATGCCGAGGTTCTTACTAACATGAATAGATCCTGTAACTCCTAACACAATGGATTCAGCGCAACGCAGAACACGAAGCAGATTATTCGTTCGAATTTTATTAGAAGCGAAGCAGCAAGCGCGGGAATCGCGTTACACAAAACGCACTGGGGTGAATTATGATGCCAAGATAAACAGAAGAGTTTAATTTACCGCGCATAAATAACGCTCGGATATCGCTGCCCTAACTGAAGTAAACAAGACATCATGCAGTCATTGTTATGCATGACGCAGACTAGAAAACTTGCCAGAGCTGTAGCTCCTTGCTCTAATGAAATACAAACATTAAAATTTATGAGAAACTCGAGAGCTTTCCACTCCAAATCTACTAAGCTAAGCGGATCAGAAGAAATTATTTCATATATTCATTTAGCCGAGCGCTCCGAACATCATTGACAGCCGACAATCTGAGTCGATGCCTCGTGGCGACCGTACCGTAATTTCCTGACGGCAAAGATGATGATCTCTTGATGGTTTGATTATGATTATGGTTCGCATGATGCTTATATAATTTATTCAACTCATGGTAGAAAGAATTCTTTGTAGTGTATGAAATTTTCGAGTCGATATCTTGACCGTCTTCAATGTTTCGACTGAAGTCTAGATGCTTTCGTAACTCATTCAATGCTACTCGTGTAACGATATTAATGCCAGTGAAAAATTAGAATGCGGACCCTATCATTAGGTTAATTTATAATGTTATTTGCATTTCGAATGGCGGGATACAGCAATGCCACAGGCTCAAAACTAACTGCACAATATTCGAAGAAGAGCACAAGGATTTACCAACAAAAGCTCTGTTTTATCGAGCCTCAGCTGAAATTTTTATAATCTGAATACAGCGGTGTTGAGTTTCCAGAGGCCGTTTAGTGCGGGTTAAAAATCCTAGGCAATTTATGACGTTGTCAGTGGAGCCTGGCAGGCGATATTTGCAAGGGCACCAACAGGGGGGCAGAGCACAGCAGGTCTGCTGCTGCAATTGAGTTAGAAGAGAGAAAAGATCTTGTATTTATTCGCTGCTTGCGACCGCATTTGTCATAATCTGCCACTGTACCTCTGGCGGATCCTGCAAGGCCGGCTGGTTTCTAGCAAAGCTCAAAATTCTCGCTGGTTGACATATGATCTGCTGCTGGGTAATTACAGAACTGCGGCGCGGAGTTTGTTCTAAAAAATTCAGCTATTTTCCGTTGAGTCTGGCCAAGAAGTTTGTGTGCAGTGATCGCTTAAAGAAGAGAGAGGCGTTTCTGGCTGGCAGTCTAAGAAAAGCTGTGCGGAATCTAATACCTTTAGGTCTTGACAAGTTGAATTGATGAAATAAAATTCTCTGTCAAATTATTAGTTACGAAAGTCGTTCACATTGAATATCAATGTCGAAAGCAAACGATGCTTTAGTAGCTGCAATACCACTAGAACTTGAATTATGTCAACATCCTAGATCCAATAGCGTCAGTATTCTTTGTTTTAATTGTGTTTGCATTTTATTTTCAATTACGTCAGAATTCTATCACCAATTGGGTTTGTATTCAAGCTTTAATCACTTCAGCATCATAGCTGGAATTGCGACAGCCTTCTAGTTTCAATTGGGTCAGTATTCTAGCTTAGAGTATTTCAGAACTCCTGCTTATATTCCTTAATCATTCTGGATTCAAGTGCGTTAGAATTACTGCGTAATCATCCTAACTTCGGTTGCGTCGGAATTCTCTTTTCAGTTGCGTTATCACTCTAGCTTCAATTGCGTCAGCATTCCTGCTTCAATTGCCTAATCATTCTAGATTCAAATTTAGTTAGCTTTCTTGCTACAATTGGTGAGAATTATTCTGACGAGTCCAAGCTTTACCAAGCATTATAAGTTCAAACTTTAGAAATGTATTATGAGTTTATTTAAGTAGAAAATTTTGAAAGGCAGTCATGATCTAGAATCGAATTAATCCCAACAAACCGCTCCTTGCCAGTTGAACCTAAAACGGACAATGAATGACCGACCTATGACCACAGAATTGTCTTGTATTTCCCACGTTTATGTCAGCATGGAAAGCCCGGCACAGAACGGCGCTTTATGCTCCATTTGGCCGAGCAGCGAAGGCTGGTGGAGATCCGGCACGCTTCATCAAGAGCTCGTCAATCATCGAGATGATTTGCGGTAGTTCGACCTTTGATGAGGCCCAGAGCGCCGCGATCTTGCATTGCATAAATAGAGATCCTGGGCCAGCAGCCACCGGCCAGCTTTGGTTGCCAGTGCCAAATGGAATGATTTCCGCAATAATTCTGGATACCGTCGATGCCTGTACGCAAATAGGCGAGATTATGGAGCGAATGGTTTTGGAATAGTGGTAGACAATTCAGGTAATTGTTGGTAATATAGATAAAATCTAAATATAAATTAATGATTGGAAAATAAAATGAACTAGCATGGAATTGTTAGCGATAACATTTATCGCATGAATGAAATTTTTTTTATACGCCGAACCAAAATTCTGGGCATTATTAGCGGAGAATAATAAAAATTAGGTCTAATCATTATAAAATGATATCCAGAGCCTATATTAATACCGGCAAAAAAGAAATAAGCAAATAATTAATATCGGTGAAAGACTGAGCAGCAAATTCCCCGACGACAAGCAGCAGACCGCGTATTTGGTCGGCCGGTGTTCACGCGATGCGTCTGTTGTGGCGGACACACCTTTATCAGATAAGGAGAAAATTACATTGCGTCGGTGCAGCCCTTATCTTTCGTCACGGAAAACCCCGAGCAAGAAGAGGAGAAAACGGCTCGCCGAGTGCTGCTGTTCTCTGCTTTGTCGTTCGCCCAAAAATGTCAGGCATTCCGCAGAGCGCGTAAAGTTCGTTGCGGCTCGAGGGGGCGATGGCCCTTACCTCGCAGGCCTGACTGAACAATTTGATTTTCAAGGGATACTAGTAAAGTTGTTTGATAGGATTTAATAATAGAATAAATATTCAGTAAAAGGCAGTATAATAATGCTGAGACAGTAAGACATCTATGAATTTGGGAGCGAAAAGAAACAAAAATGCCGAAAGTTTGTGAATCAGCAATCACAAACTGTCAAACTCCACAATTCAGCCTTCGATGTTTGAAATAGATATTTGCTGTTCAAGTCATCCATTCTTGGCAGCTGAAATATCGCTAGGAATGAAATTGTATTTAATTTATGAGAAGCAGGAGAAAGATACAAATTTGGAAAAATGTAAAACGTTCAATTGAAAAGTTATCCTCAAAATTGATAGGCGTAAAATATTTTAGATGTTTTCTGAAGATTTATCGTGTTAATTGGGATAATTTAATTGATCGTGTTAATTTGGATGGCGCGAAAATGTGTACGATTGATTAAAACACCTAATTCTGCGGTGCGCTCTCGCTGTCTATTTAGCGGCTATTATGTGCGACGTGTGCATTTGACAATCATAATTCTGCCATTGACGAAAATTCCAATATTGCTTCGTTATAGAAGATTGAATTGAGTGAAATTTCTTTTTCAAATGCATCCACGAAAGGCTAAATGCGAATATTTTTTAGGTGACATGAATGAGAAGAGGTGAGGAAAATTGACGCAACTTGCACAGCAGGTCGTTTAGAAAATTATTTACGTATGAATTTGAAGCGGCATCTAATCAGTGTCAACAATAACCCATTATTCAAGGCACTAGATAAATAATTATGAGCGAATAATTATAAATGCATAAATTTAATTAATATTTTGCTTTGCTCTCATGAAGAAAACGGCAATAATGTCTCGTCAATTCAATTTTGTGACAAGCAATAATGAAAGCTTGATATATTGAGACTCAGTATCCACGCATGATGACGAACAGTTGAGATATTATCGGAAATTATTCAGCTAATTTTTAATGCGCGAACACTGAACGCTGTGAATATTTTAACCCCCTTGATCGCTCAAGCATACAGAGCGCTTCCATTATTAAGGCATTATTAATAAGAACTGTTATATATCATAAACATAAAAAGTTCTATCGATGATAATTAGATAGAAGTATAAAATTATTCAAGAAACTAATCAGCGAGCACGACAGAGCTGCAAAACTTTAATAATTGTACTTCACAAATGATAGGAGTCACACCTTCATAGAAAGCTTCAACTTAATTTTTCATATGTGAAAACGATTGAAATTCATCGCATTCGTGCAGCCTGACTGCGACTTGGTCTTGCCGCAGACCCCAGACTGGTCTTCCTGCAGACCCCAGACTGGTCTTGCCGCAGACCCCAGACTGGTCTTCCTGCAGACCCTAAACTGGTCTTCCCGCAGACCCCAGACTGGTCTTGCCGCAGACCCCAGACTGGTCTTGCCGCAGACCCCAGACTGGTCTTCCTGCAGACCCTAAACTGGTCTTGCCGCAGACCCCAGACTGGTCTTCCTGCAGACCCTAAACTGGTCTTGCCGCAGACCCCAGACTGGTCTTCCTGCAGACCCTAAACTGGTCTTGCCGCAGACCCCAGACTGGTCTTCCTGCAGACCCCAGACTGGTCTTTGTCTTGCATGCGGCGCAGCTTCAAATGTCAGGCTGGTGCTCCCTCAGCCTGACAACGTCAGTTAATGCAATTGTGCTTCCGATTTTCGTGCTCATACAAAGAAAAACGTGTAATATTGCCTAAATCTTGACACACTATCTTACCCACATCACGAGAAGAGAGTGGACGTAGCACGGATACAACGGGCTCAAAAAGGGTCAGCATAATACACGCAAAGACAAAAACGTCATAGCTATTTGCACAAAGTCTCACTCATTTCCATGAGTGGATATCTGGCAAAGCTTCCATGTAATGCAGTCGTCAAATGTCACAGCATTACGGCTATAGTCTGTGTTGGTCGTGACGCGCGGTGCTTTCTTTTAGAAATAGTCTCTCAAATATCGGTGCCTTCTTGCAATGCCATCTTCCATTAGTTGCGGCCATCAAATTTCCCAACAGCAACGTCATACCTCTTGATGACAACTGATCTACTCTGCATTACCTGAGAAATTGGATTAAATGTTCGCGGTTTTCTGCCATGTTTATATAGGTACTTGAAGTCAATAGGGAAATGAATATGATATTCCTATCCAATTCCAGACACAATATGAATAATTCCAGAAACTGGAAAATTTGTTTATGCTAGCTTCTACACCATTATTCTATTTACTCTCAGTCTTCATTTGCTGTGTTTTTTTTTTGGTAAGGTTTACCGGAATATATGCTAGTAACATGGAATGTAAAGGCTTCAAATATATTCGTAGTTCTTCTACTTTCGGTATGACTCGATTACTAAAGTTCGACTTACTCTTTTAACGCCGGTTTTCTCTTAAACTGTAGGAGGTGTGATTGCAGAACCTCTTTAATTATTCACTTGTAATTTTTTTTCATGACCTCGTAATTCGTGTATCCGAGTAGAATAGATATGCGTTTTAGTTCATGGTGGGCTGAAATTCAACTGGTCCCAAATTACACGCAACTCATCCATTTTATTTTCGAATCGCAACGTTCACAACTGGATATGTAACTAACTGGTTTCCTGCAAACTTGATTATATGTGCTTCAATATACAGGAAGATCCTGGCTAAATGGAAGCTGATGGTAAACAAATGTAGTTTTATTTAATTTAAGCTCCTGAACTATAAATAATTTGGTCCTTTGGTCTAAACTTCATCGTTTCCACTGCATGAGCGGTCGTTGCTGTCGAGCGCAAATACGCGTTGAATAATTGTTACTTCAAGCTATATATATTCTAGTACTGATCTCACTGGGGATAGCATCTTATCAGTTAACTCTCGGATCAAAAATAAGTATTTCACAAATGGATAAAATGAATAATTGAGTTGTTGAGTGCAGGGTTCTTATAGTGATGACTCGGTAGTTTTTTTTCTGCACGCAGCTCCACGAAATTTCAGGGCGGTACACGAGCATGGCAACAACAGCAGAAACCAAACTTTTTGACGGTTGAGTTTTGGAACTGAAAAATTTTGATGGAACAACAGAAGAAAACCAAACTCCTCCACCCTCGAGTTGGTAAACTGAATGAAAATGTTTACTGCAATAACAGCAGAAAACCGAACATCTCGACGCTTGAATCACGGAACCGTAAATGTTAATTGCAACAACAGTAGAAAACCGAACCACTCGACGCTTGAGTTGTGGAACCGAACATGTTTATTGCAATAACAGCAGAAAGACGATCTCTGCGACGCCTGGGTTGTTAAAATGAAAATGTTTATTGTAACGACATCAGAAAACCGAACTTATCGACCATTTTTTATGAAATTTCTTATGAAGCTAACATGCTATCAAGAGGCATTTCAATGGCAAAAGAATTGTAAGAGCAGAAAACCGAACTTCTCGACTCTCAGTTTATGGAACCGAAATTGCTTATGAAGCCAACACACTGTCAAGAGGCATTTCAATTGCAAGGGAGCAATGGAGGCATTGTCGGATTCACAAGCAGCTAGTCTCGAACACAATGGCCAAGTCTTGAGGCAGATAATGAGGTACCTCTGCTGCACTTGGCTGAAAAGCTCCACTCTTAATCCTGACGTTGCCTAGCCCAAACACTACAACAAATAGATAAAACTGGATGCAGAATTATATTTTTGATACTGTGATAAACATTCGAAGAAATACTTCCATGGCTTTCTAACGAGAAAATATTGTAATGCTTTTTTCATGTATTATCCGAACGTTTTCGATGATAAAAAGAATGCGTTACAATGTTATCTCACCTTCTTCATCGGTCCTCCTTACAACTTCATTGATTAATGGAAAAACTTATTCACTTTCTCGTACAGGTATAATAAATTAAATTAACGATTGTGGTTTATTACTAAATTTAAAGACAATACAGCATATTTCATCTGTACTCTTAACCAAGGGGAGGGAAGACATCGCAGGCTAAAACTTCTACGTGCCGGAGTTGCAGCTCGTTTTAATTTGCGTCGTGTTTCATAACTAGAAATTGCAAGACGACCATCGCAGGAACAATATTGTCAACTCGGAGGAAGACATCGACGTTTTTTACTTAAATCTTTTACGCTTTCATAAGATTGCTCGGGCATGTAGCAATAACTTTCGTTGAGCTCGAATTTTTGTAATTTTTTTTAAATATATAGGGATCTGAGAGATATATAATGCTTCTCACTGTGTTCGATATACGACCCTGAAATACGACTAATGGAAATTCATTCAACGGAAAAGTTTATTGTACCCATGCATGATGTAAATTCTTGTTGACCATATATGAAATTTTGTCGAAAATTCCGATCCATATCTAACTTTAGAAAAATATTCCCATGCTTAACGATTGATGAGATTTCGACTGATGACATTCAAGACAAATAATACATATCGTGAATTACATAGTTCTGTGTTTACTGTTCAAAGTCATGATTACTTATTTGCTTTTTAGTGTTCTCTAAGCTGGGATCACGATCCTATGAGCCAAAGCAATAGTAGCAATAGGCCATAAACGGAACTATGGCAGATTCCTATTCGCTTAAATTAATCTGATCTTTTCGAATTTTTTGACCTCGGGACAGATAGACAAATTAATAAGATATCAGCTATCGTCGAAACCAAGATTAGTTCAAGATAATAGTCAACAACAATGATTCTATAAAATTCATTCAGAATAAGAAATCATTGATTGAACGTTGTAATTTCCGAAGTTTCTTTTCCGAAAACATGAAGCTTGTATTGCTTCTCAAAACAATAAAAAATTCAGCATCCCCTACACTCTCGGGAACTTCTTCTGTCAAAAATATCTCTTTTTTATCAGTATTTTTCGTAGTGGGATGGTCTCAATACATGAAGTTGCGCATCCATTACATGAGAAGAATTCTTTATCTCTTCGTTAAAAAAAATCCTGCGCTCCGTTTCAAGAAGACGCTCACAAGCGGGAAACTTTGACGCGGCTCACTTCCATCGGCTAACTTTAGACCTGGATGAACGGTTCCTTTGTCAGTAGACGAATGACACTATCTGAGGCGATTCTCCACACAGAATTCCTCCTTTCACCAGCACGTAACTCTTTGCATAGTTTAAATAGCCAGAATCGAGTTTGTCAAGAGTTTCCCGTGCAATACAGAACATTTTCACCGGATGTTTCATATTGAAGGCAAATACAAATACTAATTTAACTAGGATTTTATACACTGTAGTCTGTCAGCACATATTTTTAGATTTCTTCACCAAAACACAAAATCAATCATTTCACCAGCTGAATTTATTCCCCAATTCGCTTAACAATTCAGTCGTTGAACTTCCGGACACCCAAAAAGTCTGAAAGGATTTTTCTTTCAGCAAGTGGCGGCCATTGTCTGCGTCGCAATCCATATTTATTGCACTGCCCTAAAATACCCAAAGAAAGAAAAATCAGCTGAAGCTTCTCGCAATTGGGCGTGCGTCGCTCGTGGCCGAATCTGTTATTCAGACTACAACGACCCGTGTCTTTTTATCAACATTTATCGCGTCAGCGAGCTGCAAAAGGAAAATTGAATGGGTTTATGTTACCACTGGGAGAAACAAACGACAAAATGAAACAAACTCTTATGCAAATGAGCAGACATTGTAGACCTGGGCGCGAGAGCCTCGTAAAATTTTCCTCTGGGGAATAATGCAGAGTTTCTTTACATGATTGGCTCAGTGAGTCTTACGCTAACTTCTCTGCAGATGTTGGAAGTCATTTAGTGCAGAGTTCCTCTACATGCTGGGCTCTGCGAGTCTTACGCTAACTTTTCTATACATGCTGCAAGCCATTTAAATCATAGTGTGTCTACATGATTGGATCTGCGAGTCTTTTGCTAAGTTCTCTGCAGATGCCGTTGGCAGAAGTAAAATTTGCAACGCCAGCGGTTTTTAATCTTGATTTTCAGTCATCTAAATCGATAAGTACATTTCCTGATAGTATATGCAGTAATTAATGCAGTGAAAGGATGAAAGAATTAAATTAAATGGACTCCTAAGAACATTGAAAAATTATGTGCAAAGCCCGCAGATTAACAACAACAAATTTTCTGCAATCGCCGTTTCTCTTGAATCAACGGATCGATGTTCTTAATTGGGTGGCCGCTGACTGGCCAAGAAAGTTTAGAATGAAACAGCAACACTTTGAACAAATTTTATTTTCCGATGCAAGTATTAATTCTATAAGTTATGAGAATATTAACATCTGATATGTTGCATTTACTGGGAGAAATTACGGCAAAAAATTTTCAAAGCTCAAAAGAAATTATGCTCCGCTCCTATACATGCTCCTTAAGAATTGCGTATTATGATTAAAATAGAGAGAGAGAGCAAGTCACATTTTTGCTAACAAAAATTTGGTAACAATGGAGGGAACAATATAATATGACAATTGACTCACTCGAGATTAAAATTTTTGGTTCAGGCTTGACGTCGAAAAACCTTTTTTCTCGTAAAATTTTGCAGCCACTCTTAATTAACTTACTTAATTTAATTAAATGCAGCCACTCACTCGAAACTTACTGACCCAATCAGAAGCTCGTTAGAGCTTTTGCGACTAGCCAAAAAATATACGCTAACAAATCTTTTTCATAGCGATCGTTCCAACAAAAGAGAACTGAGAAGCAATTGCATCGAGAAACTTGTTCGTCGATTCCATCACTCATGTGGAGCAATGCATGGAAACTTTGATGTTACCGAAATTGCGAGAAAAAATTTGCAATCGCAGCCAAAGGGCTTGATTGCTTTGAATGTCGTCCACGTCAGAGGCTGACATCAAATTGTCGCTGCACTGATTACAATTTTGTTCTGACAGGACGGCCGGTTCAAAAACTCAATACATGTTTTGTTCATTTTCATGGCCCATTAGAATGCTGATTTTGCTATCAGAAGAAGATGATATAAATTTAGTAATTATATTTATACTTTTACAAACGGTACAAACTAGCGGATCTCTTGCCACTAGATAATTTTAAATTAGCACTATTTTCAATCATTTTATTCAATACGTTTCATCTATTAATTTCATCTCGTTAATGATCGACATGAATTTGATGAATGAAAATTTGAAAATTGTATTAAATTTGTTCGGGGTAGATGAGTGTGCTCAATTCACCCACTTGATTTAGTGCAATTTTAAAGAATTGTAATTAATTGAAAAAAACATCTATGCAAGGGCTTCAATACTAAAATCCAAGCAAAATGCAAAACAAATAGAAAAATAATGGAGAAATTTGATATATTTTCGGCAGAAAATAACTTGCTGATTTAATGACAAGACTTATCACAAATTATCGATCGAAATTTTTGTCCGGTGTAGATGTATTCTTGAAAGCCATATGTACCACACAGATAGGTTTTGATGCAAGTCAACAGATTCCAATATTGCTCAAAATATTTGAGTAGCAAATATGAATAGAATGTGTTTGTTTAAATATTTCATTGAAGCAGGATCTTGAGATTACAGTGAAAGTCCCTTTGAAGACGGCCGACAAATGCGTGCAGGATCGCAGCAATAAGCTAGAGCGCAAGCGCGGTGTCATCAGGCTTAACTGCAACCACTGGGACTCTCATCTCAAGTCTTTAACTACCTCCTATTAGACCTATTCAAGACCTACATTACCTTTAACTACCACCATTTAAAGAGCCATCACCACAAACTACCGGCCCATTCACTATTTTGCTCCGCACGCCCAAAGTTAGGGCAGGACTCCTCGGTATCATTAATACGAAGGCATCAGCCGTGTGATGCCACATTCGTTGAAGCTAAATACCATCTACTTCAGCACAGACATGTTCGTTAATATGGTACACATGAGCGTCTCCCGAGCCTGGTAAATGAGAAACTAAATGATTCTATTCGTGTTTTAGTAGTGTCATTAAATCTAATTTGAAAATACGAGAAGATAAATTTAATTAAATAAAATACCATTTCTAGCGCACATCTCGAATTTTGTTCTTTCTCAAAAGTGAAGAAAACTTTGCGATCAAAACATAAAAAAATATAACTCAGTACTTACTGCAGTGACTGACAGAGAGCGCATTTTCTCGTCGACGAAAACGTGAAGGCACGGACGGACAGACAGACGGACAGACGGACGGACAGACGGACATGGCGAGCACAATAGTGCATTTTTTTCCATAAATGAGAAAATGCGCTAAAAAGTGTTACGAAGACGATATATAATTATGATATATAATGAGATATAAGATATATTATGTCGTTGATTGTATTTCTAACTTCAAAATCTGGTTTGCGGGACGAGTAATTTGACGAAAGCTTATTGTTGGTATTATCTTATTAGCCAAGTTAGCGGGTATCTCTCATTTTTGTAAACAGTTTCTATCTGGTACGCAAACCTGATGCAAACTAAAATTGCATTCTGTATGCTTCTAAGCCACAAAACAACTCATCAATAATGTAGCATTAGCGAAGCACTCGCAAGAACCGCGACCAGCAAGTCGGCATCCAACAAGTTGTATGTACAGGAGCGAGTAAGCGAATTTGGATTTAAATTATGAAGATATTCAGAGAAATGTCGTTAAATTTCACAAGCAAGTTTGGAATTTCAAATTCAGTACAAATTAGTTCAAAGCGTTTACACAAGTGGAATTAATCCCGTTCATGCAATTCATAATAATCAGATAGTTTGAATGCAGTCAATGGGAAAAACTGTGTTGATGACTGGGTAATCCGTGTAAAAAGGATGATCAGATTTTGATATTTGAGAACAGTGATGCGAAAAGATTAGATTTTGGAAGAGTTTGTTTCTGTTTTGATCTTGAAGAGAAGAGATGAATATTGTGTTTATTTTAATAGCCTTTTTAGTCTTTTTTAATTCTTGGAAGCAGTGATGCTAATAAATTTGCTGTAATAGAGCGTTGATTTAATTTAACACCAAAAATTGGAATAAATATTTAAAGTTGTAAATCTTATTTAGGATAAGCAGACTCGGGTTGGGTAATTAATGGATTATAAAACCCTAACTGATCCCATGGCAAAGCGGATGTTTAAACCCTCTGAGTAGTAGTAATTCACAGCTACACGAATTACCGTACTAACGTAGCAAATATTCATCCATCAAAGCGCGTAGTAACCGCGTAACCGGGCAGAGTTGGGGTATCAAAATGTATACTTGACTCTGCTGAATAATTTGGGGCATCAAAATGTATACTCTACTCTGCTGAATAAATTAAACAGATTTACAAATTTACGATAAAATTCAACCGAGATGAAGGTAGAGGATAAGAAACCAACTCATGCATTGAGGCGCAAATTTGATACCATATATACTATTAAAGTGAAACTACTGTATAAACATAAAAGACTTAAATACCTTATAAAAAATTGTAAAATATACACAACCCACTTCAGCTGACATGACTCCGCCTGCTGACCTGACCCACTCCCGCTGACATGACCCTCTCCCGCTGACATGACCCACTCCCGCTGACCTGACCCACTCCCGCTGACCTGACCCACTCCCGCTGACCTAACCCACTCCCGCTGACCTAACCCAGTCCCGCTGACCTGACCCACTCCCGCTGACATGACCCACTCTATGACCCACTCCCACAGACATGACCCACTCCCGCTGACCTAACCCACTCCCGCTGACCTAACCCAGTCCCGCTGACCTGACCCACTCCCGCTGACCTGACCCATTCCCGCTGACCTAACCCAGTCCCGCTGACCTGACCCACTCCCGCTGATGCATGATGTGTGTACGTTTGCATCAGGCGCACATGGTTGACTTCTCGCAAAAAGAAAACTAAAGGAAAAGCTGGCGGACTTCACCCTCCTGCAAAATTAATGCGCCAAGTAATTACTTTGAATCACTGTGATGGTTTTAATCGGTCCGTCATAAGGAGGCAATGTTATAATCAGCATATCCAGTTACGTCAATAAGTCGAGTTAAAGGGAACTTTTCTTTGATGTCAAGCAAAAGGTGGTATGCCTTCACTGGTCAAGGGAAATGACGTGAAAAAGAATTGCCCATAAAGAAAATGATATCATTTTCCGTAATCTTCAAATGTGAATAATATAATTCAACAAAATCAATCAAGAGATCATTTACCGCTGAACTTCAAGCTTCCTTATCAAATGCATTGCTTCCCTAACTCTCCCCTACGACGGCATTCAAAGATATTACTTTTGCGTTCGCTTCATAATTGGTAAATCAAAGCAGTACATCAAAGCTATGGCGCATCAAATCATCCCTCGCGGGCTACTGATAAAATTTATCCTTACCGCAGCGCCATATTCGACGCATCTTGTCGAGTGTAGTTCCAGAGTTTGCTGCTCGTTGACGACGAGACCTCAAGTGTCTTCTCAAAAGTCGCATTGAGGGCCGGAATTCGAGTTATAGACGGCCATGCTTTCGGAGCCTGCAGCTCTTTATAGTGCGCTTCAAGTGCACCATTACCCTGGAAAGGAGGATATCTCGGTGTAAAACTAAATCTATTTGGTCAGTGAGATAAAAATGACAGTTCAAATACGGACCAAATACGCTGCTGCCGCCGAGAATTTCAGAATACATACGAGACTTTTGGTTACAGGAAGAGCTCCTGAAAAAGAGTTTTTTGTACAACCAGTGATGCAAGTTGCCGCTGATTCGGGACGGACTATCGAAGCATTTCAAAGGGGGCTTCACAACGGGTACTCAATCGAGCCGTTCGCTGTAGTCCTTTCTGCCCTCCGGGATCTATGATTGCAGAAGCATGAATGGAGACTGAAGGATAATTGTGACTGGTGACCGGTTTAGACTGGAGGAGACTTATGACTGGGGACTAGAGGAGACTTGCGAGGCGAAAGTGGAGACTGAAGGAGACTTGTTAGTGGAGACTGGTGCCTGGAGACTGGGGGCTTGTGACTGGCGACTAGAGGAGAATTGTGTGAGATCACCAGCCAGCCGGACGGTATGAGTGACCGTCGAGAGCACTACAAGTCGTCCTGTTGGTTTGGCCGGGACTGAGTGAAGAATTTATCAACAGATGGATAAAGTTCTAAGAAAAAATCCGGAGACCTCGGTGTCTGACTCCACAAATATATTCGCAAAATGTCGAAAGTGCTCTATGGATTGGATTCCATATAGACCACGCAGCTAAAATTTTGATCAATTACTAAGGAATATTTTAATTCGAACGATGATCAAGTAAAAGGTATTAAACTGGAAGCAGCAACAGTTGGAAATATAGAGTAGCATCTTCTGAGATCCAGAGCTGGAACAGCTTGAAATGAATCCTTAACGATCAAGGAGAAAATGTTTGATGTTATTGGAATGTTGACTAACCAACTTATATACCAAATTACAGTAAAAAACATGTACCTATAAAATGTTCGTTGTGATTAAATATTATGAATTAGGAAACGAAGTCCGCCGACCAGCAGGTTAACGCCTTGATTCAAGGACGGTTAGATAAATCCATTTCCTGAACATGAAAAGTTGTTTGATTTGACTGGATTTGACAAGCACCTGTCCTTGCATAGCGAATAAAATATATTTCATATTGATATACCAAACTTATGCAGGATCCATGGCTTGTTTTCAAGTTCCCCTAAACCTAAAGCTTATAAGTTTATATAAATACGCGAAACCTTGTTTGATTATATTAAACTTTTAAAATATTTTTCCCACTCCTGCTTCAGAAATCATTGGCGAATCGGTGGCAAAAATATAAAGCGAACAGTTTTACATGACTTGTTCAGCTCGAAAGTATTTGGCTGCAGAAGGGCTTGTGCGGGCGGCTTATCCTCGCTGTAACATTCATGCCATGTAATCCTGTTAGCTTCCGAATGCTTCCGTGTAATTCTTTTCCGAAACAATTGATCCGTTTAGTATTGACGCGAACCAGGCAGTTGATTTGTAAAAAAACAACTATTATCACTTTGTACTGGAGGTTATACCTGAGGAATTAATATGAAGCTGAAGTAAATGATAATTATGGTTCTTGACATGTAAAACAAATTCCTTGAAACGAATGTAGTCATAACTTTTACACAAATAAATTAGTGAATTTTTTCCTATAAATCAAACAACGAAGAAATATGATGATATTGTGATCGACATTGAACTAATTTATAAATCTCTTCACATGTTTTTGAATATCATTGACAAATTCCGCGCATATTCTTCAAGCAAGATCTTAAGCCTCGAGATTTTATGCAGAACGCAATGTGTATATTCCGTGGAGTTTTCTGAACATACCTCGGCATCGCATAAAGAGCTGAGCCGCGTTTGATGTCATCGAGAAGACGCGTTTCCAGCATATCAAAGGAACACGCCTCCAAACAACAACGTTTTCCAGCTTCTTTCTGCCGAAAGTTTTTTCGCTGATGCGGCCAAAGAAAGACCCTGGGACCTCGCTCAGATGCTCTCCAGCCATTTTCCAATAACCATAGAAATGACGCGAAAATTTAAAACTTTCTTGTTGACTATCGACAGTTACATGGAGTCTGCATAAAGTTAATTGGATTCGGATTTCGAATGAAAATAATTCGAAAATATCAACAACGGTACAACAGCCAATGCTGTTGTAGAATGCTGTAGAATTTTACAATTTACATATTCGTTGAAAAAATGCAGAATGAAATTGAATCAATATATACAGGTACACACTAATGCCATGCGTATATAAAGACTGAATATTTCGTTCTTGGATGTAAACTCAGGAAATTACAACTGCAAAAAAATAGTTACATCCATAAATTCATTCCTCATTATTATGAATTGAGCACCAAAGAAGAACACTCGACGAAGTAATGCGCGTTTGAATAATAATGTAATGCGACTCCAGCCCATAAACACCTGAAATTATGGTCTCAAGCCCAGACCACCAGTTGTCATATGCTCTGTTCAGCCGTGGTACTCGCAGTGTGCGTTTAACGCGATATCATCATGCATCCACAGTTACATTATTACCATCGAGGCAAGTTGTGAGAGCAAAGCAATTCTCAAGTGAAAGACGACTGCAAAAGCCTTCATTTTAGAGGCGTGAGAGTGGGCTTGAAGCCATGTTTTTCAGAGGCTCCAAGTGCGATAAGACACGTCGCAGCGACACAGACAAAAAGCCAACTTTGTTCTTCTTTTGAATACAAAAAGTTGGACGAGCAAATACAACAGGATTTGGACAAGTTTTAGATACACGCGTGCTTCACTGCAGCACTCAAGTTTGGCCAAGGAAATGGTCGTTCACGGTTGTTATAAAAGAAAGCTCCACAATGCTGGCGTCCTGATTCTGTGTCAGGAAAAACGTATGAAGATTTTTTGCTGACTGGCACATAAAAGGATCCTTCTCTACGATCAGGAATCGTTTGGTAACGTCTTCAAATAATCGACAACTGAGATGCATAAAATGGTGTTATAAATTATCGAGCGAAACATATAAAACTTTTACACAAAAGTCGTTACAGTAAATTTTGACGCATTTCACGCTTATTATCGTAACACGCGTAATTTTGATAAAAGGTCGGTTTAACAATAATTTCCGATTCATGTATAATTGCAATGAATTTTCTTAAATAATGAAAGTCATCGGAAAGTATTTCTTACGAAATTGCACCTACAGCGTAAACTTTTTTTGTTTGCTTAATGTTTCAAATAATTGATCAAAACGGATAAATTTATAGAGCAGCTTCAGTACTCTCTGGAGCAGGCCTTGGTAGCAATTAAAAGGGCACAAAGTCTGAAGAAAGACTTGAGGCCATCAAGGCGGAGATATCAGACATTCTCTCAGTCATTCTCATCGTAAGTCATCTTCTCTCGTTCTCCGTGGCAATCTCAGCAAAAATTACCGATAAAAAAAGTGAAAGTAAAAAGGCCCGCCCCAGAACATCGATTTATAGAGGAAGTCTTTGTCTTGCGCAAGACAGGGCAAGACAGAAGCAGCGAATAGAACCTACTGAACATTTGTCGAATAATATATTTGGTTGAATATAAATATAATTATTTCAAATGATTTGCACTATTTAACCATTTGCTTGTGAAAATGACCATCGTCAACATTATTTGGCTCAACTCCCGCTAACAATATTGCGTACATGCACACATAACTGTGCGTGCTGTGCCGATATCCGGATAATAATAATAGCAATAATAATAAAAATAATAATAATAGTAATAATAATAATAATAATAATAATAATAATAATAATAATAACAATAATATACCTAAATCAGAAATAACCCTTTTTGGATGGGTGGTGTGCAAATTTGAGCCTGCGGCGGACGTAATAGTAGCCGCAGGCGGTCGGAGAAGTGTGTTTGTGCGTGTCTTACCTCCCAGCATTCACAAGAGAAGGTTGTAGCTGCAAGACAGCAGAAATTTCATTTATAAGAAATGGGCAGAAAATCATCTGTTACCTAAGTCCAGAGGGCTCAAATTGAACTCTTACATGACGAAGGTTATTTTGAACGCCAGATTTCTTCAAAGGTGAGATGTAGCAAGACTGCAGTTAACAATGCAATACGCAAGTTTGAACATGATGGCCAGTATTCAGACAAGAAGAGGTCGGAGCATACGTGGAAAACAACCAGCCGTGATGACAACATGATGAAGCTCACTGTTGCAAGATCTCCAACAAGTTCCAGTTAGAAAATTCAAGGAATATTGCTTCAGAAAGGATGTGCGGTGAGCATCAGTTCTATTTTACGCCGTTTAAGCAAAGAATTTCACCTAAAGAGTTTCAAGCCTGCCCAAAAAACCAAAGTTAACTGCTGCCATAAAAATTAATCGATTGAATTTCGCTAGGAGATATCAAGATTGGACGGTTGCCAAGTGGAACACAGTGTTGTTTTCAAATGAAAGTACATTTCACCAGTTTGGGTCACACCATCAACACATTAGGTGACCAGTTGGTAAAAGATTTGATGAGAAATATACGGCGCCTACCATGAAACATCCACCCAGTGGCATAGATTGGGGGGCATTTAGCCATAATGGGACAGCTGGATTGTACTTTCTGCCTCAGAAAGAAACCATGAATGGAGAAAGGTACCTCAAGCTGCTTCAACAAAAGCTTGTACTACACATGGGAATACCCCAGTGTAATATTTTCATGCAGGTTGGTGCTCCATGCCATCGGGCCCAGCAGTTGAAAGATTTTTTTTTACCTCAAGCAATATTGAATTGCCGGACTGGCCTGGAAATAGCCCAGACTTGAATCCAGTTGAAAATTTGTGGTCAGTCATGAAGGATAAGGTAGCAGCAAGCCGCCTTCAAAATTTGAAGTCATCAGAAGAATGCATTAAGCAGGTCAGGTATGGTGCTAGGAATTATCTAAGGAGTACTGTCAGAAACTTATCAGCAGTATGCCACAACGAATCCAGGCTCTTATTGACAATAAAGAGGGACAAAATAAGTACTGAATATATCAAATGTATCATAAATTGCTTTTTATTTATTTACTAAGTCTCATCAAATACAAACAGTTTGAATATTTTGCCTCGATATCCTTTTGTAATGCAAAAAGCATAAATTTGGAGGGTGGTCTTAAACTTTTGCAAATGACTGTAATAATAATAATATAATAATGACAATAATAATAAAAATAATAATACTAATAATAATAATAATAAATAATAATAATAATAATAACAATAATAATAATAATACTTCTGCTGTAACGGTGAATTAGGAATTGAGAATTTAATTTCTGCAATCATATACTTAAATTATGGACGACGCATCTCGTCGAGTGCTGGCAAAATTACTACTAAAGAAGAACATTAAAAGAAGAAGAATATTAAAAAGAATAAATAACCAGCACAATCGAACATTTTCAACCGGATTGTTCTAAAACAATTTTAAGCTTCCGTGTTATCATAAAGTACCTAGATTACAACAAGTTAAATTGGGTGTATAAGAAAACAAACACAAACACGGTCCAAGTTTCGGAAAATCTGATCCAAGTTGAAACAAACTCCGTGCAAATTTTCAACAAAAATTCTAGTATGAACGAATTGAAAAGTTAAATGGTATTTTCATTACAGAATACGTAGCTCGGTGTTGTACCGTTCCATGTACATGCTGTTTGTAAGGCATGAAACCCAAAGAGACCGGCTGCCTTTCTAGTAAGCGCCCTAGTTAGCGTGAAGCATGAACTAGGGTGCTACACCAAGCGTAGAGTGTGCGTTAAAGCTCCGTAACATGCGTTATGTATGCGCTATGTAAGCGCTAGGTAGCGCGGGCATTGTGCGTTATGTAGCGCGCATTGTGCGTTATGTAGCGCGCACTGTGCGTTATGTAGCGCGGGCATTGTGCGTTATGTAGCGCGAATTGTGCGTTATGTAGCGCGGGCATTGTGCGTTATGTAGCGCGCATTGTGCGTTATGTAGCGCTCATTGTGCGTTATGTAGCGCGCATTGCGCAAGCATTGGGGCGCCGTAGCCATGACCCACCGGGCAGAACGAAAGAGACTTTTGCTGCATGTGAGACTCACGGTCACTGAAGCAAATCCGATTGGCAGAGGAAAGTAAAATGCGACAAAGAGTCAACTAAATACAAAATTGTTTCTGGAAATCTCTTCAATAAGCTTCTTAAAGGCTTACCGAGAATGACGCAGCGGAACTGAGCGCCGGAAATTGCCAAGAAAATTTCCGTCGACTTCAAGAAAATTGGCAACAAAATTGGCAGAGATGAAGATATCGACGAAGCAATGCTGCCGCGCTGCGGCGATCAATAGCGTTCGTAGCTATGCCGATGGCTTGGCGAGCCATGTTATGCCGTGGTCTCGATGGCATGGCGAGCCATGTTATGCCGTGGTCTAGATGGCATGACTCTTCATGTTATGCCGTGGTCTCGATGGCATGACTATAGCCATGTTATGCCGTGGTCTCGATGGCATGACTAAAGCCATGTTATGCCGTGGTCTCGATGTCGTGGTCTCGATGGCATGACTAGCCATGTTATGCTGTGGTCTCGATGGCATGACGAGCCATGTTATGCCGTGGTCTCGATGGCATGACTAGCCATTTTATGCTGTGGTCTCGATGGCATGACTAGCCATGTTATGCCGTGGTCTCGATGGCGTGGCGTGTCATGCTATGGCGAGACTTGAAGGTTGCTGGTAATATTTCATCCCTGGATCCATGACCTCAATGTAAGTGGATAAATTAAAAATGCAAACCCGTGGATGAAAGAAAACTTAGTGATTTTTATTTCAGATTGAAAGTTTAATGTTCCTCCAAAAAAATATTAAGTGTGAATGCCTTCATGGCAGTAAATGAGTTAGTATTTTACTTTTACTTTTATGAATGTAAACATTATCTCAAAATTATAGGTTTCGTCAGTATTTTGAAGATACATGAATTTAAAGAAACTTCGTGTCCCAAAAGAAGAACCCAAATTAATTCCATGGTGATTTAGTCGCGTAGGTTCACGCATGGAATGATTCAACTTTATTTCTATAAACGATGGAGGCGTAAATACACGGAGGTAAAAAAATTTGAAGCAGTCTAGCATTAATTTCAAAACATATTAAGATGAAAATTAAACACAAAAATATTTGAATAAAAATATATAGTGATCGTAAGTGAAGGAGCTATCTTCTCGAAAATAAATAAATGATAGATTTTTATAGTTTCTATTCTACTGATAACGTATTATCGAATTGCTTTCGAAGCCGAACTTGAACTCTAGATTTACATATTTTTAAAGGGAGATGATTTCTTAATAATTATAAAATTATATATTATTAAAATGTACCAAAACTATTTGAAGTTTCCTGTGAATTAAAAATGTTGAGATAATGCATTGTTCATTGCGAAAAATAACAATATAGATTTCGTTGATAAACGATTCGTTTTGGCATTGCGTATGTACCTGCTATCAGAAGGATCCAGGAGTATCATAGAAACGTCAACTTTCGAATTCTTGACCGCCATCATATCAGGTCAAAGGCGAACAAAGTTTCGAGGACAGAAGCAGTGGGCAATCTCGCAGATTGTCGTGATCTGACCAAACACTCGAATCTAGCGCCCAAATAAAGCCAAGACTCCTGAGACTCAAGTCGCCACTTTTGAGTGAAAACGCAACCTAGAATAGCGACCTTCGTCATACGGACTCTTGCGGACGCAGAGTTGAATAAACAAGCTCCTAAAATTTTCATGGTGGCGCTTCCCTCAGACGGTGAATATGCAGTTTATTTTGACTGTGCCTCTCTGAAAATCTTTATGAAATTTCTTGAATAGTGAATAGCCTCTCACGAGGAAATTAATCAACCGTAATTCGAAATTAATGCCACAAAAATCACCTCTCACTGGCAAGACTAATTTTAGAAAAACTGCTAGCCTGGTTAAGTGTCTTAGAATATTAAAGGTCCTATTGAAACAATATACATTCCATTTGGCTGAGGTAGAAAAAAATTTCTCAACACGAATTTTTGTACACACCATGAGAGGAAAAAAAATTGTGTCGTACTGATAACACTAAAACAAAATTTCAATTTTAAAAGTGTAGAGCCATCATATTTTTTCAGTTAACGATGATTTAAGAATTTGAGAGCACCAATAAATATGAGGTAATTGCAGCATCTGGGCCGCAGATTGAAGCGTGTGTTCATAAGTGAAGCGTATATAAGCCTCCATATTAGGTGCCTTGGCTACACAGCGTCTCATTCCTCCAAGTTCATAAGTTGAGTACAAGGCAAGGTGGCCATTCTGGCTGTAATATCCCTGCTTCGCCGCCACCATTTTGACCCGTTAATATCCAGCAAAGCTTCTGGAATACAAAAGATGTGATGCACCTTAGAGTTTATCGGGAAACTTTTTACTGCCCATAAAAAGGGATCATTTTTATAACTTTGCAGACGTCTTCGCCATTCAAAGTAGTCATGAAATATTCTCGGTGACGTGGCGGCAGCTAATGCAAGTGATCAGGCAAGCTCTTGTTTTGCTCTAACGCAAATGACTTCACTACTTGCATCAAACAGCGAAATTATCGCACATTATCTAGTCTTGATGATCAATAAGTGGCTAATGAAGAACACACATAATTTCCTCTGAAGGAAACATTTTTGTGAAGACAATAGGTCAATAGGTTGTTTTATTCAAAATGAAAAATTCACATTAGACATACATATATAAATGCCAAAAAATTAAAAAAGTCTCGTGTATTATATCTCATTTTGCTAATATCAATGTTAAAATTACACGCAAAAAATACGATGGCAACAGCCCTGCATGGCGTACTCTAGCTCGTACGAGTATGAAAGTTTTTTAAACTTTTAGAAAACTGATGTAGAGGCAAATTTGATTTAGTTAGACCCACGAATGCAATTTTCAGTTTTAAAATATATTTCCTCAATTGTTGACGAAAATCAACAAAGTTAAACTAAATAAAACTTTTAAAGTTTTCATTTTGTTGTTGATAGTCTGTTGTAGGTTCATGCATTGGCAGCGCTTCATTGTATGATGCATGAGAAGAGTAAAATCGTCACAACAAAAACTTATTCTAGTTAATAATTAAGCTACAGATATGTAGGTGATTTACTGTTGCATTTTAGAGATTAATTTTCTTTTTATAATCGTTCCTCTATTATTCGAGTTTTCAGCCCTGGCCGGCTCATGATTCTAAAAGTTACATTGGAATTGAGGCAAGGTAATGGATAGAGAAGCCGCGGTCTTTACAGAAGTTTTCCGAGTGGTCCATGCGACATTCTCGCACTCAAACGCCGAAGAAGAAATTGAAACCTCGTCAATTTCTTTTGCCCTGATGGGAAATTCAATTCAAAAGATTTGAAGCACGAAAGCCTGGAGTAGGTGTGGCAGAAGGCGGTCGGGAGTCTTCTGCAAATGGGGTGTCATTTTCGGGAGGAAGACTAGACATCGCCCAAATAAAGACATGCTTCTTTGGACAAGAAAACTTGAGTCTTTTTAGACACACGCCAGCCCAACTCATGTGTCCCTGACATCTTGAGTATTTTTGCTACGGGGAACTCAAATGGACACTTAAATATTTGTGAGTATTTTATTATTATCATTGGCAAAGGCACGACAGAATGTTCGCATTTGATAATGCTAAACATGTGAAATATACAAGATGAAAATTACAGTCAATAAAATGCTGTAAATTTTCCGCAAAACAGCATCAATGATGAATTATATTTGTCTCCAATTTATGAAGTCTTGATTAAGAAAATGTTCAAAAATATGTGAATGTTCTCAATTCAACTTATTTA
This sequence comes from Hyalella azteca, assembly GCF_000764305.2. Taxonomy (NCBI): domain Eukaryota; kingdom Metazoa; phylum Arthropoda; class Malacostraca; order Amphipoda; family Hyalellidae; genus Hyalella; species Hyalella azteca. Next base: position 1,066,594 of record NW_025936745.1, on the reverse strand, counting down.
CAAGGAGTACCTATAGCAAATGAAGTCGTCTATTCTGATTCACACAACTCACTAGTATAAGTTGCACTAAATGTTCTCATAGTTTTGATTAAAGACTTGGATGGGAAACATAAAAAAATCGACGTTAAAAATGTACAAGTAACTAATTTGATTACGGTATTAATTTTACTTCATGAAACTAATATTTTGTAAAGCATCATTAGATCTTGCGGAGAATTTGTGGACAGTTTTGAGCGAGGAGAATACGGGCGTGGGCGACGAGAGCGGCTATTCTAAGCGCTCAAGTTCATCAGTTACGTCGGCTGTCTTCCGTTCGCTCGTCGAAAGGTAAAAAATGCAGCTTCAATGGCCCTGAAAATTCCCACCGAAAGAAAAACCTCAACAAATTTGTTTCATTGAAGGGAAAGTCTCATGCTAATAACAGAGCCCTTAAAAACACCAAAAATCGCCATGCAGTCACCATGCACAAATCACAGAATGATTTGCGTAACAAACTTATTAGTAAAACCATATTTTACTGCTACAAGTGACGTTTTAATTAAACGGAAAAATAGCTTCCTATGATGTCTTTCAATAATGGGACTATTTCCACAAGATAACTGACTAATGTTCAAATACACAAATTTGTAAACATTTATGATCGAGATTACAAGCAAAAAAATAGTAATGAAAATCTAGAAAAATTATTATTTAAAAACAAAAAATATCAATGAAAAATTGCTGCTACGATGAGACGCCGACCTTTTCTTAATTCTATACGTACGCTTTTTAATTTCCGCAATTTCAAGAAAATGCTTACATTTATTGAATATTTCGGAAATATGAGTAACCCATTAACTGAATTTAACTTTTTAGAGTAAATACGGCTTCCTCATGATTACATACAGTAATTTCAAATGATTTTTTTCATTCTTATGCGTCTACAAGGAGTAAGTCTGCCTACAATTGGAAATAAGTATAAATTAAATAAATATCTTGGGACTTTTTAAATTTTAGTCCATCATATTAGCACATACATCAATCGTTTGATTTTAGGGCATCGTATTAATCCATGCTGCAATCGTGTGATTTTAGTGAATTGTATTAACATATGCTTTAAACATTAGATTTTTAAGTCATCCCATCAACATATTGTTCGAACTGGACTGCGGTCAATATTGCATTTCATTAGGCTGCAATTAACGGTTGAACCGTGTTAATTAAGTATACAAGTGTGATCTACGTGTCTCTGTTTCAAGACTTGCTGCAACAACTCTGCTTGGGGTGCACCAGTTTTATAGTAACTCGTGTCGTTGCTTGCCCTGCAGGCTCCAAAAGCTCCTGTTGCTGTAGCTTGGGCTTTGTTACGGTAGTTTGAACGGCTGCGTTGCTGCTGCTCCCTTCCACTTTTACGCAGCAAGTTGCATACGTTGTTATTAGAGGCACAGCTCGGCGGGAGCTCTGCATATTCGGCAGCGTTTGCAACCGAGCCTGGCTGGTCCGTTTTATTGGTGGTGCAGATTATGACCGCAATTGCCAGCCCCTCGCACCATAATTTCCGCACTCTGCAACATGAAGATATTCCAGCTGCCTAAATACCCTCCCTCATCCTGGGAATACATCGCTGGCTGCTAAATTGGACATTGCATTCATCAAGGTTTTGCGCAAACGAACCCTGAAATATTTCGGTCAATGTTCTAAAACATCCAATGAAATTGAAAAATAATTTTTCTGATAGTGGGGCGTGATGAGAAAAAAATAGGAACCAAATTAGAAATTTCCTAAATCCTTTACCAAGCATGGAGACTTTTTCAATTATTATTCATGAATTATTGTATTGAGAGGTCCCGTTACTAGCCAACAAGATATCATGCAACCCACTTAATCACATTGATAGAAAGTTATCCACCGAATAAGTAACCCATTTCTTGATGCATAAAAAAATTTTGTGAGTTTTGAAATTAAACATCGGTGAAGTTAGATGCCTGCCAGCAGCAAAACATTGAGTGCAGTTTGATTAAGCTCATTCGAATTATTCTTCAGTTATATTCAGACGACTAATATCAAGACATTCAACTTCTACCAATGAAATTTTTTAATACGGACAAGCCTTGTTATATGGACTACACAGTTAATTAATTGATGCAAAGCGCTGTTGAACGATAGCAGGTCACAAAAAATGTAGAAATTTTTGAGGACTTCTGCAGGCAGAATTTCTTGAATTTGGACTAAAATAGGGAATTTGGAACAACTGACAGGATATTGAGGTCATGATAAGTATAATAAGCTCAAAATTCACACGAAAATGAGTCAGTTTATTAAACAACATTGGAAAAGAGATTTGAATATACAATCCCCTGGAGTTTTGAGTTATTCACGAGGGCATGACATTAATTCCAAGAAATTAAACAGAGCTATAACGGCAGCCTCTCAAGGTTCTCCCGTTTAATTCGCGGAACTTGAATTTAATCTCCGAAGAAAGCATGTTTCTTTCCTAGCTGCGAGAATTTTTAGAGCGACGCAAAATGAAAACAACCTCATTGCCTCCATGGGGTCGAGGGCTAAAAGCGTCATTCTTGATTCGGTCTCTAGGAAAAGAATAGTGCACCCCTCAGGAGCCTGAGGAAACGTGCATTTGAAGAAGGCAGCCGGTAGACTGGGCTTTTGGGAGGATTTGTCTGCAGATTAGGCGGCGTAGCGGAAAATACGTCATGGAGTTGAGGGGAAGGCCTGACTCAAGCGAATTTGCGAAACAACTTTAGGACTCTTCGAGAATTTCGGAGACGCAGGTTACGGGATGTTGATATGTAGATTTTTTGTTTAGGAATCGAGGATTGATTTTATAGGTGACAAATTGCATACGACAAGGACAAAATATTTCGCTGCGGCTGTCTTTCTAGCTTGGTTAAGTTGATGTGTTATATAAATTCAAACTCTTCCCTGCAATATGACCAGTTTGAAAAGGGCTAAGTTGATCTTGCTGCCTAAAAAAATATAATGATAGCTTCTGAGAATGCGAAGAATTTGATCGCAAAGAACCTGTGGATTCTCAATAGTTGAGCTCAACAGTCCAGTGATGAAAATGTTAAAAACATCTCAGCTGAATCAGCGAAGAGATAATATAAGTACATACGTATTTTATGAAAAAAAAAATCACGAAAAATTTATATTCTGGTATATTTTCATCAGAAATATGTTATATTATCTTGCAAAAAACTGTAAATAGTTGATAAACTCAACGAGAACGAAAAAGTTTTGTTGATGTTAATTATCTATTGGGAAAGTTCACTACAAATCTTACCGAAAGCGTTGACTAAAGGGTTGGTAAACTCAGGTTTCGCAGCGTAATTGATCTGACCGAAGACTTCAGATGCATGATTTACCGAGCTGTAAACAAATTCCAAGCTTGCTTTACTTAACGTAAATTTCATCAAGCTAACTGAACAAACATGGCAGAGTTTGTATCGAGCTTCACTTAAAGCCGTAAAGTGAGGTCAAATTCTTTGAAGTTGCGTGTCTTAGCGTACAAGTTTGTTAGAAGCGATGTTTATTTCCTCATAAAATTACGAAAATAGAAAGGAGTCATGACGAACGTCAAAAATAGTTTACGGTTTATAGATGTTTAGTTGGCAGGTTATTTGGTTTAGTTTAGGTAAATTACTATGCCAAAATATAACATTTCTTTTATCATGTAAACCTTGTGATATTGAATTAGATTTTTTCTTATTAAAATGTTATTAATTAATAATATACACACGTGCTGTTTTTACTGATAACGTTCGACGTCAATGGATCTCTTAACGGTGCTGATGAAACTAAAACCAACTATAATTGCATGGATGAATAAAAAACAATTACATCTAATGATAGAAATACTATTGGTAAAATACATGTAGTCACTTCTACGCGCTAGAATATTTCCTCGCCATTCCATTGAACTTAATCCAAAAAGCGTATTGCAAGAGAGCGTGGTCTCGTATTAGTATAAAGCATGGAACAAGAAGCTTCGTCCCTAGGGTGCAGTTGATCATATGTAGGTTTAAGGCACGCAGCCAGGCACGATGCCTCTGGGACCAACCTAACCTGAACTCCACGAACTAATAGATTTCTGGGCTTTGATGTGGCGGCGTCGGCATATTGAGGAGAGATTGCTTGGCTTTTGCTCATGTCTAACATAACTGGCGCTGTCGGGCGACGGCGGTCGTCCGTATGCGATATGACGACCACCAGATTTGTGATGCATGCCGTAGGCTAAGACTACATACCGTGCACTGCCTACTGCCTGAAGGAAGTTACTTCTAAAGCTATTTAATATTGAGGTCTAAGCTAGTGCAAAAGGTCATTTTTCACAAGCTTTCTTTGAGAGTGAAGATTTTGACTGAGAATAATAAAGAAAAAGGATATAACGTATAACCCCAATATCACAATACCTTCAAAATTTGATAACTACAGCAGTCTAAACGCAAGTTGGAGAAATGCATTCTAAAACTGATTGTAAATTAACTAATGGAACTAAATATCTGCTTACTATTTGGTGAAGAAACAGCCAATTTATTCATATCGAAATCGTGATACATTACAATACACACAGAAATGATTATGAATACTTAAGAAGTAAATCTTTCAACACTGTCAGTGAGCAGGCCTTCATGTTCAAGTGACATATAAAGAATTTATAAATTGTTTGTAATAACGTAAAGCGTTAAGCTTTCAAGATTACGGAACTTCACAAAAAAAGACGTCAAATTAGCAGAATATTAAATGCGTAGCAATTATTTCACGCCCTCTTTGTGTAAAAAAAAATAAATTCAAAATTGCTTTGTTCCAAGCTTTCTATCAATTTCAAACTCTCGAATCACATTAAAATGACGACAACTTATAACAAAGACAATGCAAAGGAACTGCACCTGCCCATCAGTTAGCCCGAGGAAGCTTGAAGACGTCGATGGAATAGTTTCGGTAGGACTCTCCTGTGCGAGTAACTTGCGAGGGAGCGAGGCCTGCAGAGGCAGCCATCACGGCCGACTTTGATGTGCAGTTCGATGAGACTTGTGCGCAAAGTACCATAGCATTAGCTGCCCGAGGTTAGTTGGTGGCCTCACAACCAGAGTTCTGGTACCATAGCATTAGCTGCCCGAGGTTAGTTGGTGGCCTCACAACCAGAGTTCTGGTACCATAGCATTAGCTGCCCGAGGTTGGTTGGTGGCCTCACAACCAGAGTTCTGGTACCATAGCATTAGCTGCACGAGGTTGGTTGGTGGCCTTGCAACCAGAGTTCTGGTACCATAGCATTAGCTGCACGAGGTTAGTTGGTGGCTTCGCAACCAGAGTTCTGGTACCATAGCATTAGCTGCACGAGGTTAGTTTGAGGCTTCGCAACCAGAGTTCTGGTACCATAGCATGATAGAAGAAGCATAGCTGGAAGAAGATAGAAGAAGCATAGCTGGAAGAATATTTTTTCAAGAAGGGATGAAGATCCCTTTCTGCTGCTAGCAAAGACGTGCAGAGCATAATTATCCATAAAAATAATCGAAATCCTTGCCTGATTTGGACGGGTTCTCTTTCCCGTTCCAATGAAGAGCAAAATGTACAATTTTGTTTATCATTCTCAGCCTCATTTACTTATTTGTGATATCATCCCATAAGTGAATTTAGTGCGTTCACGCCAGCTTGTTTTGAATTCAACAAAGAACCCTTCGCCTACTTTACTTACTTTATTTTAAACGTTGTTTATCTTGTCTTGTGTTATCTTTAACTTGGAAGAATACATCATGATTTAATGCTAAGAAGGAATGCATTTCTCGTCCTGTCACTGTCATATGGTGCTGAAAAAAGCAAATATTGCAAATGATAATATTCCAAATGATGCACTAATTCGTGAACTTACTCGCGAATTACTACAACTTTTGCACAAATCTGCGTGCGTTACTAATTTTCATCAATAGGAAAAACGCGCAACATTCGCTGCATCAAAACAGTCGCCGTTCCAGCATTTCTTGTTCCTGCGAGAACTCATATATATATATACCTCATCTGGCATTTGCTGCACACATTTTACACTGTCCAAACTGCTTTGATAAACTTTATTGGGTCATGTATTTTCTGTGACAACCTAACTGCCTCTCGTTTGTCATAGCAATGGACGCCCACCCTGCAACTCGGTTTAAAAATAAACATAACTGGGCTTCCGTTCACTTGACTTTGCCATAACGATTTTAAGGGTGGAACGTCCTGAGGATCTCTTCTGAGTTGTGTTGCAGAAATGAACTCAAATGGAGCACGGATGTGTTCAAAACTTGTAAATAAATTTTTTAGCATCTTTAATAAAAAATAGGAATATCTGAAACTTCAGTGTAAGTTTGCTTGCGCTCATTCAAGAAGAAATCATGCGATTCAGGTTTTGAATATCAATTATTTTTATACAGTTGTAGGAGCGGCATTCAAATTGCAACGATAAAAACAGATCACTTTAAAAAAAGTCACGGGACTGTACTCTCAATGACCAATTTAAATTCGGTGTGATCAATTCATGGCTGCAATAATCAAGGCTGGTCAGTGTCTTTGAAGCCCAGCTGAATACAAACAAGCATCTCTGCTTTATGTGTCCCTTAGGTTATGTTTTGAATTGTCAGACATGCGACCGAAGTGAATAAACTGATCTGAATCGCGCCAGCGAGCAAAGACATGACAAAGACTCTCCTCCAGCATGGCGGGCTCTGCATGCAATAACTATTGCACTTCGAAGATACAAGCCATCAACTCCAAATGGAAACTATGATGAGAATGCCAGGGCTGTTTCTCGGCGAGCTCCAAATCAAAGACAGCCCCTCGGTCACTTAATAGGCCTCGGGGAATCCTGCAACATTGCAAGCCTGCCTCGACCGCCGCTTGTTATTGTCTGTCCAAGACGCCGACCGCTGCGATTCTCCAGTCCTGTTACTGGCCCATCACCAGCAAATTTATAAATAAATCTAAAATATTTCATTTAATGATTCACTTTTTAACTGATTAAGAATCATGCTGTCTTATTTTATTATTTTAAATAAAAAATTTACTTTGAAAATACAACGAATGACATATTTTATAATTGGCATGAGACAGTACAAATTAATAGTTTTCCTTATGGTTATGAAACCCGACAGTGGAAAATGATATGGTATTTAGTGAAGTATTGTAAGATGGCTGAGAAGTTATGGCTAACTTGGGCTGTTTCATGAATTACCAAGCTGCAGTCAAGCCAAGCTATGACCTGTGTAAACTTAATGCCAAAGTTGGCGATAAAAAACTAATGATGGACCAGTCATAAAAAGTTCGTCATTACAGATGATAATTGATATTTATCTAATATTATAATTGGAAACCTGAAGCCTACTGGCCTATTAATTGAACATTTTCGTGTTATTAATGTTAATCCTATTAATTAAGGTTATTTAGTTAGCTACTCTTAATTCGGTCTTAAACTTGAAATTATTATGGTCTTGGCGCTGAGGTGACGTGTCGAGGACTTTGCTTGCTTGTGCTCTGAGCTTCTCGAGATCTTCAGTAATGGAGAGCCAATTAAAGTGGCCCTTTGATCCCTCCCATTAGCTCTGTCCTTACAAGCCCAGGCTAATTAGGACTTACGACGGGATTGACTTTAAAATAATTTTGAATAGACTTGACCTTTGATGAGTCTAGGAGAAATCGACTAAATTTAATTTTCATCATTACTGACGCATTATGAATGGCTAATGTCATCTGGAAATAGAAGGTTATGGTGTACCTAACAAACAATGGATTATTCATTGACTATAAATCTGCATGATTTTGGATTGGGTAGCAGATGTAAGCCTATAGCTGCCAATAAGATTGAGATTAGGTTACATGCTTTTTTTGCATTAGATTCCACGTCCAATATTCACATTGTTCCTCCATATTCGTAGCAGTCCAAAGCTTTGTGAAACTACTGTATAGTGCTTTTTTGCCCTTCTAACATATTAGTTGGTTGCTTGTGAATCGGATCATGCGATGTTCTCCGACCAAGTCTAGCGACCAATCACCTGGTTTAGCTAGATGTTTAATATAGATGGTCTAATACCGGTGGCGTCGAGCTCCGCTGTGTATTGTTGCTGATATTTTTTGCCTGACTACTGGAGGACGAATTCGAAGATTCGTTCATGAGCGCCTAACTGTTTTTCGGGTTACTGGATGCCGAACTAGGATGACATTGTCTAGGGGCCTTTTTTTTGTTGTCACATGCGGGACGAATCGCCAGGATATTATCTGAAGATCAATCCACCAAGAGCTAATGAAGCTTCTTTATACTGAGCTGCTGCTCTATTCTGAGTGATGTGATTTTTTGTGATTAGCGTTTGATTGAGCAATAAATAGCAGTTTCCACAATACGTTTTCCCGCTCTAATGAAGCGTAAAATGTAGAATTTTTTTATCATTCTCAACCTCACTCACTAGTCTTTCTTGAAATCATCAAAATTAAGTTTTTGTGTTGAAGATTAAGGCAATTAGTACAGTATTCAACAGTTCAAATGAACGGCGCAGAACAAAAAAATATATTTATAAATTTTTAATTTCACTTTGTCTAATACCGTCGAATTTCTGCTTGTTAATTGTCTAATTATGGATGAAGTGATGGACTTTTCCAACGAAAATAGGCTGGACGAGTTCATGAAAATAATTAATATCGAAGTTGCGAGTGTCATTTGAACAAAAGAATTGCCCCAGTCAAAAGCGCTAATTAAAAATTAACAAATTTTTTGTTAATTGTTAGTTAATAAAAGAGTAACAAATTACATGTGAATTCAAATTACTCAGTAATACCATCATTTAAAATACAATTTGTTCAAAATATATCGTAAAATACAAAATAAAATAATACAATCATTTAAAATACAATTTATTTTAAATTTATAATAAAATACATAAATAAATAAGTTCAAATAAATTAAAAAAAAATTGTTTTTATGAATGCGCACTTTCATAAATTTTAAAAATGTATCATGATCACATCCAGTTGTGTCAATACAATTATTATCATTAACAGAAACACCTATTAAATTGAGAATAAAATCCGGAAATATGAAATCATTAGCCGCGTGCTGAACAGTGTCCACCGCAACAGCTCCACGTCAGAAGCGGGAATAAAGTCATTAAGTTTACAACGAACGCTCGAGCTTTTTGGCCAGGCTCGAGCGCCCTATTAGGCACAGGCGAGCGGCGCATTTATAAGCGCAGGCGAGCGGCGCATTTATAAGCGCAGGCGAGCGGTGCATTTATAAGCGCAGGCGAGTGGCGCATTTATAAGCGCAGGCGAGCGGTGCATTTATGAGCGCTGGCGAGCGGCACATTTATAAGCGCAGGCGAGCGGCGCATTTATAAGCGCAGGCGAGCGGCGCATTTATAAGTGCGACGCAGCAATATACGCAGGCGAGCGAAGCAGCATTAGGTACAGACGAGCGACGCAGCATTAGGCGCAGCCGAGTGGCGAATTTATAAGCGCAGGCGAGCGGCGCATTTATAAGCGCGACGCAGCAATATACGCAGGCGAGTGGCACAGCATTAGGCACAGACGAGCGACGCAGTATTAGGCACAGACGAGCGACGCAGCATTAGGCACAGACGAGTGACGCAGCATTAGGCACAGACGAGCGACGCAGCATTAGGCACAGACGAGTGACGCAGCACTAGGCACAGACGAGCGACGCAGCATTAGGCACAGACGAGCGGTGCAGCATTAAGCACAGACGAGCGACGCAGCATTAAGCACAGACGAGCGGTGCAGCATTAGGCACAGACGAGTGACGCAGCATTAGTCGCACAGGCAGCATGGCGCACCATGATCAGCTACCTACATTAAACAGGAGCAGGAAGCGATGCTCCTGATATTAGCGTCACAACACGCTTGTTGCATTATAATTCGGGCGCTCGCTTATATTAAATAAATGCCTCGATGTGAGCGTCTGAAATAATTAATGATCCAGAAACAAATTGAACTATAATGAGGCTGGAATATATAGGGCACTCGAGTTCGATATTTCATTGGCATTGATGCTGAAAATAATGAGTGGCTCAAAGCATAGACAACGAGTCGCAAATAAATCTACGTTAATTTCACTCTGTAATTTGTGGGACTAATTATTTCGACGTGAAAGTATTATAAATGCCGACAAGCATTGCAATCTAACGAATTTACAGAATAGGTGAACAATATTCCAATTTATTTATTCAAAATTTATAAACGAGAACCGTATGGAATGTGTACTAACGTTGCTATACAAAAAAATTGTGAAATAATTTATGAGTCAATCAATAAATATTGAAGACAGAACCCACTGTCACTTTTTATTTCCGAATTACTTATGTATTGGTCAAAAAACCTGACCAAATCTTGTATGCTTGAATTATTATGTTAACTGAGGCTTGTTTGACTAGAACAGCTCTGTAAGGATTCTAGTTTCTCATGCTTTGATCTAATTTATTATTACATTCATTTGAGTGTATGATGATAAAATATTTGTTACGGAAATTCTCTATTGTAAATGCGTGCTAAATAGTAAATTGTATTCACAGAATTCAGATTATCCGCATGAGAGGCAACAATTAGTAACCTCAAAATAGCAAATAGTAAATATGCTTGAACCTGCCACGTATTCTTCAAAGTAGGTAAAATGTTAATTGGCGATGAAATGTTTTGAAAGGATAACAATTCTCAGCAGCGTCAAGTTGTGACGCGTCGTTCTGTATAAACACAACAGTTCTCGCCACTCAACAGCAGCAGTAATCTGCAGACCTGCAGAAGCTGAGATCAGCGAACCTCCCCTCAGAACACGCAATTATTGTTGTGTTTTGGGGCACATTTTAAGGCTTTAGCAATCAGGGCCCTTGCAATGCCGGCAATAGAAGTGCGTAATGCTCGTAAGGCTTTGCAATGGAACGGTCGTTTGCTGCATAGCCGCTGTAATGACAGCTATCATGACAGTTTTGGACCGTATACGGTACGTTGCCATCGCTTATAAGTCCAGTAATTGACGCTATCGACGTTATTTTTCAAGTTCGATCCCGCTTGCCGTTAAGTGAGTCCCTTTCTTGCGACCAGTTATGGTTTCGATTCTTTCTGGACTTTTAGATTTGTTGAGAGAATTTTTTTTGCCAACGCAAAAGCCGTGTGTAATTGTCAAGTTTTTTGTTGCAAATGCAATTATAAGATACAACACACACGGTCCCGGACGAAATTTGATGAATCCCGGATGAACATACATGTAATACGTCGTACGAAAAATTGCACATCGGAACTCAAAAATAATTAATTTAGTTTTCTTCAACACGGTATAGAGGTTTATGTTTTGTTGTGGAAATTTCTGATGAAAATCTGAATATTAATTGGTAGATATAAGTGAATCCTGCTCTCAGTAGTAGAAAAGACTACAAACTAGACTGAAGCTGTACATCCAATATATTGTTTAAAAGTGTACATCAAGTCAAAAGTATTTCCCCTGAGGTACTTTCCCTTTCTCTTTAGGGGAAAGTATTTCCTCCGAAGAGAGAAACTTTTCTTCTTTAATTGAAGCGACTGAGCTCCTCCGAGCAAGCACTATTCTGCACTGTAATGAGCGTAAATTAATTGTAATAACTTCGATAAATTTGTCACCACATTAACTTTTACAGGTCATTAGGTGATTATTATTACGTCTTTCAAGACCAATTTAAGGAAAACTACTCGTACCTTATAGGTAGATCACAAAATAAGGTTAGATGTTTTAGGAAGAAGAACGAGAGCTCGGCTTGAACCACGGAAGAACGATAGCTCCCCGGCGTGTCAAACGTCTGTTCACGCTTTCAACATCCTTCAGTTATGTAAGGATATCCATTGTTTGGTGGGAAAAATGATATCCATAATTTTGTGCATTCTGGATAAATTCCTCGCAATTTCACCGCCATCCCTAACTGTATGCATAGTTCGATTGTACGTACAGCACTTCACTCTGGCACCGATGCATTCATCATTACAAATCAGGATTTAATTGAATAAAGTAGCCGCCTAGACGTCGAAAACTTCCTAAATTAAATCTTTCATATTAACTACTCAAGGCACACAAAATTGCAAGAAAGAATTTTCTAATAATCCTCCAACATCGGTACTGGAACGCAAACTTGCAATTTTTTCACAATGTCCGTTCTTGCGAGAGATTTTCAGAGGAAAAGGAGAGAGAGAAAGAGAAAAACAAAAAATAAGAGGAGAGAGAAAGAGAGAGAAAGAGAGACCGAAGAAGAAAGAAAGAGAGGGTTTTTTGGAGCGCAGTCAGTGAACGGAAGGTTCACCTTGACGGTAAAAGTCTGCGAGCAATTAGTGTTTGGGCGCAATTTGCAAGGTCTGAACATAAAAGTCCTGACGCTGGTCCTTAAAACGCCCCTAAAAATACACAGCTGAAATGTTAGCAAGCGAAGAAGCCTTTCTTTCTTTCAGAAGACCCGTAGTTACGTCCCCGCCGAAGTTTTTACCTTAAAACTCTTTCGTCTGGAACGATTTTGTTCTCGTCGAGTGGACGGACCAAGTAGCATTTCCTTCAATTAGCTTAAGAGTTGCAATTTTTGAGGCAATGAAAAATTTTTACCGATCTTGATGGAAAGTATGCCAGATGAAACAAATGTGGACATTGGACTGCATGGTCGGCTTTATCGGCAGTTGCATTCACAGAAACGACTCAAATAACTAGCAGCTGTTCACCATAAAGAACAGAACGCCGCGATTAAATGCGCTCTAAAGCCTCTCAAAAACATAAGTAAGTCTAAGAATAAGGCCTCAAGGAGACGAAATGATTGCATTTCGCAACTGCAGCCATAACTTTGACTTGCTTGCCTCTGGCTTCAGGATTAAATTAACTTTTAATGCTCCTCCAGATGAAGCGTATGACGAGCGCTGTAGTGTGGGCTTCGAACTCGCACACGTACTTGGTTCGTTATTGAAGATGGCCTTTAAAAAACTGTTATTAAATAGATGGGCTTAAATAATGTTTCTTTGATTCTATACAAGCAAACTTTACTTTCAATCATGAATCAAGTTATTTAAAGAACTAATGCAAAAAATCCTGTTCAAACAATAACCTCGTAATGTATAAGCACGATATATGTTAAAAAAACTGAATATTGATGGGACACTAAGCACGGCCGCTGCCGCCGCGGTAACTCGCGCAAAAACTTCACCGGAACCGCTCTGTGTCTGCGGAGTTCATTACGCGGTTTCTTCTAACTTACGGCCGATAAATTCCAAGTTCCAACCCCGCTTATATGAGAGCAGGCCATGACTGGGACTTAAAATACTGGACTTCAGTTTTGACCGGGGCTGGTGACGGCCTCATTTCTCTCATTCACGCACGATTTATGACTTAATATAACAGCTTAGTGGGATGCTTAGCACAGCCAGCGACGAGGTCCCCTGTTGATTTCGTGAAGCATAAAAGGTCGTTTGCAGCGGTCTTCAATAAATCGAGACTTGGCCTGCTTGTGAACAGCCCTAAACTCAACTGATCCTTCGAAATATCAATCAAAATATTCCATCATGTTTACTTTTCCTCAAAAATCAAGAACAGATGTTTTTTGATGGAAAATCATCATTGGATTTGAATAACCGTTTATAGTTATAAGCAAGTTCGTTGTATTGAAATACAAGATTCAGAAGCCGAAATATTAAAGGCACGTGAAAGAAACGCCAGCTCGACGATGCACTTTTTATCTCCGTGACTTTGTGAAGCTTTCATTTTATTTAATTTCCTGTGAATAAACTTTTGTTATTAAAACCATTCGTGGCATTGCATATCGTTTGAAAAAAATTACTCAAAGCAGCATTTAAAATATTTATTGTCTCGCAGAGGCAGATTTCGAGGTTGTTATATCTTATAAAGAAATGGAAAAGTGATTGCGAACCGTGAAATTGATAACAATGTAAGTGACGGACAAAACAAATTGTTTTACGGTGTATTGAAAACTTTATTGCTGAAAAAAATTAAAGAGCATAGATTTTTCGTGTTGTACTATTGAAATATGAAAAAATTTAGCATTTCGCTCTTCAATATTAGGCAATAGAAAACGAAAACCATTACAAATGTAGGATAAGTACGTACGGGATCTACAGTAATTTTGCATGAGAATTTAGTTGCAGCTAGCTTGGTCGGGGGCGAGATTTGGAGCGAGATTCGGTGCGTGCACTGGCATGCTTCTCAAGTACGTTATTAAAGTCTGCGGAGCGTGGCACGAGGGCTTGGGAATGGCAGCGGCCAGCAGCTCGCACCCAATGAGAGGCTTTGTTCTCATTTTATAGGCCTTCCCAAGGCCTACTTCCAACTGGCTTCAGTGCTTACAACTGCACTGAACTCCGCTCTCTGAATTCTACCACTGCAGTGTTCATCCTGTGCACAGCAAACTATGCAGAACATCAAAGAATTGAAGTAATCACTGAATTTCAATAATGTTTATTACTCCCATAGAAAGCTTCAAGCGACAGCATTGTATTGATTACATGCGATAATTTGAATAATTTTGTTTCACCAATTTTTTTAATCAACTTCAATTTTTAATGCATCATGCAGTGGTAATCCTGGGTCCTTTGAACTTAACAATATTCCCTGCCCTGACTTCATAGATGAGGTGAATTGCATTGTGCATCTTTTACAACAATAAACGGCACACTTAAAAAAAATTCTGAAAACCTTTACGGCATACTAATGGTATAGTGTCATCACAACGCACAAACTGGACAACAGCGGTGCTCAGAAGAAAAACGAGCATTGATTAATAAACACAGCCGTTTGAATGTTACTCTAATTATATTTATAATTGAAGTGTGCGTATATCCGTGAATTTACCATGAAAGTATAGATCTCAGTTTCATAATTCATGTATAATAAAACAAACAGAGGCTGGCCGATAACGAAGCCCAGGCTCATTGGATTATCGTCAGTAATTAGTCATGCAATACAAAATTTATTCATTGCAACGTAGCACTCGACTACGCTTAAAATAATAAGCTTAATTAATGATTAATTAATTATTTTTGATACGATCATATCACCATATCAGCTGCCCACAACTGTGCTCTCGAGCGGACGCTGTTGTGAAGCACAAAACAAACTTTAATTCGTCAATGCAATTAAAAGCATCATGCTGGGTTTGAGGTTTCATAACTTCACAGGTTCGAATTTTAATTTTGGATTGCTTGTTTCCAGACCAATTAACTCGGCATAACTCCACGAATTTGTACAAATCCCAAATTTTACTGAAATGGTTTTTATTCAAAGCTAATTCTAATACAACAGAGCAAAATAAATCCACAGACTCGTTGGAAAAAAATCTGGCTGGCCGAATGAGTGGCCGCGGCCTGCAGATAAATGATCAGAGGACTTGTTCCCGCCTCAATTAGAGCGTCAAACAAAATTTATAACGTTAAAAATTTTTTCACAATCGCGTTAAACTCAATTTATATTAAATATTTTCTTTTTATTCAAGGATTTAGAATAAGTAACACTGAAATATTAACCCACGGAAGAGCGGAGAGCCTTGCACTAGTGGAAAAATTTACTTTAAATGAGTAAGGGGGAATTTTGCTTTTATTAGCGGATTCAAGAATTTTTAGGGAAGCATTATGACGCGACTGAGAGGATTTTTTGTTAGTAGTAAGATATTTAATTTCGTTCAGCATTATTGAATAATTTATAATTAAAAATTCTCCTACAAGAAGTTAGAAAAAATGTGTGCAGTAAAATTTCTAAATTCGAATCAATCAAAATGAACGTTTGTCGATGTTTTTTCGTTTTTTTTTGTAAATATTTTTTTATTAAGGAAATCGTTCACATAATTGAAATTGGTCTTGCCTATATAAGGTCTGTAAATATCCATTGTGTAAAAGAGCATTTTTGTCCCCCCTTTCCAACAGATGAAGCCTCCTCGGTCGGAGCGATCAACATCTTATAGGACGCAACTACAAGCACCACTGAGAAAAAAAGGGTAATCTTGTCCAGATAATGACGCACTATCGTATCCACAGCACGAGTATAGCGTAGGTAGCTTGATACGGCCATGTGTCACGCCACACTAGGTAAGAAAAACCTACAAAAGAGCATAAAGCGCATTACTTCTTGGACAATGTCTCAATTATTTTACTGCGTGTGGCAAGTAATGCACCACCGAGACCCTGGCTGTGTCCGTCCTGACCGGAAAGTCTAAAATATTCATAGGGTTGTATCGAAGAAGGATTGTCTCCACGGCGTGCTCGATTGTACAAATTTTTGAAATAAAAGAATATGCATGAGATTCGTCTCTTCAATCCATAGAAACTATTGTGTTGAAATATCGAGCGGCGGGTTCTTCAGGCCAGCGTCTCATTTTATAGTCATCAGTTTTGGAAGAGATGTCCCGGCAAAGACATGATATGAATTTGAGATGTTGTTTACAGCTACGAGCTTCATGCGACTATACGAAAAGAGGTTAAGTGGGTATATGCCAAATAGAATCGTTACGGTACATATAAGCAATACCAATGAAATGCTGAGCTGAGAAATGAATGCAAAATTTTCACTCCACTTGTTTTACATTAATTTTGTGAGAAAGACATACTTTGTCTCCAATTTTTTTGTTAACATTGATAGGTTTACCACTAAGAAATGGCTTTTTCCGTATGCCTAAGTGACTGTAGAGTTGAAAAAAATTAATCGCTTGATATTTGAACAGATTAAAATAACCAGAAATTACGTATAAACTTCAATATCGCTGACAAAACTCGTCGAAATTGGTAAAAAATCATGCAGTGCTAGAATACGGGATAAAATTCGAGCTCTACTTTGAGCTACGAACACGATGTGATCTCCCGGCCTCAATCAATTCGTTTCAAATATTTCCCTGGAACACGTCCAACCATTGCTCGTAATTGTTAAATTAAAAAAACTTTTTGTACTAGATTCTATCATTATACGGAAATAAACTGCAAATTCATTCATCAATATTTAATATCCGTTTCTGATGCACAAATTTCGTCAGTTCTCGAATTACTCTGGCTTTCGTGATCGCACGTTTGATGCACTCCGAGGTTATCTATCCTCGGACGTCGACCGACAAACCAGGCAGATTTTTGGACTGAGCGCGCGCTGGATTAGAAGTTTGCAGATAAAAGTTGTGCATTTTGTGAGCTAATCGGGCAGTTTTCCGGGCGATTTTTATTAATTTCGTAATTTTGGATGGAGCTTCAGCTAGAGAGAAATGTTTGGAGCTCGTCATCAGGAAGCGAGCGTTCGAAAATAAGTAGATCTAAAAAGCTGAAACTCACGTATTGAATCCAATAGACACTAAACGAGGCTCGAGTAATAGATTTAAATTTGCTTAATGGATTGCAAAAAATGGTAAAATTTAAGTCGTTATAAACGTTACGAGAGTCACTAGTCTGGAAGTAAATTAGGAATAGTTTCCGGTCACGATCGAATAAATATCGTTTAAAAATAAAAACCCAGCAGAATAATGCTCTCACATAATTCACGCAAGCATTTAATTCGTGAATGACATCAAATGGTGTCAATAATAAGATTGGAACCCTTATAAAATTTGAACTTTGGAAATCTAATGTGACTGCGCAAGAGCATTTCATTTCTTGCGAAAACATCCATTACCAATCCCAATCAAAGCAGCCAGACCACTCATGTTGTTGGAACTTCATCCGTAAAACAGAAACTTTTTTGTATCAGATAGCAAGTATTTTGAAAGCTCTCTCGAGTCGTAGCAAATTCGATTCAAAAGAGAGTAAAATGTTCATACTGATCTCATCAAATTGCGTATCTCTCCTGCGGCGAACGTTCCTTCTGCTAAGCAGTCCTGACAGCGATATCGCCAACGAGCAAAACTTCTGCATTCCTGAATCAGAGCGGCATCCTAAAGGGAGAACGAGGCGCCGAGTCCCGAACACTTCTCGTTCATTTGGCCGTTTTTCTGCTCGAGTTTGAGAAGGTATGAGCCGGAGGTCAACTACTGTCGAATAACTGTCACAACTCTGGACCCGATAGATCCTCCTCAGGAGACAGGCAGGCTCTTCGTGAGGTGCAAAGTCCCCGATGAAACTAACACGTAATAACAAACTTATGCAACTGGAGCCATTTTTGTCCGTATAAGTTGCTGGCTGATGGCTTTGTGTACGAGCTTGGCGAGGCCGGCCCTGCAGGAAAGCATTATAAGTTGTTCCGATAAAGTAGATGTGCAGGCACAGCAAGAATCAAGGAACATACGAGGGAATAGATATCGAAGTTATGAAAATTAACGTGTTGGGATCAACAGCACTAGCGATATTTAGAAATTCCAAAATAAGACGACCACATTTTTTTATCGTACAATAACAATGAATATTTTTAATAATCCATAGGGGTGCAATTAAAAAATATACTAGCCTGCTGACTCGATGCTGCTCGGGAGTTTGTTTGCGATACGTAGTCTGGCCATCCCAGCAGGTTATTCCTGGTATTTGATTGCCTTCGCGTGACAGGTTGGAGCAACGTTGCTCAGGAGGTTATGCGTGATGATAACCTTGGGTAAAAAAAACAGGTTAGCTCAATGTTAAACGTAAAGATGGGTTACAGGCCATGCCAGGTAGTAGGCTAAATCAGATAAATTATATTTATCTTCAGAAAACCATACGGAAGCTGATGTAAACCGCGCTGTCGGGTTTATAAAAGCTCTGCATAATTAAGGATATTTATTAAATGTACGATTAAGTCTAGGGCAGGTGCACGTATAAGTCCGTTGAATGCCACAATAAATGCATGCCAACGGGAGTTATTATATTGGTTATTTCAACATTTCGTTATCAGATTATATTCTAAGCATTTAATAATCTCAACTTAGCAAAATTTATGGCAAAGCTTCTAGCTCAGTATCGTCCTTTCTCTGAAAAAATTGTGGTATATTATAGAAATAATTGACGTATTAGTGATGGAAGAGCCAATCATGAAATGATATGAGAAATGTAGTTTTCGTTTTGCTCTGGAATACCTGCTCCATTTCCGCTGAAAATAGAAAGACAAACGACTTTGAAAAATGTTGCAAGCTCCTTCTTTTGCACGCAGAAAATCGTCTCTTCAGCCAACCAGCCTGCGCCACGAGGTGTGCTTCAAAAGGCCATTGTTTCAAGTTCTATCTGGCTCTGACATTTTCATTTGGGTGAAACAATGAAATCCTTGCGTGAAAACTCTTTCTTCGGGAGGGGCGGCAGCAGCAGCTAGCTGTAGGCACACTACCAGACCTTCCTAACATTTTACTTCACGACTCAAAACGTATGAAAATCCACTGAAGAATTGAGACGCAGCTCTGGAGAGTGTCTTTTATTTTGCACTGCAGGGATTCCAGTGCAGAGGAAATGGAGACTTTTGTCTAGGGAATGATGTACTGCATAAAAAATGTTTGAATGTTTTCGCAACGATTTTCATTCTCGCTCATCTTATTCCATGTATTGAAAAATAACTAAATATGTAATGGAATTTTTGCAGTACGTTCGATGCTCGTTTAAATCTACATAAATTGTAAAAGAATTATGAAAAATTTTAGCCCGAGACGAATAATGAGAAACTCTGTTTCAAAACTTAGAATTGGAAGCAGTTTTAGAAGCGTAAAGGTTCTAGCATTGCTTCATTTATAACTCGTCAAGGGATTTGGTTTTTGTACTTCAGCTTTCATTGTTTCGCGGGTAGAAATCAGAACTGTTACAAAGAAATAAAAATAAGCCCGAACAACTCCAGGAGCCAGCATATCTGTAATTAAAATTAAGGCGCTGATATTTTTGTTTACAATGCTTGTAGTTTCAGGAAACAAAATCTATAATACGAGTACGTGGATTAAGTTCCATGAACGATTCATGTGAATGAAATGTCCGTACAATTAGACTAAATAAAAATATCATCATACAGTTTATATTAATTAGAATTACAAACCTAATAAATAATACACCAATTTAATCTAACTACTTTCCCATCTGTTTTTTTTTATAAAAAAACACTGGGGCTGCTGCATAAAAAAGAAGCAAGCAGGAAAGTGTCTTCACGCAACCCTCACACTACATCGCAGAGTTTCATAACAGCTGGGGAATATTTTATGGCCCAAAGAACCTAATCTAGAGTGCTGCAGTCTATATCAGGCATGCCGCAAGGGAACCCTGCCTTCCTACCTATACACTTGGAGCATATCAGCTATGGCGATTATTTTAATAGAGAACCGCTCTAGCCGTTCTTTGGCGCTATCGCCCATTTATCAGTATCCCGAGCACGGCACGAGTTTCTGATTCCTTCTTTTCTGGCCACTCTTGTTGGGAAAATTCTTTACTGTCACTTTTGTGCGACCGGAAATGAATCATACTTTGTGGTGGCTCACGACTGCTTTTGTTTCTCTTCGATTCATGCACTATACACATGATTAACATTTCATACTTGTCTCATTGAACTTTGTGTCAATAGTTTTTGTACATGATAATTTTCATTCTGAAATAATTTTACTACGTATTTCGATTACTTCGAAAAAGTATGCGAAGTGAAAAAATTTAAATCAAGTTCTCTCACCTATAGTATTATGTATCAATGTTTGCAAGAAGGTATAGAGTTTCATTTCGTATCTAAAGCAATACATAGTTTCCAAAGTAATAGAGAAATTTATAGTTTCCCCAGTAGAAGTGCAAACTGTAGCTCACTAGTAAGAAAGCAAAGTATAGTTTCATTAATAATAGAGCAATACATAATTCACCTGGTTATAGAGAAATATATCGCTTCCTATAGCAATAGTGTACTATTACTAGTTTCCGTTGTAATTAAACATTGTATAGTTTCCCTAGTAAAAAGCAATATGTATATAGTTCACCTAGTTATGAGGTAATATACTGTTCACTTAGTTTTGAGGCAATATATAGGTCACCTAGTTATGAGGCAATAGATAGGTCACCTAGTTATGAGGCAATGTAAATATAGGTCACCTAGTTATGAGGCAATAGATAGGTCACCTAGTAATGAGGCAATAGATAGTTCACCTAGTAATGAGGCAATATATCGTTCACCTACTTATGAGGTAACACATTTTCTTCGGTAATGCAGCAATATATATTTACCCTGTTAGTGAAGCAATGCACAATTTTCCCGATCTATAAAACAACTTATACAACACTTCTCTTTAACTTCACTTCTTGTTGTTAGTTTGTTTGTCTGCTACAAATCTTAAAATCCATATTTAACACACTTCTACCAGTCAAATCGATCTGAAATTTTGCACACTTGCGTGAAGTCGGAGACAATGCTTGAATCAATTGACAGAATAAATAATTTTAAAAAGTAAGAAAAATTTTATATATTAAAAAAATTGTAAAATAAATTATTTAATATTTAGAAATAAAATATGAAATTAATTTTTCGTACATGTTTAACATCGTCTACATCAGCCTCTTTAGAAATGTTGCCTTTAAAAGGTAATTTTTAAACGCATATCATAGTTTCTCTAGTTGCATATGTAACTCGCAACTCTGATTAATCTTCAACAGTAAATAAAATGCAATAACTCCTCGACAAAACTTCAACATAGATTTCTATAAAGATTGGGCAAAATTAAGAGGCTTCATGTTCAAAGTTGGGAATTCTCAGACGTAAAAATTAGTAAAATAGAAAAGCCCAGCATTCGCTCGGTTGTTGACACGTGCGCTTAGAGAGCTTAGGTTTCTTCCCGGTGAGTGAAATTTGCTGCACATGAAATATGTTCACGTCATGAAAAAATTCTTCAGAACTCGAAATTACGCAGTAAATGAATTAGATTTCTGCATAAAAATCTAGCTAGCTGAGATTCCAATATTTTCAATAAGATTATTTTACATTATCTAGTCCGGGCCAGAAAACAGAAATCCGACAAGTACAGTTTTTTTATTATCCTTTCAAAACTTATCCAGACGTTAAACGGTTGATGATTACAAAAAGCATGATCGAGCTTCATCACTGACTTCTGAAGACAGTAGAATATTTAAAGAACAATGGGTTCCAATACTCATGAGACTCCAACACATTTAAACATCGCACAAACTCGTTTGTCATATTCACTCAAACTTGCATATTCTCCTGTTCTAACTGAGCTCAAGCTCACCCCACACTCATCACCTGGATGAACGAATACATTTATTAAACAATAAATGCTCGGAAAAAGGAAGGACAGAAATATAACAGAATAGAGCAGATTTTTTATTCCTGGTCAAAGGTGAAGCTAGTTCACAGAACCATAGTAAAATGAAGCATTGTTTACATTCCTGCTCTGACTACACCATGAACTTTACTCTAAATTCTACATTCTTTGCCTTGACACATTAACCGCCTACATTTATAGCAGAATAACATTTATAACAGAATAAAGTATTGTACAGATATGCCCACCGCGTCAGGCCTCGCAGTGTCCACAGTTCCTACAGCGATGGCAGTCTCTGCCATTCCGGAGTCTTTCGGACGTAATGGCCGCCGCTTAAGAACTTAATTCCAACTTCATTGGTATTAATATTCTCTAGGGCCACATAGCTGTATTGTAACAAAAGTAATTGGTGAATGCTGCAACCGAGCCTTTAAAAACTCCCGCTCCAAATTCATTGAAATTCCAATGGCGCCCTGAGGTCTATTTGCCGCCTGCACCAGATGCGACCTGGGCTGTGGTCTGGCAGCCTCTTATACTGATACTGATGCTGATATACTGATGATATACTGATGATATACTGATGATACTGCTGCTGATATACTGATGATACTGCTGCTGATATACTGATGATTGATATACTGATGATACGGCTGTTGATATACTGATGATACGGCTGTTGATATACTGATGATACTGCTGCTGATATACTGATGATACTGTTGCTGATATATGTACTGCTGATACTGTTGCTGATATACTGATGATACTGTTGCTGATATACTGTTGATACGGCTGCTGATATACTGATGATACTGCCGACATTGCTGCTAATAATCAAGCTAATGTACTAATGTTGCAGTTGAGTTATAATGATGCTGATGGTGCTGTAGAAATGCTAATTTTTTATGAGTGATTGATATTGAGGTTGATAGAATGATTGAAAGATATGGCTGCTGACAAACTTATGCTGATAATGTTCTTGATGGCAATATTTGTGAATTACCGTTGATAAACTATCTATTCTAATGAACAGGTGCTGACTGTTGATATTGGTGATGGTGTACTGGCTCTCTCATGCCACTGATATGCTGGTGCAGAGATTGCTGTCGATAAACTGGTGCAGAGATTGCTTTCCATAAACTGGTGCAGAGATTGCTGCCGATAAACTGGTGCAGAGATTGCTGCCGATAAACTGGTGCAGAGATTGCTTTCCATAAACTGGTGCAGAGATTGCTGTCGATAAACTGATGCAGAGATTGCTGTCGATAAACTGGTGCAGAAATTGCTGTCGATAAACTGGTGCAGAAATTGCTGCCAATAAACTGGTGCAGAGATTGCTGCCAATAAACTGGTGCAGAGATTGCTGCCGATAAACTGGTGCAGAGATTGCCTACGATTCCAGCAGCTGATATATCTGTTCGTGAAGTTGGACTGTTGAAGCTGGAACTCATGTTCAAACTAGCCAAGCTCAAACAACAACAAAAACATCGCTGCTGATGATGACCGAAGCACTGAAGGAGTTTTCCATAAACCAAAGTCAGGCTTAGCACAAATAAATTTTATTTCAGAAAATGGTTCATTGTATAAAGAAAGACACCATTATGCAGAAATAAATGCAAAACTGTGATGTGCATGCAACCTTGCTCTCACACACTACAGGATCTCAAACCCTATATTTATCAAACAACAAACATGTCACGCCTTTTAAATGCAAGCCTTGTATTTCAAATTAAGGCAATTACCCGCCATAAAATTCTCTGCTCACTGATTTCTGAAGACCTATGCGGGCGAACGGCACTGAACGGAGTGCAACGAATACGGGACTATTTGACTGGATAAATTATTAGGACAAATAAGGAAAATAACCCAAATATGACCGATTTATTTGTGAATTTGAACGTTTCTTTGTATGTTTACGATTCGCAAATTGTTTATTGTTCAATAAGAACGTTAACGTCTATATACCCGATTCAGATTCATTTCCGCATTCATTTACTCGGTCGATTTTCCTCGAGTCAACAGAGTCTGAGAGCTTGCTGCTTCCAAACTAAATGGGAATATGAGAAATTGTTCACTCGTTATTGACATTTACAACACAAAAATTAGGAACAAGAAATCGTGTTGTATAAACCTTCAATAACCCTCAAGCGTCTGGCTGTACATATATATGTCGCCTTACAAAATTGCGTTTTTAGCGCATTTTCTCATTTATGGAAAAAAGGCGCTATTGTGCTCGTCATGTCCGTCCGTCCGTCTGTTTGTCCGTCCGAGACTTCACGTTTTCGTCGACGATAAAATGTGCTCTCTATCTCTCACTGCAGTGAGTACTGAGTTATATTTTTTTGTGTATGTATGAAGCTCTTTCGTCTGATCGGACAAATAAATCGCCTATAATTTTAGGCTGTGACAAGATCCGGTGGACATACATATAAGTGGCCTTTCAATTCTTTTATTAAATTGATAAATTTAAAATAATGTGGTCATTATAATATAATATAATAATTATATTACATAATATAATAATAATGTTCTCTGTGTCCTTGTCACCATTTTGCCATAATTATTATTGTAAACACGATTTTTCTCATCATCATCATCTTTCTTTCTTTTATCCTTATCATCATTATCCTGACCGCCATTATTCATGCTATCATTTTCCTTTTCACAGTTATTCATAGAGGTAACAATTTTTTCCTGTCCTTGCCACCATCAATCAAACATTATTTAAACTTAGAACAGACACCGCAGCGACTTCACGGCGGGCTCTGCTCGAACGTTCTAAAATTTATTAAAACAGAAGTCATTACGCGATCGAACGAGTATCGCAGTTTTATTTGATTCAGGACGCTTTTTTGGACTTAATGACTCCATAAATAATGTCACCGGAGCCCGCCAATTAAGTATTTTATTGTCCGTGCAAGAACCTGAGATTAAATGCGCAATCGTTCTATGGGTCACGGATGGTTTTATTGTTTACGGAACTTTTCAGCTTAACGCCGACCTTCGAGAGTTTTATTTAATTGAGGGAGTCAGAAACCACTGTTGGGGCTCTCACAATACCCAACTAGCTTTCATTATTGTATTGGGTCGGCATATTGATGAATAGTCATTAAAACACTTAATTAACATACCTTCAAATGAACACATTTAAAAAAATCAATAAATAATATCAGCACATTAACACTTCCCCACTTCATCTTGGATACTTTGCTTGGAAGACTAAGTCTTGACTTGAGGAATTATTGGTCTGAGGCTAACTGCAGATTCGAGGCTTTCCTAAAAGAAACAAATGAAATAGATAAATAATAGTAAGCTAAACATTAACGTATTCATAAATATGCAACCTAAATATTTACACAACTGGACCACATCGAATCTATTCACATATATATTTACATATTCACATCCTAACGCAGCACATACCTCCGCTCCGGCTTTCCACGCAACAATTATCATATCACCTCCTCCTTCCGCACTTAGCCATCAGTACACTCTAAACTAAAATGACAATTTAAAATTGCGGACTATCAACAACTTAGACAATTAATACTCCGATATATAAATAACAATGATTTCTATCCCTTATATATTGCCCCCAAACAAGTGTAATGGGCACATTGCACTTAAAAATAACGCTAACTTTAAACAAAAAATATTTACAATTTTTACACCGGTACAATCCTAAACCGCATTCGTTTAATGCTTATCACAGTAATAAACAAAATTCTGAACTTCGTTACAAACTCTACATATTCAACTACCACATTAAAATTCACTTAGACTTCATTGAAAAACAGCACGCTAAAATGGGCAAAACCTTAGGATTTAAATTTAATTATATACTCTATAAGGCAGATTTTTGCACATTTGGATATTCCTGTTCAGGTTCTTGCGAACGCGTCACTTTTTGACACAATTTCGAGCTGTCCACAGGCAGCTCCTCAATCCTATCCGACGCTTCATCAATAACATCATCATTATCATTTGGTTTCAAGACGAGTTCTCCATAAACTACATTCATTCTGTCTATAATCTGCAATAGATTCACGCACATGTTTTTCATCGTAATTGAGGGAGTCGAATCGTAATTGAGGGAGTCAGAAACCCTGATCGTAATTAAGGGAGTCATAAACCATGATCGTAAAATATTATTTCGATTATGGTAATAATACTGTGAAATAACTGTTTCATTACAGCTTTGTATTGTTCAAAAAACTTTTCACTGCAAATCTTTTCACTGTATTTTTTTCCAACGAACATTGTAGTGGTATAAAGCATTCGTCTGTTATTAACTTTCTTACTGATTTTGTTCATTCAATTATGTATTCATTTTACCTACGATTTTAATCTAGAGATATCCGTAGCCTACATCCGGAGAATAGGTTTTACTAATGGCCATTACTGTCCCAGAACTCACACTGGCAAGGTGTTTATGTGTGTCGTGTCTGTTAGCATTTTTTAATACTCTGTGTGTCATCCTCCAGTCATTGATTCAGTGTACATATATTCTAGGAAGGTATAGTATATTGTTCAGTGTGTATTACTCTGTATATATTTTAGTGATACGATAATGTTATCTTTCATTCATTTCAGTTCTGTAATTTCCTACCAGGAGTCTGGATCGTGTCCCAAGTTTCTCAAATATACTGTACATGCACTAACTATCAAGTGGCACGTTTTATTCAAGGAGATATACAACTGAGAACCTGGGGGCGGATCTCCTACAACATGATACCATCGGATACTAGAAAATCTGCTTGTCTCCTGTGGATATGGATTTGTACTGTGTTGCGGTTGAGCACATTCGAGTTCAGGATATATGAAGCCCGATCGCCTACATGAGTTCGTAGTTGAAGATGTAGTAGCTACCTGTGTAGAGGAGCATCGCGGCCGGCGTAGTCGAGGTTATTACCAGCGTAACCTTATGTTTCATATCATTGCACTCTTAAGAGTCGTGTGCCTACCTTTTAAAAATATTGCACAGTGTAATTACGCTCATTTAATTATTCAATATTCTTCTACGGTATACCGAGCTAAGAGGCAGCTGTCACACCGACTTGAGAGTAATATTAGATGCCATTCTTTTGATAGAAACCTATGTACATTAATCTAGGGTCAACGTAATGACTTCGGAGGGAGATCCGTGCCGAGTAGCCGTGCGAGCCACAAACCTTATCATTATCGGGGTAGCAAGTCCCTGCGAATGTTTCATTATCGGGAAGCGATAACCGATGCCTCAAAGAAAATAATTAGAATTCGTATAAAGTATTCTCGAAGGATATGAATAATTTGCTGGTGGTTATGCATTAAGCATATTCTAGCAAGAGGGAGACTTCGATGCGAAAATGCATTTCATGTCAATATGAAATCTATAGATATCAGTATGTTCTATAACTGACCTGAAAATGTCTTAGTTGGAGTTGGATGTAAATTGAGAATTATGACCCAACAAATCAATAAAAAGTGCAAATAATTTAATTCGTGGATCAATTGATGTAAAGAATACAAGTCTTAACGTTTTACTCGAATGGTTCAAATTCTAAATTCAAACTAGAATACCCATGAAGTCTTCACTCACATTTATCGCAAAAAAAAAAAAAATATCACGTACAAGTCACAAATTTTAGCTAGTAATGTATAGCGGTAGGCTGGTTCGGCACCGCTATAAGCTAAGTTAAACGCAATGAGGGATTTAGACTAAAATTAATCGAGATAGACGAGTGTTAGGAAGGTGTATTTAAGTATATGTATCCGTAAGTTGCACCTGTAGAATGAATGAAATACAATACATAATAAGATGAAGTCGATATTAGGTACAATCAATATACAAGGAAATATTACAAGTTTGAGGAACAATCTAGGAGCTATTTAAGGGCTTACTCCAAACGTTGGAGGCCAAGGCTGTAGCGAGGTTACAGTTAACTGAACTTATGAAGAAAGAAAAAGTCAATTTAGAAGTAGTTCGGATATTTACGAAAGGATTGATTTTATTAGAAAATTTGAAGATTTAACTAATTATAACCAGGTTTAACATTGGATGTCCCTACAAATGCATCTTCCTGGAATCATTTTACAAATGAACGATGTATTTCTCGGAGATATGCACAGCAAGTAAACAGCCTGAAGATTTTCCAGCTTGCATCCGAGAAGAACTTCAAAAAAGTCGTCGTGCAACAACCAGACGTTTCTTCAAAAACAGTAGCAGAAAAATTAGTTTGTTTTCCAACACCTTGAAAAATAAATGCTGGATGAAGACTTTACTTCTCCCGATAGAAACACGTTTCGAGGAATTGCAGCAGCTTCGCTGTCTCGATAGCATGCGTCTTTTCTTGCATGGCTGTGTTGTTGTCACCGAAGTGGATTTAATTCCGGAAAATCGAAGAAACTAAAGCAAAAACTCCCTTAATTTCGGCGGAAGAAATTCAAAATATTTTCGCTAGCGCCTTACGCGAAAAACGCCGTTAAATTTCTCAGAGATACGCTGAAGTTGGTTTTTCATTGCAGCGGTGTTGAATTATGTGGAATATTTATAGGCATTTTGCATAACTCACCCTAGACAATATCCGCGGAACGTCGAGAAGATTTACCTCCTGAGAACGAAATTAATAAACAAGTAGGGAATCGCCTGAAGCTTCGGGCGAATATAAGAGCATATATGGTGCAAAGAAAGCCGTTGAGGAAAATGTGACCTCTGCGCCATTTTACTTTCATTATTAAATGGGCTGTTAACTTCAATGTGCAGCAATCTACTCTCGTTGAATGCACAGATAGTTTCAATGTGCAGTATTTCACTCGCATTAAATGCACTGGTAGCAACAACGTGCAGTAATTCACTCGCATTAAATGCACTGGTAG
Organism: Hyalella azteca; assembly: GCF_000764305.2. Lineage (NCBI taxonomy): Eukaryota > Metazoa > Arthropoda > Malacostraca > Amphipoda > Hyalellidae > Hyalella > Hyalella azteca. Next base: position 1,037,600 of record NW_025936745.1, on the reverse strand, counting down.
CAACAACGTGCAGTAATTCACTCGCATTAAATGCACTGGTAGCAACAACGTGCAGTAATTCACTCGCATTAAATGCACTGGTAGCAACAACGTGCAGTAATTCACTCGCATTAAATGCACTGGTAGCAACAACGTGCAGTTATTCGAGAATATTAAATGCACTGGTAGCAACAATGTGCAGTAATTCACTCGCATTAAATGCACTGCTACCGACAATATTCTATCATAAATATTCTATCATATTAAATCCACAGAACTGTGAAGCTATCGTAAAGAAAAAATCACTGAAAATTCCATGAATGTCATGATGTAGAATTTATGCATTAGGGAATATGTATGCGGCTTGCTTGATCTTCCGAAAAAAATGTTACCTGAGCGTTAGGTGGTCGATTTATTCATCGAAAGAAAGTAATTTAATTTTTTTAGATAATTATTTTCGTTGCATCACTAAATTAGCCAATTATATACATGAAATGAAAATCAAATCTCAAAATTATTTGCAAATCTCAGTTCATCAACTGTAAATAGTTATAGAAAAGTTTTCATAAACAAAAACCAATACTAAACTCTACTTTTAATATACTGTACGTTTCATTGAGATGCAATCAACATCAGTTCCAATTAGCATGGAACAATTTTTCATACAATATTACTAGCAAACTTTGTGCAACAGCAATGATCCTAATACCGTGTTTTTAAACGCAATGTAGAGAAAATTCTTCACACATAAAACGCTGGCATGAGGGCATCTTCGTCACACGAACTGTTGTTCTAAAGAGCCTAATTGCCTATTCAAACATACTAGTGCAAATTTACTTTTAAAATTGATCTAATGCATTATAACTTGAAGAGAATATATTAGCCACGTTAAAGCAAGTCTCTTAAATTCGGAGAAGAAAAGAACAAATATCAGGCTTTAGAAGGCAGCAGAACATTTCTATTCGAACACAACAATGTTGAACCAGGATCTAAATCTACGGATGTTTTCTGCAGCATTAGCTCTGTGAATATCAAGCAGATTTCCGTCCCAGCGAGACGTGACATTCGTCTTGAATAATTGGAATCGTGATGGCAGTGTAGCAAGAGCAAGCTGACTCGAGAAACTTGTGTGTAGAAATATTCCTTTTCTGCGTGAGTTGCTTGCTCTAACTTTTGTTTCAGAACACGGCGAAGAAAGTTGTTGTCGAGCCAGAATAAGGCTTATGAGAGGCTGCGTACCGTGATACCAGACCGACAGCCGTGGGCTGTAGACAGACTTGTACTCAAATTATATTCCTGTTTCGCTTCGATGAAGGAATTTTATTGACATTTAAATTCGAGGCATCGCTTGTAAGGTTTCGACGAAAAGCAATTTGGTTTCGTGAATTTTTAATCAATAACTAACCTTATTTTTGGGAATAAAACGAAATTGGCCAGTTATTCTGAAATTATTAAATTATTTTAAACAAAAAGGTTATTCACTGAAAGAAGCATTGTCTGACAACCAATTAATTTGAAAAATTCGATGATAAAAGCGAATTTTCAAGACATTAAATTAGGTAAATTTAAATCGAATTTACCCTTTTCCCTTTTTGGTTGGCTATAATAATTGTTTATTTCATGAGACAAAAATTTAAGAGCAGATATCAAAGAATGTAGATGCTCAAAGGTGACATCCCAGTCAATTCAAATTCGAAAAGATTAAAAAAAAAACATTTATTTGTTACATAATCGCAGAAATATTCGGTACATCATGGGGCTTTGTGAACATTTCCTTACGATGTGCCCAAAGATACCATGTATAATTTGCTTGCTCCTCGCACTTTCAATTTTTTATAAGGTATTCATTAAACCAGTTACACAGGCTACATGCTTGGCGTGTTAAAATGTCAGCTCTCTGCACATACGTCGCTGTCGGCCACAAAGACGTACGCGACCTTTCCCTCGAACAAGGCAAGAACAAAGGGCTCTGGTCTCACGTAAAATTCCTGTCCTTACATCAATGGCAGCCTCACAAAACTCGTCTTCAATAAAATGTAAAGGTTGCATCATACGCACACAACAATTTCAGGACTTCTCCTGCAGTTAAATGAGTGGAAGTCGATGCGAAGTGGTTTACTGTCTGAGCGAAATAAATATCGATCTGATGACGCTGTTTTGTCAGAACCTTTGATTATCTGTAGGATTCATTTCTTAAGCCATAAGCCGAAATTCAATAGAAGTAGATTCAATTTATATTGATCTGAGAATATTACTACACTGTTCATTAAATTAACAAATATCATTTATATCTTGCTACTATACAGGCTGGACACGAAAAAGCTATCTGTCAAAAAAAAAGAGCATCTGGAACAGAAGCAGAAATAAATATCCATTCGTAGGATCGTAACTCAGGGCCGGTGACAGTGCTTTGTTTTTGAGTCGCCTACTGAGGAGGCGACGCGGTGGTCAAATGGTTCTCGGATGCTAATACCCAGCCTTGAATATATACACACTCCTTGACGACAGCAGCCTGGCCTGTCTGGCTCCATATCCGCGCTTGTTCACAATTCGCTGTCCAGCTTCTCTCGAAGAAACTTTCAAGGGAAATTGTCGGTGGAGTTGAGCCCTTACTTTTCCCTGTCTCATCATTCGGCGCTGTTGAGGAACTTCTCAAAAGAGCGCTTCTTTTTCGTGCTGCTGAATCCAAGACTGCTTTGGCCGCTGCTACATCAGCCGCTGAGGCTAGTTTCGACAACGAGATCTTTATGCAGCTAGCGCACGTATTCGTGAGAGGATCCACGGCACAATAGCTTAAGTTTAACTCACTTCCTATCTTATCTGAGTTTTGCTCGGCAAAATGCCTCAGGGAACCTTGCTTACTGACAAACTTTGGGCGGGACCTGCTAAATCATTGGTTAAAATTCTGCCTCGTCGTCGATATCGAAATTTCCCAACTTTTCCGAAGCTTGTCGGCAAAACATGTAAATTTTACAGAACGTCTTGTGGAAAAATTGTGGTTTTTCTTATTTAAATTGATTATGATGATTATAATAGTTAAAAGTTAAAGCCGACCAACCAAAGTTCGTTAAAAGATAACTTGTTGAAAATAAAAATAAAACACAAATTTGCCCAGGAGTACACTAGATTGAAATAAGGTATTTTTGTGTTCGTGATTTATTCTCGGTAAAGATGCATCGCGGTGAAGAATAAAAATTCTGCATCGGATAATAGTATGTGAAAATTAAAAAAAAATTAATCAAATGAGAAAAAACATGCTGCTCGAATTTTTTTTAATGATATTCATGGATGCAAATAAAATTTAAAGGTAACATTTTTTCCAAAAAAAGAAAAAAACAACAACAATTAGAATCCTCATTCTAGTTATTGGAATTAAAATTAGCGCAAAACAATAGAGCGGAATGAGCTAACATATATAGTTAAATTATGAGTTAATAGAAAGTCAAGTGAATAATGGGTGAGACATGACAGAGACAGGAGCGAAGGCTGTTGGCGGCTGTAGAGGCACTTATGCCTTTTCGAAGTTAATTCTGCATCGCGAAATTCATGTTATATTCAACGGACTTTTAACGCTGCATAAAATTGTTCGTAGTGGCATCAACAAGTTTGCTGGTAGCACTGAACGGCAAGTGCTAATCCTAACTTACTATGCATGGCGGAATCAATTTTTTCTCAAACTTTGATGTTACTTATAGTTCCATGGTGTTACGAAAAACACTGTTTTAAGCAAATGATTTAATATGCATGAGAATATGAATGTCATATGAAGATGAAATGGTATTTTGATGAAGTGAAAACTATTCTTTAACTTAGCTGAGTTTTTCTATTGTAAATTTGTTTGTAGTTTATATGTAGATGTTGAGAGCGCATTGGAAATTAGAAAATCTTTTGCGTGAAGCCAGAACGAACGGAATAAAAATAAATAATTCGTAAGCTCCATAGAGTTTCACACGTTCTTTTTCCGAGTCAAACTGAGTCAGGATGACCCACACAATGGAAAACATTGCATTATTTTTCGGGCAGAGTTTCACTCATTTTTTTCTAAGCCAAGAGAAAGCCTTTATTCTATGAAGTAAAAACGACAATCAATGCCTAATTGTATAAGTGGAAAAAATATGAAGCATAATTTTTATTACTGTGTTTAGTACCCGTTACTTGAATTATTCGGTTCGTTAATTTGAGATGATGAACTAAAAAAGTGACATAAGTGTAGTAATAATTCCATTCAACCATTCATTGTGATGTTTATAGGTCAAGTTTGTCAGTCGTAGTAACAAATCGAAAATTCTAGCCAATACTGAGGTTTAATAAAAATGCAAATTATACATCATATAATAATCAACTTAGCACAGTTTTACAGAATTTTCAAAGCCAATATATTTTGTTATCTTCAGCGGCTTGGAATATTTTTATTAATTTAGTGCAAAATTATAACAAAAGAGTCAAGAGGGTAATTAAATTACGGGCCTGATGCTCATCTGAGCAATCACAAAATATCACAATCAATTGAATTATTTATCTCGATTTACGTTGAACTTCACCTGAACCAACCTCGTTAAAGTGGAAAATAAAGAAGCTTGTAGAACAGTTCGAGAAATGTGAACCCACTCACTTGGCTACAACTTCTAATCCTAGGATTTGCTTCTAACTCCTATTTTTAATACAAACACAATATTATTCTGAAGTCTTTCATTCACTGTTTTTTTCGATCTCAAACTTTGACCACGTACTTCAAAAGTGAATAACAACTTTATTTAGTCCCAACGGAAAGTCAAAATTAAACTTTAACGCGTTATATCCGACGAATAACCTAGTAATTCATTCGAGAATGACGTGACGAATGTTCAGCTGAGGCTAGACTGCCGTGCTCAGCATGAGCTCGAGGTCGATTAGTTGTGCAACACCGCGCAAAATTTGGTGAAGGAGCAGAGCGTGAATTGAGCAGAATGAGCAGTAGGAGCGCCGTGAGCAGAATGAGCAGTAGGAGCGCCGTGAGCAGAATGAGCAGTAGGAGCGCCGTGAGCAGAATGAGCGCCTACAAAGCTGCCGACAAATGGTCGCATCTCACGCTGCGCCTCCCACGCCAACAAAAAATAGACCATTACAAACGGGATCATATTTTAATCCCCCATTTTCAAGGCTATTTTAGTTGCTTTTGCCTATTGTGTATTGTAAATCCCGAGTAGTCTATAGTCTATCCATGACGAAGAGAATAATGCTTAAACCTGCCATGGTTATAGCTATTTCAGACGTTTGAAATCATTGTTGAATGTAAGCCTCAGATAACCTAAGCTCTTTAGAGGGAAACATTCACTTGGCGCACAGATGGAGAATAATTATAAATAAATTTTTGGTTTGTCTCTGGTGAAAAGATGAAATTTTGAATGACTTCGGAAGTAGGTAGGTTGTGAAAGAAAACATATAATGCAAAGTTCCTATAAAGCGGCAGGCATGAATGTAAATATAAATCAATGTAAGCTGTCGGTTACGATTTAGAGGGCAGACAGAACTGATACCACAAGAAGGATTAAGGAAAAGCTTGTGGACGACCGCAGTAGAATATTGCGACAGATAAGACAGGCTTAATTAGACGTACATGACAGGTGTGTAGTGGGGCTCATTTCTAAGCAATTAGCCGTCGTGATGGATCCAAGACTGCATTCAGACGCCACCTCGCCTCTTGATGTACATTTGATGGGCTCCTTTGCATCTGCTAGTTGGAGATGAAGCAAGTCGGGCTCAACGCTCTGCCCGACTTAATGCAGAATCTAGCGAGTAAGCATCGCATTGAATTTAGATTCAAAGAGAAGGCATTTCAGTTTTGTATTGAGAGTAGGAGGATAATTGATGCATATGTACCCGAGTTCATATTAATTAGTATAAATGGAGGAGTTGGTAAGTTTCACCGGCCCTTGAATGATTAAGCTTGTCACACATGTCACAGGATGGATAATCGTTTAATTCAAGTCGAATTGCTAAGTTAAGCTAGGTCATAAGTAATTGATAGAAAGTACGGAACTTGTAAAAGTTGATAGATCGATGGAGTTTTACGAATTGCGAATGATTTTAAGTAGCAGGAATTACTGCAATGAAGAATCAGAGAAATTTGAACCTACATTTATCATTTCATTTATTCTATTTTTACATAATTTTACTTACTTTAATTGTTTCTTCAATCCAATTCTTTAGTAGAATTATCAGCAAATAAATGATGATTCATTGGTTAATCTATGCCAATTTTCAGCTTTTAGAAAAAGGATTCTGCGACATTTCAACGAAATTATTAACAAGAATGATCGAATATCTTCTCCAAAATGTATCGTCTCTTATGGAGTACACAAACAGAAAAATGTCGCATCACTTCGCCCGTTGATAGGACGAAATAATGCTATTGCATCATCAGCCAGAATTGCTTCGAAATATTTTGCAGTCCCATCATTTGATCACGCGCCCAAACCGACGTTCGTCGGCGCTGTAGCTCCAAATGCTATTGTAAAAGTCACGTTGCTGCCACCCCAAATTAACATTTCAGAATAGAATGGAAGAGATCTTTTTAAAGTAGACAAATGGCCGAGTTATGGGATGCAAATGCCCTCCGGAGCCGCTATTGAAGCTCCATTCCTGTAACGCCACTCAAGCCCCGACCAGAAGTAAAAGAGGAAGTCAATTCAAACACGTTCTCTTGAGGGCTCCGCGCTGCCAAAGATGTCGGCTCGACGCTGTCGGGCACGAGTGCATACGTGATGACGAAAATGAATATAAGCTTCAGCTCATAACACGCCTGGCTAGGAAAATCGCAAATGAAGGTTATTCTTTGAGAACTTGCGACGTAATTAAAAGTTGGCAGGCTTTTATTTATTCGTGGTTGAATAGAAAAGAGCAACGGCTTACGTCAAATGCAATCCGGTTCTAGATACCTTGAAATCTTGTTCAATATGGTTTTTGAAAGACTCTCACATTATGAATAATCCTTGAAGCTAGATAAAACGCTAATGCATCAATGTTTTTCACATTTCTCCCAATAAAAATTGCTCATAGATAATATTTCCGTGATTTTATACCATTTGAGTTGAATTCAACAGCTTACGGTTGTGTAAGGTGTACATGTGTTGACCGGCTTGCGTTGACAACTCAGCAAGAGACTCGTCAAGCTCATTCGTAACGGGTCGATGTCGCTTCTAGACACTGAAATCGAACTGTATCGAGTTTAGCCGCGTCTTTTGGGGAATTTTTGAGGAGCTTTTTGATCGGCAGGCAGCCGCAACTAATGAGGCTAATTATCCAGCTCTATTATTCCCTGAAGAGTTGCTGTCTGGCCGCTCGTTTGCTGCAGTTTCGCCTGGGGATCGAAGCTTGGCTTAAGTCTCCAAGAGACAGAATTACGGTTAGCTTTGCGAACGTGAACGCTAATTTGCAACTCTAATAGTTCTCGATTCCTGTGTGTAACTTGGTCTGAGGACATTATACAATCTGAACGAAGAAATATATCCGTTTATCTATGACCATTGCAAGGAAATTTCGGCGCTCACGGATTTACTTCGAATAATTAAGAAATGAATAGGTCTCATTTATAATACAATTTTATATATTTATCGTCGAATATTAAGTTAACTGAAAAATGTAAAACAGTAATCATGTATGGTGAAGTCGTCACCGTCACAGTCCCTTTCTTTGGTTGATCTTTTCCTTGGGCATAATTCCTCAGAAGCATCTAAAGTCCATGTTTCTTGTAGTGAAGAGAAAAATCGCCCAAATGCTTAGATATACGTACATGTAAAAGAAGCTATAGCTATTTCATCGATCACTCTTCTTACCGCACTCAACCAGTTGCGCTACCGCGAACTCCTCCGCATTGATACCTAAACCAGGATTGTTGCAACATCACTTATCATTTTTCGCCGTTGCTTCAAGTTTCATAATCACGACGCGCTCCTGCTCTTCAATTTGAGTGAGATGAAACAGCTTTTCAAGAGCCCGCACTCCCAAACAGTCGCCGAGTTTGTCAATACAAAAGACGCCTTCTTTTGTCATCAGGAGTTGCAGCTGCGAAGAGGATGCGCTGCCAGTGTCAGTCTTGTTTCTAATAGCGGAAATTCGTCAAAACTTATCTCCAAACTTGGAGATTTCGAAGTAATGTCAGTAAAGACTTCCATTGAAGGCCTTTGTCCCACGAAGATATGCTCTTGCAAGACTTTTGCAAGAGCTCACACGGGTTACCTGCGCAGGCTTGCGACAATTCTTTGGAAATATTTCAAGACAACTTTTTAGAAGTTTTTCTTCGATAAGCTTGCAACATCGACTGTAGCTTCTATTACTTTCTGAGAAGCCTTCCAAAAGTAGAAGACATTTTGAAGAGGTTTTTCAGAAGACATTTTTTCAAAAGTAGAAGACATTTTGAAGAGGTTTTTCGAATGTCAATGTAAGCGATGTGAAGTACACTGGTAAGTTCGTATTAATTAGGCCAATTTTTAACAAAAAATAAACTAGAGAAATGCATGTGGGCTGGTTATGTTCGTCCAACCAACTATCAATTATGTCAACATTATCCTCATCAAGTCTTGACAGCTAGAGTAGATACCGGGATTCAATGGCTCACGGGGAATTTTAATTTTATTCATATCCCAAATGAAAATTTTTGGCGAAAATAATAAACTTAGTATTCACTCGTAAAATTAGATTTAAAAACGAGCCTGCTAATTATTTTATTTTGAAATTTTCAGATTAGTCTTAGAAATGTAAAAATGTTTAACCTTTTAATTGGCTTCTTCTCTTATTATCTGAGGCTCTTTACTTATTAGAATTTATGAAAAACCATAATTGAACAGTTAATCACAAATAGAAGTCTGTTACTTCATCACGTCATTTTCTGCAATTCGAAATCAATCCCAAGACTAATCATAGGCTCTTTAATATTTTTTATTGTCTCTGAAAGCAAAAGCCGATTAGCGCTCGAGCTTTCTTCTTCCATTTCCGTTGCTTCCATTAGAATTAGAAATTAATCTTCACAAAAACGGCTCAAGCTTCCATAAGTTCGGAGAAAATTTCAGCTTGAAATCTCCTTGCGGCTGCTATTGAGAACAAGCCTTCTGTTATCAATTACGTTGACTTAAATTAGATAATTACGTTCACTAAAAACAGCATTCGCTACTTATTTCAAAGTCCTGCATTTCTAACACTAAATAGAATTATGATGCTCAAATATATTTTTTTTGGTTGAAGCTAGAAGTAAAACTAACGTCAATTGATGGTACGGAAAATGTGGTACACGTAAAAAGGCGCTATTAGTTCACTTATAAACGTGAGAATAAAAAATAAAAATTCGTCTCAAATTAGCAAACAGAAAGTAATTTATCTGAATTACTTGCGATTAAGTGAAGTTCCCCGAATTAACAATTCAATTTACGGAATTATTGGAATTTTTGGAATTTTTGTATTGTATTGGAATTTTTGACTGCAAATATTTAAATTATAAAACCAAATGAGCTGCAGGGATTTCGCATGCACTACATGAAAAAGATTCCATGTTCTCCAAGCTTCGTTTTCTTGCAGACGCTGACCGCCTTGAATTTCAGCAAAGTCTTGCACTCGAGTAACTGAACTTCAGAACGCAAAATATTTCATAATCAGTATATTTTAACAAAACTTTCAAAGAGGGAAACTTCGATTTAAAACTGGGGTAATTATATCTTGGAGCGGCTGCGATGGCTTGTAACAGGGATGGTATGTGGCACATGGAGTAGCCACTGCGCTGCATGCTCCAGAAAACATTTTAGTGAAGTGAATCTAATTTGTAAAAAATTAAAACCGAATTGAAAATTAGATTGGACAATTAGAGAATATTAAAAATAATTTTTTATATACCAATGCAAGAAATCACTGTCTCTAGAGCGCCTGAATTATGTTCGTTGGCGATCAAATGAAATGTGATTAGAAATTAAAATTAAAATACATTTTACAAACATAAATTATCAAATAAATTTCATATATGAGACCTTTAATTTTCAAATTCCGCTTCAACTAAGGATTATTATAGCAAGTGCATTGCACCTGCTATAATATTGTGCGCAATTCTGCTTGTCATCACAGCTCTCGGTGAGTAATTTCACACTGCAAGGCACGCCAGCTCTCATTCAACGCGTCTGCAGAATATGTATTCCGTCGTCAATTCTGAGTGGAATCTCGATAGCATTTCCGCTGGCAGCAGGGAATTCTTGCTAATGACCGAGGAAGTGGCAGAACTTGGGTCATTAAATCCTAATCTTGCAGAGCGATTAGCGTAATATTTTGTTTGAGATTTGAGCGAAGTCGCATGCATGTCTGACACATTATTAACTCACAACATTTGGAATGAGATATTGAAGTAAATGAAGATTACTTACCTTCTCTCAAATATTTTCGAGTAACTAGAAACGTACCGTATGCGTTTTTAATTACGTTCTTGCAATATTTAAGTGTTATTATCCGATTACATGATAGTCAATGTTATAATCAGTTGATTTCAATGACATTCAATCGATAGATAAAAAACGCTATGATTTCAACTTAGGCTTAATTTCAAAATAAAAAAAAGTTATCTAGACTCTGCCGTTAGGATGGGAAATAATTCCGTCATCTTTTTGTTCTAAACAGAATTTTCGCGGCGCAGCGCCGAGTCAAAAATCAACGATATCACTTCTCCATTTTCGTTTACGACAGAAATGTGCGCAGCCCGTCAAGAATTCTATCCTGAATCATGGATTTAAATTTGCAGGATATAATAAAGTTTACGAGCGCATCGATTTTAGAGGAAAAGTATAAATATTTTTGTGAGAATCTGAAGCTCTATACAGAATAGGAATGCTAGGAATCGACGAGACGGGCTGGAAAAGGAAATAAAGGCCAGGCTGTTGACTTGGAATGACCATATTAGAGAAAAAGCTGTGCTCTTTGAACTTTGAAGGCTCCCCCGTTCAGATGCCGTTACTTTTTCAGGACCAGAAAATTCATTCATCATTAAAGAAAAATTTTTCGTACATCAGAATCAATCTTAAGACCTATTTTTTTACATTTTGCCGTATGAATTAATTTGGAAGTGGCACGGGCTAGTGAATTAATAACACTTTATACCTGATTAAATTAAAGTATTCACATTTTTCGACGCGATGTGATTGGAACTGGACACGTTTGTATTTTTTTTAGATCTCAATATGTTTGATTGTTCATTCAATAGTGTGAAAATATCCCGAAAATTATCAAGTTCAATTTTATCTAGAAACATGAGGAAAAAAGGAGTACATTGCATGGAAGCGATTGCAAAGCTCTCAGTAGGTGAAGAGAAACTTCAATTAAAAATAGACCCTTGGGAACGTACCAACCATGTAAAAAAAACAAGGAAGAAATGTTCATTTTCTTGAAATGAGGTCCATCAAAGTTTCATCACATAGCTATCGTGCCTTAGATTAATTATTGCAGGAGACTCAAAAACTTACCGTACATCTCTTGAGTAACTTTTCTGAAAACAATATAGAACGCTTGACATTCTTCTCATTCTTTCTACATGAGCCGCTCTTTACTCGCATTTTGTGGAGAAATTGTAACAAGAATTCCGTACAAACGAAAAAACATGTCAATGCTGTCTTCAAATGAGTCATAAATTTTAATCCAACATTCGAGTTTTATTATTATAATTGCCAATTGTAGTAATTCATCGTCGAACGAACACGAAACTCGCAAAATGTAGATAAAAAATAAATTCTTACATTACAATCATGACAATCGCTGAAATACAAAAAAAACATCTGATTAATATATTATTGAATATCATAGATTATTGCTGATTGTAAACATCGCATTATCTAGACTAACACGACAAGTACAAAAATAATCATTGTTTAAATAACAAGAAAAATTATCATGAAGAGTATCTTATCTTAGGGTATTAAAATAAAAAAAATTGAAGGTTCATATTCAAGACTGATAAGATGGACCGTATTGTTATCAGGCTCAATTTGTAGGCATGAATGAATTAAATGAAAGCCAAGCAGAGATTTAAGTTTACTTGAAAGTTCCTAAAGAAATAAAAAATGAATAATCATAAAAAATAAATAATCATTTGGTAAATTTCATTTTATTTGAAGGACATTTCCACAGGAAGTTATCTTTATCTCTGCTCGCGCAGGAACCTCGACAAAACTGCGAGAGTTTCTCAGGAATCATCGCGGCCGCCAGGTCATCCTGGAGCGCAAAATATTTTGATTGGCTCAGGCTTTTCGTTTCAATTCCCGACAGCGCTTGCCACAAAAATGGGTCTTAGTTAAGCATCCTTTTGTACAATGAACAAAATCAAGATAACCAGACGTATAATTTTGAATTATAACCCCATGATGAAGTGAAATTGCATCAAAGAACTCTAATACCCTTCAGAGTTTTGCACTGCTAGAGCTCAGAGCGGAGCGCCTTTTAAAAAGTCTGGCGACTCATTTCCGAGCAGATTGCTTTGCCCGGAAAGCACAAGTATTTTTAAAGGGGATTTTGCTCACGGGGGTTTATATTCCTTTGATTTTCTTTGATGTTTAGGATTAGAGAGACTAACCTGAGCTTCTTTGAACGCTTTCATTGTCAGGAACGTCAACAATGCAGAGGATCAATTCCCGGGTGCTCCTAAACGCGGACGCGCGTTTTAGATCCTGTACGTAAAACGCGGCCGGGGCGACCGAGCTTGACCCAAGCGGCACCATAGTGTGGTATGCGGTCTTTGATGCGCCACAGGCGTCCCATGGAAATATATTTTTTATTACTCTATGCTTTATTTTTCAATATTTTTGGGAAGGTACACAAACAAAATGCAATTATTTGCTTTGGTGGTTTGGAGCTGCAAAGTTTATATTAATTTATTATGTTAATTCTAGTTAACTCAATCCTAGAGGGAAAATTTAACGGTAAAATGAATGTAATTCAGAAATGAAGCCTTGCACATCGCTCGCCCAAAGTAAGGTAGAGAATATAAGTTCAGCGCGCAGTTCCATAGCAAATTGCAATGCATACCAAAGTGGTGGTGTTTGCAATTTGATCTGTCACGAGAAAAATACGGTGGCAAGAGAGCGGTTTTATTTGCTACTAAATGAATTCTGTGGCAGGCGCGACGTTCGGTCTTGTGTGTTGTCGCTACACAAGTAAGCGCTGTAAATAAGCCATGAACTGCCCGACACCTAAAATACTAAATGAAACTAAAGCACTAAGCAACTAAAAAGCAAGAGAATGTTTTATGACTCAGGAATTGTAGGGTGTGGAATTCTCAACGAATTCACGCCTTTGAAAAAAATTTATAAAGTCACAGAGGGAGAATAGCACACTAGACTGAAATACAATATTGTAGTGATAAAAAGCTTGAGCTGCCTAGGAGAAATCAGGTTCAACATAAGAGTAAGAATAAGAAAATAATTGAAGGCAATTAATAATTGCAAATATATGCAAAATTTCATGGAACATTAAAAATAGACTAGATACTGTATTATAGAATAAAGACGAACTATTTTTCATAGTAACGCCTACTGGACACTCCGCGGTCTTTTAATCTACACTTTTATTTTGAACTCAGGCTATGCATGGTAATTAAGGCCGGTGTCAATCGAGCGATCGAGAGCAGTTTGGTGTACGAGAAAACTATTTGTCAGCGGATGTAGTAGCTGTCGCCAATGCTAATCTTACCTGCCAAATTCCGTTCAATATTAATAGATTGTTTATACAAACTCCAAGCTAACGCCATCTATAGCACAAAAAATTCTACGTTTTCTCCATCATAAAAACCCTAGCCTCGCGTTATCTGTAGCGCAACAAACACTAGCCTCGCGTTATCTGCACCACAAAAAACTCCAGCGTTGCGTTATATGCACCATAGCAAACGCCAGCCATGCGTTCTCAGCACAACAAACTACATCGGTTTGTTCTCTGCACCACAAGGAACTCCAGCCATGCATCATCTGCACTACAAAAAACACTAGCCGTGCGCTATCTGCAGCACAACAAACTCCAGCTGTGCGATATCTGCACTAAACCAAACTCCATGCAGCCGTGCGTTATCTGCACTTAACCAAACTCCAGCCGTGCGTTATTTGTACAACAAACTCCAGCCGTGCGTTATCTGTACAAAAAACTCAAGCCGTGCGTTATCTGTACAACAAACTCCAGCCGTGCGTTATCTGCATCACAACAAACTCCAGCCGTATGTTATCTGCACCACAACAAACTCCAGCCGTGCGTTATCTGCACCACAACAAACTCCAGCCGTGCGTTATCTGCACCACAACAAGCACCAGCCGAGCGTTATCTGCACCACAACAAAATCCAGCCGTGCGTTATCTGTACACCAAAGTCTCCACAAATGGAACTTCGACTCTCAAAGACTGCGATGTTCATGATGAACTAGACATCCTGTGGGAGCATCCGATCGCTCTGACAACCCCAATAGCTTCTACCAATCTTAATTTGTTTAGGTTTTGGCCAGCAGATTCTCCATTCACAATATCAGAAGCAATTAAATGAGCTTGTTGGAGTTCTCGGTTGCAATTACACGGTCTCGCAGTTCGTTAGTAGCTTGATCTCGTAGGCTGAACGTTGTCTTAACTAGTTTCATCTATTTATCAGTGATATTATTGAGACTTTGCTCGTCCGTCTGAGTTGAAATGCATCTCGCCGCGCTTATGAATGACATGAGGTATAGTCAATGTTCAATTTCTCACTTCAAATTTCCTGTAAAAAAGTTAATTGAATAATTATTGGTGGCGAATTAATGACCTGATTATCGTTTTTCCGCTAAATTAAAATAAATTTATTAATCCCGAGATTAATTTCTTTGGTCGTAATGAGGTATCGGTGAATAAAATAAACGAAGCGAAGTCTATCTTCAATTAGTGGTTCCAAATCTGTATTATACATGAATAATTTTGTCAAATGGCTCTCATTAATACGTTAATTTCGTCAACTTTTTTCAGGCTGCTGAGTGTTGGATCAAGTGCGATCAATTGAATGCAATTGCTGTATATTTTCCCGCTTTGGCTGCGGCACGTCGTATAACATCGAACGGCAATGAATACAATGGAAGGAATTATTTATTATCATTGAGCTAATGCAGTTAAGTGGCGGGGCCAGTTTGGTTGGCCTGATACCGTCATCAAATGGACCCCCATAGAGAGCCCTGCTGAGACACGAGAGCAGACTTGCCCTTATGGCTCTTCTAAAACAATATCTTCTTATTGGCGGCAAGAGGAGGCCGAGCCATCAAGGCTATTATGAGACCGAGTGACGCCGTCATGCCCAGGGCGCCTCGTGAAACTTCCTATAAATGATACATGTGATAGAAGCATAGGAACTGAAATGGAAATATCTGGGAAACTACAAGGAAACACAAATAAAAAACATTTTGCTACAAATTCGCAAATTAGATGTCAACAATTCTCGAAGTTTAATTTTTTTATTTAAAAAAGCTGTACATTTATATTATGCACGACTAGAGGAAGATTGTCTCTCAACCTCAAGAAAATTTGTTCTCCTGTCATTATAGGTATAGGTAGAAATGTATAGAAATTGATTATATTTTTCTGTGGCACACACATTAAAATAAATTTTTATTACTTCGTATATTTTATGACCAGAAGCCGTTTAAAAAATGCCATTAAGCGAGGCTATAAGAGTAAAATTAACCTCATATCTCCATTAAATTATTCCTGACTCTCGAGATACTTGGTAAGTTGACACACGCAGCGTACGGAATATCGAAAAATCCATCATGCATAACAGCGGAGCACGCAATCCTCCCTGGATTTTGCCCGGCAAAGCAAGTAACGAATTCTAACCCAGCAGCGCTACGATCTCCTTGGCGTTAAGCAAACAGGGGAAGCAATCTCATTTTTTTCTCAGTGGCCAAATTAATGGCAATTTGCATGTATATTGCCGAGCAAGGCTAGTGCCATTATTTACTGCAACCGAGCGCCAGAAGTGACAAGGAGGAGAGTTGACCGTCGA
Organism: Hyalella azteca; assembly: GCF_000764305.2. NCBI lineage: Eukaryota > Metazoa > Arthropoda > Malacostraca > Amphipoda > Hyalellidae > Hyalella > Hyalella azteca. The sequence goes on along the minus strand of NW_025936745.1, from coordinate 1,021,622 downwards.
TTTTTCTCTTCTATTCCCGATGAATGTGAAGGGAAGGTAGAAACGAAGCCAGCTCCCGACGGGTGTTTCGATTTAGTTACGATGACGAGGAGATGACGAAACTGTAAAAAGAGCGCACAAAATATTCATAAAATTTCCTCTGCGTTCAATATGTTAATATCAAAGAAATTCAAATAACTGTCGTCTTAATTGGATCAAAAATTGAACGCTTACTTTTTCTTATACACAGCAGCCCTGCATGTTGAGGTAATTTTTTTATCGTCGTTTGATTTACACACTACATATTGTTTTAACTGTACTATCCCATCATCATTGGAAACAATTTAGATAAATTACGCAGTGCCACATTAAATTATTAATATATGTATATTTATTTTATAATCATTATCGGGAAATAGATAGCATTATCGCCTGATCTAAAGCACGCTTTCCTCTCTGACATCTCGCCCCAGGCTGGAAATATTCTGGCCGTGATAGCCACCTTTGCCCTGGACGACCGTCATAAAATTCGAATAAAACTCCACGAAGCTGCAATCTAACCTAATGATTCTATTCGCGGGCTCGTCGAAGACCGTTAACCTGCACCGCCAGGCCAAGCTGCCAATGAATTGAACACTGCGAACATATGCAAGTACTCTTTAGCGCTTCGGAGCTCAGGAAAGATACGAAAAATGATTACTTATTAGACTGAGAAATATTCGACCAGTTTTGATACACGATAAAATTGCAACAAAATATTCCAAACGATCACGCAGCATATTAGATAAATATTTGTCTCAACAGGCTGACATAAATCAATAAAATATTAAAAATGTTATTGTCAAACACAAGTCAAACTTAGATTATATAGATTATTATTTAGATTATATAGGTAATTATTCCCGCAGCAGGAGAGATATGCTGTACTGTATTGTGTAATTCTCACTTAGAACTAAATTTAAGCGAGGACATCTCAATCGTAGTAGTGACTGCGATAGAAGTCATAAATTTCTTGCGTGCATTTGATGCAATAGTGAATTTGACGATTAATCATGCGTTAATTTGACACTTGTTGCAGGCAGTGAATGTTGGACCAAACTGATAAACATTGTACGTATTATGAGGAGAAAATAACGGCACTTCGCTCTCCCGCTCCTCATTGTAATGAATTCATGGCTAAATTCATGAATACATATCTTGTCACTTAATTTATTTGAGCTGCGAGTCCAAATGCTGGAACCATAAGATCTTAATGCTACGACCCGAGCGACTTTAAGACCATTTTAATACCTCATAAAATTTCAGAAAATCGTAAAAGACTTTCGCAAGCGTTGTTCCCCATCAACATTTTATTCGTTCTAAAATTTCCATCTCATGAAAATTTTCGCTGGAATAAGTAGCGTCTTCATTCGGAGGCCAGGAATTTAAATTAGCTCTCACTTAATTGGCACCACTATTGAGATCCTCGCTGGGATTTCTCGACTAACTAAATTCAGGTCTAAGGTGCGATGAACAATTCGATTGGATGACTCACAGGAGGTCTAACGAGTCGCCATCTCACCGATGCCGACCCACGACCAAGTGTAGATTTGATCACGGTGAGATTTTGTTCGTTTGGGGGCTTTTAAGTTCAGGAGTGGGGAGCACAGGGACGAGTCTAGAGTCTTGGTAACAAGAGGCTCTTATGACAACACAATTTGGCCCCAGCCCGACTCCAGCAGGCTCGGGCGCTTCTGTTGAATTTCCAACCCAAGTCACCGGCTGTCGAAGAATGGAGGCTTGGAAACCCGCCTCCCGAGACGCTGTAGGGAAACAGAGTTTGAAAGACATCGTTTCCATGAAGCTATCAAGGGACGTTACTCGTTAGCTACCTTGAAAAGTATACCGGTTTTGTACGGCAAGATATAGCAGTTATTTTTTTTATTCAAAAGAAATAACTTTCTGTTGAACATCAATAAATACTTCAAGCCACGAGCAATTTTTTGTGAAATTTTGCCATACATGGCGCTCATGGAGCTCATGATTGTACGGTTAGAGTAAAGGTCCGTGGAAAATAACTTAGAATTTAATCGATACAAATCATTTCGCTTCTAGTGGCAGAAGAAAAGTTTTTTGCAGGTGAATTTTTTTTAGCATTCAAGAATGGGCATAATGCAGTCTTCAGATATATAAAATTCAACGTACAATAAGTATTGTCTGGTCATGTTTTCTTAGCAAATAAATCTGACAATCAAAGATGTTGAACAGCAAACTAAATTTTTGAATGATTTTACTAGAGATTTCAGTTTAATCTCGAGCTATCAATTCACCTTTCTTTTTAGATTGAGTTTCGATTTAATTAAATGGCAATTAAGAAACAGTAAATAATTAATGATTTCAAATAATGATTGAAAGTTAATGGCTTATTTTTACCGAATAATTTAAAACAAAAATAATTCCAAATTATTCACTATATATTTTCATAAAAGGATTCCGATTACCGTTCCATCGTCTGTTCGAAAATTCTAGATGACAAGTAAAATCAATTAGCATAACCTGAATATGATTGTGATCGTCAACAGATATGAGATCGTCTCTAATTCGTAAATATACCTTAAAATACTCGAACAAAATGCACTTCAGCGTAGGTCAATATGTCATCATACCGTTTCTATTCCAGAATGGCGTAACATAAATAGAGGAATTATCGAACCGGATACTTTTATACTAGCCCCATCCTCCTCATTGTGCTGGACCTATACAAGCCGAGTGCTGCAACGTACAACGAATGCTGGTACCCAACAACAACTTAAATTTATATTCTATAATCATAGTTTTTTTCGAGTAATATTGTAATCCCTGCGAATTTACAGCCATATCCTAGTTTGGATGACTCATTTAGCTATTATAAACTTGAATTTTAAAGCACCTTTGCTTTTTTGTAAGAATTCACCGTTGTCATGTCTTCCATTTGTCAATTTAGATTTTCATGCTCGTTCAATGAATTTTTGTTCTGCCAAGTGTTTGTGCTCGTAATCTAAAATTTTCGAACAGACGATTGAGCTGGACTTAATGACTTGTTTGCATATACAATTGGTTAATTTTGGTAGCATTTTAAGTGCTTGTAAATTCTTAGTTAATTCGCAATGCAAGCAATCTATTAACTCCAGTGCTTTTATGACCAAATAATGAATGATCGGTCGACCTCGCTCCTCCTTTCATTTTTTATCTAAAATGCGATAGCCAGGGTGCAGCGGAGCGTCCATGGCAACAGCTCCACATTTAGCGCGCCTCGTCATGAGAGGCGAGCAGGCGAGCAGCAGCAGCCGTGCTGGCATCGACCTCGGGATAATTTCCCCGGGATAGATTGGCAGGGAGTCCTTCAAGGAAGCTTCGTATTAGCAATCGCCCGCCTCGGGAATAAGAATCTTTGGAGCTAATTGAGCAAATGGCTTATTGGTGCAGCCCCTATTGCAGGAAAGAGATGCGTGAACATGCCATTCTCCTTCCATCAGTATATAAGACTCGATAAAGTCGGGCAATGTGCGTCATGATAATAATTTACTCGCTTCCGTTAGAAAACCTAGGAATTTAACATATGGGCAGCAATGTAACGAAAGTGAACTCGTGGACTTATGGCTATCCGCAAAAAGAGATTCCATGATTATTTTCCATGAACTTATGGAGTAACAAAAAAGCGTTTGCGCGCCACATGATGAAAGTCAGGTGCCGTGCAATTAACTCCAAACAAATTCAAATGAATGACTTATATTTCAATAAAAAATTCATATCTAATTAATAATTAACTAATCTAATCAGAAAAATTAACTAATCTAACTTATTTGGTGGCGATACCAATGAATTACTTGTCTAATAGCATAATCGTCATCGTAATAATTTATATATTTCCACCTGACGTGAGCAAAAATTAGAAGACCATAGTGAAAACGTCTCAGCAGAGATCTTATTACTGAAATTAATCTACAGGATAATTTTGCTTGCAACTGATGACCTCTTTCGATATGTAGAGGACATGATTGTTTTCCTGTCATAAGCCATAAATTATGCTTCTATAGACTTATTTCAATGTATATAAAGCTATTTAAAGCGAACACAAGAGTTTTAGGCCGTCAATTTTCAATGCGAGCGAAGTCGAATTTCAGAAGAATTTTGAGTTGAAAATCTGCACCAACTAAAGCCAGTCAAGCGGAAAAATTTGAGCGACGTTTCAGGATTAGGATGCATTGACTCGACCTTTTGCTTTCAATATTTCCTCAGCTTTACTTGGGCTTTAGTTCCGCTTGATTACTCCTAAGGCAGACAAGAATGGAAGATAAAGTGGCGTTATTTTTCAGCCTGTATCGCATGATGCATTAGAAGCTTCCATTGCAACAGGAACTAGAGCCGACGGCGACGCGTCATTGGGGCTAATCTGGCAAAGCTCTCCGGCCTTTGTTGCCAAACTGGCCTTAGTTTCCTCCAATGAAACGTTCATACTGCCTCAATTGAAAGAAACTGTCCTTTCGTTTGCATTTGATTAGCTGCAGTTAGCTGAATCGCAAGGCTCCATTTAATGCAGGCGGGATATTTGTGCAATTGCAGATCTCAGACGAATTCTCCCAAGTTTTTATTCTTGATTAGAGGCATTAAGCAAATAATATCTCTGACGGTCAAATGAAGTTCCAGTAGCAAATGTCTCTTTAAATTTTTTAGCTAATGGAAAACTAATATAAAATTCCGATACTAGCTGATTTTGCTAGCTGTATATATTGTTTGTTGGAGTTTAACAAGTTAAATATTTATATTCAATTATAATATATTTATAGATAGTTTTTATTATCTGATCTGAATCATTTGCTAAAAAACTTGACCAAAATCTAACTAAAATCATGAAACTTACCAAGATTGGATAAGTTGTCCAGGACTGCCTGCAGGCAGTCCTGGAATAGAGATCCGATGATCAGCTAACAAACGGTCACAGTAAAACAATTTATTGCACGTAGTAACATCAAGATATTTGATCATTCATGAGGTACATAATTCATGCTCAGCTCGTGGGACTTAATGAACAGGAAATTACCAATCTACAGTTCATAGGGTTACACTTCACAAGACGTGACATTGCCCTGAAGTCCACGAGCAAACAATTAATTCCTATCCGCAATCTCAGATCTCTATTCTAACGCTCTGTAAAACATTCTAACAATAATTATATTTACTTATTATAATGATTAACAACACATTTGCAATTCGGAAAAGCTGAATCTTTGAACGACAAAAAAAACGTTTATTCCAAGACATCGAAAAAAGTAAACGAATCCCAAACCATTAAGTGTCGAGCCATGATCTGGGAGGCTGCGAGCCGAAATGCGGAAATTCGACCGTTCATAAGGATGCGAAATATTGGTCTCTTTTACAGTGAGTATCTGGAGTTCTTGTAGGGCCTATGACATATGCCTCCTCATCAGGCTGTCGTAGGCAGCTTTGGCATAGATATGAGGCTGGCAAACTCCACTGGCAAGGCCTTTAAGAGCATATTTCTTTACCGTTGAACTAGAAGGAGGTATCTGTAGGCCTAGATAATGCGGGAGGGCGCATAGTGCTGCAGATAATACGCCAAAATGGTGCTCGGTCCATTCCTGAAATTCCCTGGAAATATTTCATATACCCTGATAAATTGACGTCCATTCGGGTTCACTTTAACCCAAGGAGGGCAATGTAAAGATTCAACTTTATTACTCAGAAAGCAGCGATTGTTTTGGGTTTTCATGTGAATTATGGACGTCTTGGGAGCTTCTGAACTCCAGAATGGAAAGACATTTATGTGAAGAAGCGCACGAATTTAGGGAATGAAAAGTTTTTGAGTTTTGCTGTAAATCTTTTCCACTCTGAGAGTACCTTTGCATGAGCTCACTGGGTCATTGAGTCACCAACTTCAAAATTCCAAGAGCACTGCAATTATTCACTTCAAGTGCTGCAATTTTTATATTTCGCGAACGGTATATTTTTTATGAATTCGTTTGAGCTGAAGAGAAATCGTAAAGAATGTCGTTAGATTACGATACGAAAAACTCTATATTTTAAACAATTCTTCTAGACGTTTTGTATAAGATTTCTTCTTAGAACAGAGACAGGTATAATTATTACAAAATATTTTTGAGAGGAGTATGTTGTCTTGAAACTTTAAAGAACGAACGGAGAATTGGGTAGGGAGTGAAAATTATACACTTATTAAGTGATGGACGAGTGTAAAAATGTAACCAATTAATTGCCTACGAAATTTCAAATGATTTCGATCTCTTGGCATTTGTTTCAGGTCGACTACCGGGTTGGTTGAATGTTTCCACTACATTTATTAATTTAATTTAATCCTGACAGTAGAATAGATAAATTATCAGAACAAATTGACACGTGCAAACGAGTTGCACTCAAAAAGTATTATTTCTACACAGACACGCAGAGGAAAATGTAACTTATCCAATTCTAAATAACTGCTCACCAACCAAATTTATTTCATTCACATGATTTCAACAAATATTACAGACCTCCTCTTGAGCGCGCGACGAAACTGTTATTATTTAAAGCCTATGAAAACATGGGCAGTTTAGTGAAGGCAGTAAAGCATTGAGAGGCGAGCGGGAGCTCTTCAGAAATTCTATGGATCCTCGCACAACTAAACGCATGGCTGGCAATATTATCTGCAGTCAGCAGGCAGGAATAAAAATGCGTTTGCTGGAGCCGTGCCGAGTAAAAGCTTCTGGTTTATGAACTGCTTGAACAAACACGACTGTGGCTCGGTTCAGTAGTGTGTTGAGAGAAGGCCATGAGACTCACAAATGTGGCTGTCAACGAGCAGTTTTGCCAAAAATATACAAACGTTATTTTTGGGGAATTTCTTCGCTTCTTGCTGTTAACCTAAAACTGAATTTTTCAAAAATAACGTCATTGAAGCGTCAAATATGTTCAGATTCATGGCGCGCTTGTGACTATTAAAGGTTTATGAAGAACATTGTAGAAGTTAAATACGTTTTATCTGCATAAGTCAGTCAATGTCTTGAAGGTAACGGAATTAGAGAACACGGGAGTGAATGTCGTGCATTTCATTTACTTATGCTACTTTCCTAATTCAATTGTCAGGATGACTTTGAAATATATGCTTTGCTCTATTATTAAATAATTACAGTGGTGGATGAAGTAAAAAAATGTCGGTTACATGACTGTTGATTGAGCGGCCATTTCGTTAAAATTTATTCATCTAATACAAATATGAGTTCAGTTTGATGATTATCAAGTTAAAGCATATGAATAAGAAGTTATTTCAGTAATATATACTTAATCATTTCTTTTGAGGCGAATGCCTCAAAATGAATCTGCTTATATCATTCACAGCTTCAATTATGTTCGTGAATGTGTTTATTGTTTGTAAAATTTTGTGAATCGCATAAATATTGAAATAGAAGCTCCCAACGAAGTATTTTAGTCATCTGTTAGCAAAGTGATTTTCCTGTGGACTAAGATAGGTACCAAATATGAAATTTGAAGGGTAATGTTTAAAGATTCGGTTATTACGGTGGCTCTTCTGTGGACGTACGAACATTTTACGTGCGTACACAGTACGTTTCGCGAATTTAAGAGCTTGCATTTTAAGTACGCACGTACACAAGTTGGGAGCTTGTTTTTACGTAGTGTACGAAACATGCGTTGCGTGTACGTGCTTTGTACGTAACATGCGTTGTACGTAACGTGCGTTGTTCGTAACGTGCGTTGTACGTAACGTGCGTTAATTGTACGTAACGTGCGTTGTACGTAACGTGCGTTGTTCGTAACGTGCGTTGTTCGTAACGAGCGTTGTACGTAACGTGCGTTGTACGTAACGGGCGTTGTACGTAACGTGCGTTGTACGTAACATGCGTTGTACGTAACGTGCATTTTATATACGTGCGTTGTACGGGTGAAAACAATCCGGAGCCATACTTTCAAAACTCGCTAAGTGAACTTAAGTACTTACGCTCTACTTTCTTGTCTACGATTGGTAGATTTTTCTTGAAAGGCCGTCAATAATTGGCGGATGAACTTACGATCTCTTAACTTTTTTTTTGAAGTATAGGCCCTGAACCCGACACTATACCGAACACCCAAAGCAGCACACGACCGATTGCTCCGGTCATCTCAGTTGCCTAACATGGAACTTTTTTCAAACAAAAGTCAAACTTTAAGAATGCCGGACAATCACATGTATGAACGAACTGCGCACAATCTAAATAATCAAAACAAAATAAAAGCAATTAATGTTTAAAATGCAAATTAATAGAAACATTATGGGCATCTAGCAGACTGTTCCGTTTTGGCGTTGACTATGCTAAATTTGGCCTGTGACCAATTTAAGAAATCTCAGAATTTTCACAGTTTGCTTGGGCCTTGAACTGGCAATTTACAGCTTCAATTTTAGTACTCTAAACTCTAAACAGTCATCCACTTTAATTTATCGATACCATCAATCATGATCATCGAAGACGCATTGGAGGTGTGTTGTACAATTAGGATGATTGTCAGTAATGATATATTCTGCGCAAAGTGCGAAGCTCCGAATCGCGGACGCTACATATTGAGAACGTCACTTGGTGAGGAAGATAAAGTCCTCAATCAAGCTACGAGTCGATGAGTGGTGATACGCAGGGCTGAAAAGGAGCGTATAGCTGCAGAGATGGTAGCAATGACGGCAGACACAATGTGTCTGGGGTAAGATCTATGAGACGCCATCGCAGGCAAAATGATCCAGGAGCTGAGACCGAAGCCCTCACCGTCAGGTCTGATATCGAACAGCGATTGTGCGTTAATAGCCAGATATCCGATGGATGTGCGTGCTGCGTCTGAGGCCGCGGTCACACGCGTACAGAAGGGAAACTACCTTATTCGTACAAAAAAATATTTACCTCTAAGTAAGTTAATGGATTAAAGCGAAATAAAATTAAGATTGCAGCTTGGGGAAATTAAAAACAGTAAATAACAGCATAATGGAAAGTAAAGTAAAATCTCGACTATTAAAATTCGATGAACATGAAACTTAATGATTGATGCCGGCCAGAGCAACAGAAAAGGTTACATGATGCGCGTAATCGCGGCGACTCAACTCATCCGCAGTAAAATTTATCGATGCCACGTACATGTTACGACGCGATCGAAACACCTTCTTGCTTCAGCGTTCCGGCACCGCAAAAATTTATGAGCGAAATGAGGACTCCGACTACAGTAAGTCGTTGGCGGTTCACCAACACCTAGGTTTCGGCTGAAATGTTTAGGCTGACCTTAATTTTATGTACTAACGTTTAAGCTTTCGGAAACAATTTTATTTTATCGAAATGAATTATCAATGACATGTGTAATTGCGATAATATCTATCATTGATTTGGACAGCTTATGGACAAAACCAATTGTCGTCGTGCATGCACTTTGGAAATTAAAATGGAGCTAAATTTATGCGCCGGCCAATATACAGTATATCAAATGACTGAACACGGTAAAATATATCATGGTAGCTACTACATTGCGTCTAGGTGCTTGCAAGGTTCCACTGTTCAGCTGATTACATGAAGATCTCAGTTCACACTAATTAAACATTTCTAAAATTTTATCCTACAATTCTAAGAGCGACTCTACGTTATTCAAAAGTAATGTACTATCTAAAAAGTGTTTTTAGATCTGGGTAAAATCAACTATATTTTTTTATTAAATGAGGAACCTGACGACAGATTTAGCTATACGAACAATAATATTTGTGCAAAATAATTATCATTAATCTAACCAAGTTGCATAAACGGCTAGAGAAGAAAGGGATTGAAGGAGTTGCATTTCTCATATGCAAATAATGGACACGTGATTCGTGACACTAAAAATTGTCAACGCTTCATGCAGGAAGTTGGCAATGAAATATAAAAAAATTCAGACATCCGATATAAGGAAAAATATATATTATATTTTTGTGTAATATAATTAAAGAAATTGTCTATCAGGATTTCTATCCGAAGTTTGGTTCTAAGCAGGATGATCAATTCAAATATTCAGTAATTAAGAAATTTGTACCTGTACAGGCAACCTACCAGAAGCGAATGGGAATTAGCGATAGGTTTCGGGATGAGCAAAACCTATCGCTATCAATAATTTAAATAGTTAACAATACAATATAAATGCTGGGCCGACGCCTGCTGTGAAATAAACTCGTGAGCATACACGAGTTTAATGCTGAAGCGAGATCATGACACGAAGAATGGGAAAAGTGAGAGTTTTTAGATTTCATGAAGACTCTGAATGAAAGGAGAATGATCTATAGAAAATAAAAAGAAACGATACGCCTACGCGCATCGTTATAATAAAATAATAAAATAAGCGCAGAAAATTTTAGAACGACTAACTATCGATGCTAAAATTGCCACCGATCCTATGCAGATGATTTCCTTTAAGGATTCAGGTCTGGTCGCGGCTCTGTTCTTTATCTCAGAAGCTGTCAGTGGCAGGCATGCTCCTGCTGAGCACAACGACGACGTTGCCGATACATGCAGATCACACTGCCTATTTCCAGCAGCTTACGGCAAACTCGGAGCTGTTATACGTACGACAACACTGCCTAGATCCAGCAGCTTACGGCAAACTCGGAGCTGTTATACGTACGTATACGTGCGACAACACTGCCTAGTTCCAGCAGCTTACGGCAAACTCGGAGCTGTAATACGTGCGACAACACTGCCTAGTTCCAGCAGCTTACGGCAAACTCGTAGCTGTTATACATACGACAACACTGCCTAGTTCCAGCAGCTTACGGCAAACTCGGAGCTGTTAAACATACGACAACACTGCCTAGTTCCAGCAGCTTACGGTACACTCGGAGCTGTTATACATAGGGCATCACTGCCTAGTTCCAGCAGCTTACGGCAAACTCGGAGCTGTTATACATACGACAACACTGCCTAGTTCCAGCAGCTTACGGCAAACTCGGAGCTGTTATACATACAACAACACTGCCTAGTTCCAGCAGCTTACGGCAAACTTGAAGCTGTTACAAATACGACAACACTGCCTAGTTCCAGCATTTTACGGCAAACTCGGATCTGTTATACATACAACAACACTGCCTAGTTCCAGCAGCTTGCGGCAAACTCGGAGCTGTTATACGTACGACAACACTGCCTAGTTCCAGCAGCTTGCGGCAAACTTGGAGCTGTTATACGTACGACAACAGTGCCTAGTTCCAGCAGCTTGCGGCAAACTCGGAGCTGTTAAACATAGGACATCTGCCTAGTTCCAGCAGCGCACGGCTAACTAGGAGCTGTTATTCGTGCGACAACACTGCCTATTTCCAGCAGCTCACGGCAAACTCGGAGCTGTTATATATACGAAAACACTGCCTAGTTCCAGCAGCATATTGCAAACACGGCGCTGTTCCACATTCGACAACACTGTCAACTTTATTTTTCCTAAATGTTTTCTAAAAATCATTCCTGGATGTCTTTTATTGGATTTCATTGCGGAGAATCGCTATTGGAATAATTTCTGCTTTTCAATTTCATTAATAATTTCACGAAATCGCATATGTCGATAATTTCTGAAAATCCCTCTTTTAAAATCCAGCTGGAGGCCGCTCGGTGTTCGCATTGCAGCAGCGCGCGGCCACGACGCCTCTGGGAACGCCGCAGCGCCACGGTTGCGAGTCAAGTTACTCAATTAAGGAACTTTTAAAAGTAGGAAAGAAGTCATTCCGTGAGGCGATATGAGGCTTCAAGTAATATTTCCATCGAACCTCTCTGAATATTTAACAGCTTGCGCCGTGCTGCGGCGTTTCTTAAATATTTAGAACAAAAATTTTATATTAATCTTCTTTTGTGTCGGGTATTGCTTTGATTTATATACAACATCAAAAAATTAAAGCAACTATAGTTTGACCATGTTGAACTTTGTGAAAACTGAAAATTTCGAAAAAATTACTAAAATTTTGTGGAGCATCAAGAAAGCATGTATAATCGGGTTAGCATATGATTATTTAAAAAAAAGAAATAGTTGGATGAAATGAATAACGGCTGATAGTAAATATTCGGAGAAAACTTTCAAATTCCTTCCCGGCTGGGAAGGAATTTCAAAGGCAAGAATTCACTCGATAGAATTTGATTAATGAAACAGTCAATAGAGATGATAAAGCAATTATACACTCTTACGATTAAGCTTTCTTGGATTTACGTTAATAAGCGATGTAAACACTTCTATTTACACTTTCAATGAATAGGTTATTAATTTATTATTGATCTAAATAAACTTAACAACTAAAGACCTGACAGGGAGCACTTGCTAGCAACTCGTTCATCTATTGTGGATCAATCAATCGAGCATTTTTCTATGGATTAATTATTCATAGTAAGTAGGCCCAATTTCATTCGGCAGTAATATCGAGATCATAGACGTTAACTTGTTAACATGCAGTGAGTGGAGTGAAGCACAAAACCAGATTCCTAACTCTATAAAGTTGACGTACATAAACATCACTCCCAAACAATCCTCGTTCTAATGAATAATATCCACGTACTAGGATATCTCCCCACTCAAGCAAAAATCCTCACTTTACTCTAACTTGCATTCAAGTAAAATATCCTACAAAAGAATAAAATTTTTATCACAGTCTGAGATTGAAAGATGATCCGCTCTCGGTGTGAATGAACAATGGAGCTTTGCGTATAGACGTCCATATAATCCTTTTACAGCTCTGAAGACTGACGTATGGAATCAAAAAAGCGGACAATCTTCAGATGGCACTATTGGACGCCATGAGACAATCAGATGGATTTGATGGACGCCATGTGACGAATTCAGGCTGCTCCTTGTTCACATTTTCACTTCGATTTACAACTTGTTCATCCAGTCACAACACTTGGGATTCTTGGGACAATATCCCAGTCGTTCTCTTCAAAAGAAGCAAGATGTTAAACAACTGCATTGCAAACTATGCTCTTTTTACATAGTTGAAAATCACATTTTAACGAGTTACCAGCAATTCTAATGAATCTTGATTCAAATGCGAAATTTCAAATAATTTTGGATATCTTGTATTGGTGCTAGAGCGCTGCGACAATTTGTATGGCACCTTCACCAATAACCTAAGCATTTGGCCATAAATTTTGCGTCAATCAAGGAAGAGGTGAACAGAAGAACGGCATATAGAAATATATTTGAGGGCGGCTTCAGTAAAGGCTGTTAAAACATGCCATTTGAGTTTAAATAACTGCTGTTATTTTAGAAAGTTTCCAAAGGCTATAACTCTTTCAATAGCGAAGACATCACTGAGAAAATTGAGCGCAGCAATATGCTCACTCAATTCTAGATAAGAAAATTTTACGAATTTTTTTTATTCAGCCTTGAAGGGCAGTGGGGACTGCAGGCACGCATGCAAAATGCATGCATCAGATAACAGCAATTCCATTAAGGCTTCTTTGAGTCCTCGGTAAGAGATAAGACAGCGGCGACCATTTGCTCTTAGGAACATCGACATAGCTATAAAGGGAGCCAATATGGTTTTTCGGCAGCTTTGACAGACTTAAAATATTAATTTCAATGCTGAATGTTCGATTTAACATTATCCAAATATATTTTAGCTAGCTTGGTGCTGTAATTTATCCACTGCATGCAGTCTGTAGCTCATTACAATGGTATTGTTTCAGTTGATTTCTCTGCCGTCTGCAGCTCATCAAAAAAGAGTGCGTCAGATCACATTACAGAGCTGCGACAGTCCTGTTCATTTCTGAAGACTTCAAAGGGGGATACGGCAAGCAGTCGGCGACTAAGTACATTTTAATGTTATTAGCCTCATGAATATGCAGAGCTCCGGCACGATGTCAACAGTCGCTCAAGTGCCGTCATCTCGACCGTGTCCTCATAGAAGGCTTCCATCTCCCAGCAGTGCATTCCTCAGCATACAGTACAGCATACCGTGATTTTGAACTGCATACAGCACACCCAGATTCTAAACTGCAGCTCTGTGAATAAGCTCCTTGCTGATGATATTATAATCATGTTCTCTAATGAATTTGTATGCTAAATTTCCGAATGAAGTGATTCATATTATCACGAATCAGTTTACCAGTCTTCGCAATTTTTTGCTCACTGTAGACGACCACTGATTTTTTTCCGCAAAACAATTATAACTTAGGTCCCTAATTATTCCTCCAGTGACAGGAGTTTAATTGCCTCTAAAGTAACAACATTATCTTGAAGTTCATCCTGGCAAGGCTGAAGTCATTTTGTTGACAAAGCAGCGTTTCATTTGAGCTTCTGGTGGTAAACTACGTCAAGGGATTCGGATTATCTGGCCTGGCAACTTTTGACCGGCGAGAATAACTTCGTTGGAACTCACTAAGCGGCCGCTCATTTCTGCGTCCGACGTTGCCGGATTTGATGTGTGAACGGGAAATGTTTTCGGTCCGGCGAAGCTGCAGTCGCAGGCCTGTAGACGTAACCTCCAACTCGTGAGTGTGCACGAAACTGAGCGTGAAGTTGTCGGGGCTAGAAATGGAAAAAAATTATGTCAGGCAAATTGCTACATAGTTAATAATTCATAATCTGGCGAGTCTATCAAAGGTTTTAGAACAAAATTCGTACTTTGCGTAGCTGCGGAATTTTAGTGTAGCTTGCATAGATAAAATTACTACCAAAAATCCCTACCAAAAATATAAGTTACCTAAGAATCACCTGCGAGGCGTTTTTATCTGCAGCTATTGCAGTTACACAAGTAATGCGACCGGAAGGTCCGGGACAATTATTTTATAATATCTTCAAGAGAATTAAATGGTAAATAATTTCGCTAAAACTATTCATATCCCAATTGTTCACATTTGTCGAGGAGGGTGCAGCAGTGAACAGTTTTTCTTACTTTCGCTAACCCGCCTCAGTCGCTTACACCTGTACAGTGTGGTGGAGGGGAGTCTAGTTCCCTAAGTCTCCTTGCTTCCCCATCTTCCTCCCCTCACTCCAGTCTCAGGATATTCCGGCGTTCCCTTTAGCTTCCATCCCCGCCAGTCGCCCAACTTTGTGCAAAGGAAGTCCAGCATTTCCAGGACTAGTCGTGAACATTTGATCAGGGAAGTCCAACAGTCCCCATGAGTTCCCCGTTTCTGTCCTAGTCCGAAAAGCGCACATCTCAGAAGATGTGCCTTCCTCCCCTCATATGCACATTTGTGAAGGGAAGTCCGTCAGTCCTCACCAGTTTCTTGTCATTCCTAGCCTCATTCACGCACATCTAACCAGGAAACTTTCTCCCTCACATCGGTCATCTACACCTGACCACCGGATTTCAGCAGCCCACTCTTGTTTCCCCACTCGTAATTCGCTGCACATCTGGCCACAAAAGTCCAGCAGTCCTCCATAGCTTCCCATCTCATACCCCCCTCCTGGATCCCCCTGAAGGGGGATCCCCCCCCCAGCGTCTCAGGATCAATGTCTCATTAGAGCAAAAGCGACCGTAATTCTAACCTGGCCACGGACGCTCTCACTCGGTCACACGCTTTTCATGTTCTTGCATAAAGGTTTGCTACAGAAAAATGTACTGGAGTAGAAATGTTTTCGCTACATACCCCAAAAGTTTTTTTGGTGCTATAGAGGTCTTGGATTAAACGTTATTTTATTGTTGAGTATAATAAATATGTTTTCATATTTATTTATAAATGTGTTTTCAATGTAAAATTAGTCAGTGTTGAAATTGTAAGAGCATTTTAAAGAGCATTGAAACAGTAAGCAGACAATGCCGGTAGACAAAGATAGCAGCAGGAGAGTGGTCTAGTAAGCAGCGTCTTGTGTCTCGTGAAGCTTGTCCCAGTAGACTCAAAGCTAATCGCTGCCCATTTGTTAAGCCATGAATGTGAACATGCGCTACTGTTCTCATGCTGGAGAAAACTCCTAATGCAATGTGATGTGTCGTGCAATAAAGTATTTTATTTAATGCAGGTTTCATTGAAGACCAGAGAGTATTTCTTATTGACAATTTTCTTATTGTTTTTCTCTATTCGGCGAATTAGGCTCTTGATAGGAACTGAAAAGTCAAATATCAGGTTTCCAAGGGACATTTTATTATAATTTTAATTTTACGACGTTTTTTCCTATCAAGAGCCTAATTCGCCGAATAGAGAAAAACAATAAGAAAATTGTCAATAAGAAATACTCTCTGGTCTTCAATGAAACCTGCATTAAAGAAAATCTTCTGCCAAACTACACCAATAAAGTATTTTACTGCACGCGTGTTTTAATGAACACTGAACCTGCCACTATACCCACGACAATACAAATTCTGGATTCACCAGTTTTTGCACGACAAAAACAGGATTATTGAGGTTGTATCAGTGAGAGAGGTTAATATTTTGTGCAGAATCTCTGAAATAGAGGGAAGCTTCAATTTTCATATTACCAACTTAAGATTGTTTATCAATAGAAGTAACATGAGCTTGAGATGACTATATCGGTGTTGCCAACCCCATGGCTAGCAACGGTTTATTTATATTATATATATGTATTTATTCGTATTTACCATCAATTTTTTCAACTCATTTATTTATTATACTCAATACTACGCTGTTTATAATTTTACTCTTCGCAACTAGGTCAAACGTGACAGAAAACTTACAAGCGGAATAAATTATTTATAAAACAAAATAAATTATTATACGTTATTTAATTTATTTATTCTAATTTATTCTCAAAGCTAAATTATTTTATAACATAGAACTGAAAATCAGTTTCCAACAGATAATAAATTTAAAGAGACGCTACACTGTAAAGTTAAATTGCAACGAAAGTTACGAAGGGAAAGTAGAAGCAAGTGCTCGTGCAGTCTTGGCAGTCTGATTTATTGGAGGTTGGAAGATGAATAACATTTTTTACGACTTTTGAGCTATTGAATTTGTCTATGCTGAGAAGATTTATGAGGTTGCTCTTATCATAATTGGATTAAAAGCTGGAGAATATGCTTGCAAAGTAACGAAATATGTTTATAAAACCAATGTGTGGAACTTTTTAAAAATACCGCCTCATTTTTACAGAAAAAGCAGTTTTCATTATAGATTGTTTACAGCTGCGTTTATAATCACCGTGTAAGGAATTCAAATAGTCTTAGGAATCGAATTATGCATAGAAGGAACTAAGGGTTGAAAATTTGGGATTTTGTTATTAAAAATCCCCAAATAAAAATTTTTTCGTTCGTTGAATTAAAATGTTTTAACTGATTAATATTATGAGCCGAACACATGATACTTCTTTAGAAAAATGTTTAAATTATTCACCGATGAAAGGATTAAAGTTAAAGAAAGTTGAAGGAGAGAAATTCAATTTTAAAAAATTCAAAGAAGAAAAGAGATATGGAGGCAAGAAATTCAATGACTTTCTTACTACTTTCATTCAACTGTCAATTCAATCGCTGGAGAAAAAAGTGTTTCAGAACACATCAGGATGATGTTCTTTACAATACTTCAATTTTCTGCTAGACACTGGAGCATGTTCCCGGAATCTGAGCATTTTTCTCTCGTCAATGACAATAAAATCTGGGATAGCTTACAGATATAATGTATACTATTTAATTCAATAATCATTCATTTTTTACAGTGACTTTCGGACATTCTCTACTCTAAAGGTATGTTACATAGTCAGCTGTTACATTGCAATTTGCTCAGGTAACATTGCAATGAGTTCCCTTTTGAACCGCTAGCTCTGCGCTGCATATTTCTTTTATATGTGCGAACCTGAAGACAATCTTGGTCTCACAGTTCTACATTTTAAATACTATTTGATGAACTGATAAATTTCTAAATACAATTTAAAAATGTATAAATATAAATTTTAAATTTCTATTTACAATTAAAATATTAATTGTAGATCAGAAACCCTAATCGTATTTCATCTCAATAGAAATATCATTCGGCATAGACCTTATTCTGCCGAAAGTTTTCCTGTCTGCTGCTGTCGCACTTGCTTCGGTATCTGCCAATGTTCCTAGAGCGTTTTTACTCAACAATTAAGACAATTATATTTTTACAAGACAGTTGTAACTGGTTCAATTTATTTTTGACCATGCTGCTCCATATCTTTTGTAGTTCTCTCCATTATCTTTATTTCTATTGACTTAGCTGACGAAAAAGTTATACTTATTTACTTATCCTACAACGCACAGGAACAATCACCCCAGCGTTAACAATAATAGTGCGATGCATACTTTATCTAAGACCATATCTTTATTTCATCCGAGGTGAAGAATTCATACTCAAGACAAGTCCTTTGAAGTGACTGGACCAATGAGCGACTGAAAACTGCTTCACAAAAGCCAATTCTTGCCTTCCGAGACAAATGTTTACGAATGGAAAAGTCTGCAATGGAAAAAGTTGTTTCATTAGCAACTTTGTCACTTAGTTTGACTTTAACGATTTACTAATTAGGGAAACGCTCTTCACCGCTGCCCTGGCTTGCTCCGAACTTATAGTGCATAGCATTCGGAGATGCAAGCCAAAAACGGTCTACGGCCACAAAGTCTACGGTGTTTACACCCAGCATTTAAGTATATTTTTCTTCTCAGAACAGGAGATTATTATCTTTGAAATTTCCAATTTCTGGTGTGAAAAAATTTTCTGATTATCAATAGGATAACTCATCTAGAAAAAAGAATATACATTGTAAATGAAAGGAATAATTCTATAAACTATTCTGAACGAATTTAAGTAGGCTCAATCGAAGGTCTTGATAGTGATACGAACAATGCTAATGAAGAATCATTTAAATGGAATTTTAAATTCCTTTTGAAGCCTCATCGGTCTAATTAGAATAGTTACAGTTCAATATTTCAAGGCAGTTGAGGAAGTTTATCCCTATAACCTTGAGCTCCAACAATATCCCACAACAACATAATATTAAAATTGCACAGGATTAAGCAATGGCCCAGATGATGCTATTTCACAGGCGAGCACTCCTCTTAATCCTGAAGTGCATCGGGAGCATCAGCTGCAGCACAAACGAGTCATTAAATTCAAATCCTTCGTGGAAGCCAGCCATCAAATCCACCATTAGGTTCTCCGTTAAACCAAACGAGAATATTAATAGGCACATTAGGTGGCCGCTGCAGCCGTGCTCTGTTGCTGCACTTCAAAACATTGCCTTCAGAGTTAAGAACGTCTTACAAATTGAATCATAAAACTCATATTGGAAATTTCCTTACTTAGATAGGGCGAATAGATAATTTCTGAAATGAAAACGACGGATAAAGTTGGTATACTGATTTAAATTAAGAATCTTTGTTCATGTTTCCACAATAACAAATAAGTATTACACAATAGTATTCTTAAAGAAACTAAATTATTGAAAGAAATCTCCTAAATAAATATAAGGTTTTACTAAATCTATATGCTGCGAGTTCCTCTGAAATTACCATGACTTAGATATTGATTCCGAATTCATGCTAAATTTTAATTTTTCTCGTTCGTTATCGCAGACCGCTGGTTGAGACAACCGAAGTCCTGGAAATATCAAGTCACATTTTTACCACCACAGCTGTGACTACAGCGGCAAAAATGACCCTTCCACTACAGTGTAGTTATTGCCTGAGCTCTGATTTACAGACTTGGCAGTGAGTCATTGACAGACAATAAGGCAAAGCCAATAAAAAACGTTACCCCAATTTCAAGTCCTCAATTAGCGGCAAATCATTGGCAGGAAATAAGACAAAGCCAATAAAAAAAGTCAGCCCTGCGTCAAGTCCTCGATTGGCGGTAAATTATTGGCAGGAAATAAGGCAAAGCCAATAAAGAAAGTCAGCCCTACGTCAAGTCCTCGATCCATCATGATCATTGCTCGATCACTTGATTTCACCAAGAGATTAAGGCGAGGAAAAGTAGAATCAGTTGTTCTGTTGATACCACTGATATTATGTTTACATAATGCCAAGATTAGATTCAAATGGAGAAACTGCTTTTAAAATTGTTCTCAATATTTGCCTTTTTAATTCTGAATTTTTATCTTTAAGTATGTAAGGGGTTTGAATGAATAATAGCAAGGTGATGTAATGTGACTCTCACCCCAGAGCGAGAGTAATATTATCTCATGGAGCGATGTTAATATTACCTACTGTTCGGAATGTAATGAAAATTGAAGCGGGTTAACCAGCCAATAATTTATTTGCGACTTTAACTGACATCAGTCAAGTACTCCAGAGAGATATAGATTAGGATCAAACGTTTGTGCTGTCGGTGGAACGCCCTCAAGCGAACGTAATTCAACCGAACAATTATTCTGAACTATTCAACGATAATTCTGATCTGTTTATTAGTAATTTAGACCTGCTTATTAATAATGCTGAACAATGGACGGTTTTGCCAACACGTTGCTTACTTACGCACTTCCGCATGAGGACAGTATGCCTGAAGATGATTAATTGAGAGCGTACATATTTCTGGCGATCTTTCGCATTCGAAAAAATTCCGAGTTGTTAATTGTTGAAAGAAGAATGTAAAGGAAATTATTATTATTGGCTGAAATTTTATTCAGTATCAATAAAATCGAATTCAATTTAATTGACTGCATTGATATAAGATATTAATATATTAGCTAAAAAATAGCCAGTTTAACCAGTTGTTCGATATTTACGGATGAAAGGCACTGATCCGTGCCTATCATCCGAGGCACAGATGATAGCCTCGGTATTTGAAGGTGTATAAATAAATGGAGGTGGCAGACTTCATTAGGATAACGCACGCAGGACGTCTGTAGTTGTTGACAAGCTGTTGCCATGGTAACGAGACCAGGCTGCTCGTCTACCCAGGACGCCAGTTCTGTCCCCGGCTATATATTAATTTTACCCTATGGGGTGTGGGTGAGGTGGGTTGCCACGCACTTCAAATTCCACAAATTCTTCGGAAAATATTTTTTAAGCTTTGACATCGGGCATGAGTAAAGGAACTGTAATATCTTTAGAATTTACGATGGAAATAATGAGCTGCTTCAGAAAAGAAATTTGGATCTTGTCAAGAATAAGCACCCCAGACGTTACTGGAGTTCGAATTCTTAACAAGAACATTGCTGAGGTGTGTATTCTTAACAAAGTTAATTGAATGATTAATACAAGCAAATAAGGTCTACTTGATTTTTTTTTAATACAATGCAATGTAAACAAATACATTGCGTTTTATTAATAAGGATATACCAGGGTGCGTTTTCTTAACAAGTTCTTACTGGGGTGTTTATTCTTAAAAAGGTCCCGAAGTTTAAGTTTGATTTAGATCGCGTTTTTAATCAAGCTACATATGTATGGTTGGATAGGCTGAATGGTATACACTGTTGGTCACTCGATTGTCTTTATTATTTTCCGTTCTTATTGCTGATTGTGGACAACACGAAGGATGAATCAAATTTTGAATGAGCTTAATATATACTTATGACCGGAAAATTAGTTTCGGGAGTTAGCTATCAATCAGAGCCAAAAGATTCTCAACGAAAGCAGAATGATGTAAAAATTTAAATTTTATGTCCACGAGACACATTTACCGCAGATAATTTTCTGGATGGATCGAATGAAGGATGAAAGGAACGAAGGACGAAAGGAATGAAGGATGAAAGGAATGAAGTAAGAAAGGAATGAAGGATGGAAGGAATGAAGGATGAAAGGAATGAAGGATGAAAGGAATGAAGACTGTAAAGAATGATGGATGAAAGGAATGAAGGATGAAAGGAATGAAGACTGTAAAAAATGAAGGACGAAAGGAATGAAGGATGAAAGGAATGAAGTAAGAAAGGAATGAAGGATGGAAGGAATGAAGGATGAAAGGAATGAAGGATGAAAGGAACGAAGGACGAAAAGAATGAAGGATGAAAGGAATGAAGACTGTAAAGAATGAAGGGTGAAAGGAATGAAGGATGAGAGGAATGAAGGCTGTAAGGAATGAAGGATGAAAGGAATGAAGGATGAAAGGAATGAAGGATGAAAGGAATGAAGGGAATGAAGGATGAAAGGAATGAAGGGAATGAAGGATGAAAGGAATGAAGGGAATGAAGGATGAAAGGAATAAAGGGAATGAAGGATGAAAGGAATGAAGAATGACTGATATGAAAATTGATTACATTCGATTGTATTACCTAGAGTAGAAGGTTTCGATATGACCGGAAATATATTTTCTGATTGAATAAGTGCAGGTTAGCGAAAGATGAAAATATTTTCCAACTAATTAGGCATTTAGAGATATTTTTATTGGATGAAACTGAACTATATATTAAATTTGCATTTCTTCGAATGAGCTTTTAGTCCAATTAATCACGAATGTCTTGGAAACGTTGTTCAGCAAAACATATTTTGCCAGCAGAACTTCACTTACAGAAGTTACATTAGAGCGAATATTATTGAATTACGAGTAGTCGAGACTTTCAATATTCTAGAGGAAGGCAAGGCAAAGACTTCTTTAATTCTGATGCCTTGGGTATTCAGCGTCACGAATGACATTCTTAATGACAATTATTAAATGTTCTAGAGACTTACTTAGAGACTTAGAGACAATGGCCCGTATGCTAAATAGGGCACTAGCACTACGAAGTAGCACTATGCACTCCGAAGTGTCCTGTTGGTATGCTAAATACGTCACAGACACTAATCACTTCGAAGTAGCTCTATAATGTTTAGTGTCGCTTAGTGTCGCACTACTGATTCCTATGCAGAAAGACTTTGAAGTGCTACTTCGCTGTTAGAGTACTTTATAGTGCCGCACTACGCTATGAGTCTATTGAAGAATGGTAGTTAAGTGCTCAAATAATTAATTATTCCCTAAGTAATTCTCATTCTTTACAGAAGATTGATGTAAAATGTCTAGTTGCGATGGTAATGGTACTAGTGAAAATTGTGATGTGAGCTGAAATTCGCAATGCGTCTGCGCACCTTTCCCATCATATATTCAAAGTCCACGCTTACCAAAGACATCGGAAAAAAGAGAGAAGCATGGAAAGTTCTTGCAGAAGAATTCGAAATGACTCCAGAAAAAAAAATAAAATTCAAAACATGGTATCAAAAACAAGAAAAGTATTTTTTACTTCTACGCTGTTCATCTGTTTCGCCAAGGAAAATGTCAGCCATAAGAATAACATGTTGTTCTCTGAAGCGGTGCACTTTTTTATATTCATGGCATGCTGTTCCTGAGGTTTTTACGCGATGATGCCTTTGCTGTAAGCCAAACAGATCCATAGCTGACGAAGTAAACAAGGTTAAATATACCGTAGTGTCGTCGTGAAGTGCGGTGTGTAGGACACTTCAGATTTTTGTAGTGCGCGTTTTGCTTTTGGCCCTATTTAGCATACCAACCGTAGTGTTCCATGCCGCACTATGGCTTGTAGTGCGTAGTGCTACTTCGATCAAAGTGCTAGTGCCCTATTTAGCATGCCAACCGTAGTGTTCCATGTCGCACTAGTACCGCACTACGGCTTGTAGTGCGTAGTGCTACTTCGTAGTGCTAGTGCCCCATTTAGCATACGGGCCAATGATTAAAAAACTTAAAGAGTTACCAAAAATGCCGGCATTTGCTTTCAGAGTGAAGATTGAGGCTTTGTTTCGAGTTGGGCGGAGTAATGTCAGCTTGCAAGAATGGTTCACCTGCCGTGTGTTTTGTATTTCTACCCGCAAAAGTTTTATATATGTAACTAATTAGGAATAGTTCGTGTCCACATGTAACTGTAGGAGCTACGAGAAATGATACATTTGCATAAGTTTCCACGATTTGACTTGGATAAAAAGTTTTCATTATAATAAATTAATAAACAATTCTTCAACAAGAACTTTAACTGTATTTTACGGTCCAATTGCGGCTTTAGATTCGTTGTAAATCTTTTTAAATATACTAGACAGTCCTAAAAAATGTTCATTAGGCAAGCCATCATGCATGCGTGAGTAAGTTAGGTTTTCAATTAGCGTTTTTCTTGGAAAAACCAGAAGCCCATAGCACTGTCTGTTATTTTGTAACTTTTGAAGTAGTTTAGCTCTGTTAAAAATGTCGTACGATGCCGAAGCGTTCATATTTGTACGAATAGCTGATCCGCGGCAACGTACTCTAAGGGTACGCACACAGTGAAAGCAGGTTGCCAGCGTGCTGGTTACCTGCTCAGGCTGGCGCCTGAAACCATAGAATACAGAAGCCTGTTCGTACATATTTTCACTGTGAACACTTACATTATTATCCTATGTTCATTCTTGTGGCAGGTTGGAGCAGGTTGCCCGCGCGGGCAAACCTGCTTTCACTGTGTGCGTACCCTAAGTAATGTTACATTCCTTCTGATTCTTCGCCACGACGTCCGTAATGACTGATCATCGCCTAATTTTAGTCAGTTTTCAAGATAAATGTTATTAATTTCTTTATACTTATATCATTTAAGCAACATCGCTCTCTTTGTCAGGTTAGGTGACATGTTCAAATAAGTCGTACAAATTAATAATTAACTATCAACATTAAGATATTGTATATTGATGAACAAAGACAAATAACCTTGCCTACTAATAGTAATGTGTGTGATTGCGATTAAGCTGAAACTCGAAATAATTACTTCTGTATCATCGTGGCTACTGCCGGCCTTTAGCTGCTCCATGTAATTTTGTTTACATTGGCGCTAAGCCGCAAAGCGCGGTGCGTGCCTGTAGCCAAGCAGGCATTATAGAAGCGATCATTAGAGGCAATTTAGCCGACAGATGTGATGCTAAACGCTCCTGGGTAAGCAGTGTTGCTCCAACGTATGATCCTCGCACCCTTACAATTAAGGGATTTGCAATGCCACTAATTCAGGAGATATTGTTACACTATAGTTGAAGTAGCGGATCATCAGTTGTATATTACTTATAAGATGTATCAAATAGGGTTTTTTTAACAATGTAATAATACTTTTTTAGAGCAAAGACTAACCTTTAAACTTTAAGAAATCTTGTTTTTACGAATGTGGAAAAGTGACAGCGGTAGTTGATGTGAGCACTATTCAACATGAGAATAAAATTGATTGGTGGTTGGCAAACATTTACTAAGAATCGCCGACAGTAGCCGAGGGAGTATTTCTATCAAGTATTAAACTACTTGCTAGAAGCGTGTTCAATTGCAACGATTATCAACTTTCCTAGAATATGTACATAAACAATTGTTCTGCTGCTTTCTTACACAATTAGAGGAAGAAGAGTAGAAGGAATTAATTCAGCAATAATAATAATAAAGCTGATCGTTTTATTCGAATATTTTTAATTGGAAAAAATCGTGACGGAAGACGTCTCGGGCTTTCTTTAAGATTATCTAAGAAGGGAGTGCTCTGACATGACCAGTCATGGAAGGATCTCCTTTGTAGCGGAACTTACAATTGAACAATGAACCAAGACTGCTATTGTACTGATGTCTTTTGGAGCAAGACAAGCTCAGGCTTACAGCGTTGACATTACAGTTGCTGTCGCTCGGCCGGTCTGCAATCAGATGAGAAAATTCTAAGCCCAATGCATATACTCGTATGATTGCAGCACAGGAAGAGATTCTTGAGAAAACTCTCCAGAATCTCGGAAATTTGATACTAAGTATTGTTAAGCATTGAAAATTGAGTGAAATTGCGTATTTGTGTAATTGAGAATTTTGAGACGGTCAGTATTTGTAAGCAGGAAGATAT
This sequence comes from Hyalella azteca, assembly GCF_000764305.2. NCBI lineage: Eukaryota > Metazoa > Arthropoda > Malacostraca > Amphipoda > Hyalellidae > Hyalella > Hyalella azteca. The sequence goes on along the minus strand of NW_025936745.1, from coordinate 996,002 downwards.
CTTTAAATCCCTGGTATTTCTTGTAGATTTATAACGGAATTGCAGATTTTACAAAATATGAACAATGAATATATAAAAATTGAATTCCAGTAGGATGTCAAAAGAGCATGATATTCATTATTATTTTGTGAAACTGCATTAGATGATATTAGATATTTATACGAGAAGCACACTCGTCTTAATTTGGTGTGTGGAACGATATATTTTTTACTATATTTATTCTCATACCCACAGTTAAGAAAATATTAAAAAAACACACATTCATTGGTCCGAAACTTTTACTATCAAGATCCACCGTGACATGTCAGTGCAGGTTAAAGCTTAGGGCGACATTCATGTATATTGGAACAGCGTACGCAGTGTGAAGGTCGTAAGTATTCCGTACTTTGTTCACACTATCAAACGTGGGAAGTACTGTATTTAGAGGTTAAACCGCCAAACCCCAAAACATATAATCACTTAATGTTCACACGAAACATAAATGGACACTAAAGACGAGCTAACATTGAGGAGAAAACAAGAAGTTACGTGCCCGTTTCCTATTAGTGTGTATTTCTATATATTGAAATAAAATATAATACAATTAGTTTTTTGAGATCCCCAAAATCAAACAACTATCCTGGGTACCCGAATTTACCATGTTAAGCTTAATTGATTACATCGCTTCTGAATGGTAAAATATTGTAAGTTAATTAAATTAATGAGTTTATTTGGCAACGGCAATCGATGAGTTTGCTGCTCAGTTGTTATGGGCGGCTCAGATCACCGCTAGTTATGCGTTATATGTTATACAGACAATAAATATGTTACATAGATATATCGAAATTACGAGTAAATATAATCATAGTATTTGTATTGCTATTACTGTTGCCACTTGTTGAGACATGACACCTCAGTTTCTGGGACTTTCCGTTAGCGTGTCTGCCCCCAGGGTAGATGTTTTGCCTCATGCACAGAAAAGCTTCCGTCATTTACCGCTCCGAAAAAACTCATTTCTTTTTATACTTCTCAAGGGCAGACGCAAGATCTTGGAGGATGCTTCTCTTGGGGGTGAGAAACGTAGTTGCGGATTCTAGTATTCTAAAAGAATTCTATGGTAAAAATATCGAAAAAATATATGGTAATATTTTCGTTAAATTTTATGTGGGAAATTTGAAACAATTTTCATGCGGGATAAAAATCTTGAATTGGTTTTAAAGGTATTCGATGGGAAGTTCTTAGTGACGCCTCGAAAAATGTGCGCTATTTTAGATTTGAGTAGTGGGAAATATTTCGTCATCTATCTTTCGAACACTAAAGTTATCCCAGGTTGCTTGAAGTGATTGCTCGTTTGAGTAACGTATTCAAGTTTGTTATGAGTTGTTTTTCAACGAATTTATAAAGCAGTATAGAAATTAGACGGATTTTTTACCTTAAATTTTCTTGGTATAACATGAAGTATGAACGCATCTACAGCAATGAGCTCGTCCATAACAAGGGTCCAACATGCAAGTTCAGTATTATATTTAAATATTTGATCTTAAACTCACTTGAGTATAAATATCAGACTAATTTAACTTACGACTAGCAAGAAATGGAATAATCCAATTTCCAGTATACAATAAAAGAAGTTGATGAAAGTAGACCGATGCATCTAATGCCACGACCGACCAGGCCGTTTGCAGCTCTACAACTCTTCTCTAATTGCAACACCTCATGCAGCGCTGGCTGTATTTAAGACCGGCGTTAGCAAAACTTACAGCATCTCATTTGCAACGACAAACATCGCGAAATTCTGGACAAACGTGTTTGCAGTTGCAGGTATTTCCTATTCAAATTATTCACTTAAATTCCCTGACACACGTACGATGAACTTCTAGTCGGCGCAGAATATTTGCTAGTACCGCACTCTACGGCTCGTTGAATATAATCGATTGATCGTTATCGCAAATGCTCCCTCCACAGTGCATTTTGATTTTTCAAACCTTCTAATAGGAAGTTATGACCAACCAACTGAACAGGTTTACAAATTAAATGCAAACTAAATGCACATGAGATAGAAATTAAAACATAGTGAATCCATGGCATAAAAATTCGTGGATAGAAAGAGAAACATTGAAAATTAAGTGAAAATTTTTATTCAAATCACGTGGGAAATTGTTCTTCGAAGTTGTGTTGTTTATTGAGTGCCTAAGCTAAGTTTATTTCAAATAGCTTTTTATAATGAACTTATATGGTCCAGATAATTTAACATGCGACGCGTTCCATGTATCAGCACCATGGCACTGAGCCCCGGCAGCTTATCTTTGTCGCGTAGTCCATCGTCATATTTATAGTTATTGCGCTTTACGAGCTCTGAACCAAGTCCACGCATTTTCATGCCTAAAACTTAATATTTAATCAACTGATGCTAGTTTTTGGAACGAGCAAGGGTTTTAAAACTTGTCAAAGCTCACTATTAAACTTCAACGAATTCTCCCTTAGTGAGACTGACACCTCGGTAACGGAAAATGGCTTAAGGCGCTCGTTTAAATGCGCAATGTGTCAGTTTAATTTCAGGTCCAGCTCGACATTTTGTTCCGCATTCACCGTCGAGGCTGCCGGAAGTTTCTAATCAGTTTAGGAAATTTGCATGGAACACCGCGCACCTCATGAGAGACAGCGCACCAGAAGTTAAACACGTGTAGGCGACTGTAAGCCTGCCTCGTCAGAGGCGTGGCAGCAGGCATTTAAAGTCACTATGTCAGTTTATTAAGAGTTTTAAACGCTCAGCGTATCAGAAAAATTTATGAAGAGGGAAGTGAGTTCTAAGTTCTAGGGTTCGCCTTTTGGAAAAGGTATAAATTTATCGATAGGTCAGAAGTTTATTGATAAGCCGTCAGTTTATTGATAGTCATATGTGCAATGTTAGGTCATAAGTTTCTTGATAGGCCATGAGCAAATTAATAGGTTACGATTTTATTGATCCGATGTCACTCTGTTGATAGATCTTGAGCTTAAATTACCGGCATATGCGACTATTTATAACGCGTGAGGTCTTTACGGACATTGGACGGTCATCTTAACTAAGGTTTACGAAACCGATTTTTAATCCAGAGAAAAAATTCTACCCGTGCCCTATAATGAAAATCTTCCGTAAAAAATACTGCTTATGAAGCACCCAACTTACTCGATCGTTCTTCTGATGTTGTCACAGGAATCACGCGAACAATAATCTTTCTATGTAATTACCCAGGATTTATGAAGGAAGACATTTTTGGCCTGTAACTTGGCATTATATGCGGCAGAGACACGAAGCTCTTCATTGCAGGCAAGGGGAGATTAATCTGAGGTGGGAGAGCGCATTATTGTCTGGCACGTCATTTGTTACTGGTGGATGTTGGAAGCAATTAAAGCTCCTTCTCCTCTTCTTCTCCGACGCTGCGCTCGCATCTCACCCTCGGCATTACATTCGCATTGAACTTCCATATGCAATGAATTACAATGCAATGTTTGTCTCAACTTGCATTTATTTTTTTCTAGCGCGAACACCTGACTGCTGCCAGGCAATAAAGAAATAAAATGAGTGAGTCTTCCACATGACAGCTCTGATACGGTTAGTTTCATTAAAAAGGTGGAGTTTCGCTTTGCATAAACTTTTGAAGAAGAAGGTGTTAAGGGATGAAAGGTGTGATGACTGAAGGATTAAATAAGACAATCACATGAAACATGTCAGGCTTTCACATGCCTCATAAAAAGTTTGATTGACGCATTTTTGCGCCATTGCAACTTTCATGCACAATAAAGGCTCAACAAGGGTGACTTTAGAACGTAAAAATATATCTGTTCTGGATTGCTATAAATCATCAGAAATTGGTTTACATTATAAAATTTGTGATAATTTATTCTATTTGTCTCGTGAGAAAAAAACTGTTGAAATTAGATGCAGAGTTCCTAAATTTATTAAATAAAATGGATGTTAACTTAGTAAAAGCGCCTTTCAGTTCAGGCGTGAATGCAAAATTCATATAAAAAAAGCCAATGCTTATGTGAAAAGCTGCAGTTGAGTCAAAAGCATGTCGTCAGCCTCTTTTTAACCATTTGTTGCCAACAATTATATGTACGACTTGCGAAGAAAATCAAGGCCGACACAGAATTCGCGAGACAATGGAGACTCTGACAAATGAATAGATCTTGTATAAGCCGTATTGGCGACGCGAAGACCGTCTTGTGAAGGTGCAGATGAGGAGTCAAAGAAACGATCTCCTCTCAATGCCTGTGTCCATACGCAGGGCGGGAGCGTGGGAGCACATCTAATGGGCTCCTTGTGTCGTCTATTGGACCATTGATTACGTTGATTACCAGGAACAGTCATTTAGGTCTTACGCACACTTCCTGGCAAAGTAGCCGCCCGAGTCCAATTACTGGTACGCCTGAGAAGAAAAGTCAGTCCGGGGCACCGATATGTAATCCTGCAGACGAACGGAATATGGATATACTTTTTTGACCGAATTGATTGCTTCGAATCCTTTTTTTGGGGGGGAATTTTTTTGAGAACAATTAGTATTTTATGTTCTTTTATACGAATATTGTCATATTTGATAAATAACATATCAATTTACAGTATTTGACAGCAACCATTAATGTTAATTCCCCTGAAATAAACAAGGTTATAGCTCGATAAGCATCGCATATCACCTCTATCGCTCAATAGTGCGATTATAATTTTAAACATAAATTTACTGTTATCGAATTATTATCCAAACTACATTGCAATAGAGCCACTTTCGTTCATCGCTTTGCCTTTGGTTCGGCATAGACTTCAATTGCAGCGACAGTGCAGAGATTTCCTTCGTCATGCCGAAGCGTCGGGTTGCGGCGCGCTCGAGAGCTCTTCGATCACTTGATGTGGAGGGCGCCACGATAAGGACTTTAATCATGAGCGTCGGCTCCTTTCAATAGGGAAATTAACTCTGTTGGATGGATGTCGACTACACACGTACGCACGTCTGCAAAGTTGAACGGGAGGGTAGATCGTCACCTCCTGTTTTGCATTCCCCGCACGGTAATCAAGCAAATGCTGTCCGGATCTTCAAATCTCTAACAATGAGCTCATCGTTCACTAGCCGATAATCGCGCACGAGTCGCAAGAAAAGCCCCCTAGACTTTTAAAATAAGCCTGGCTTCATTTGCTGCCGACAAGGAAGAGAGTTCTGATTTGGAAAATGAACCACTCGCCTACATTTTACCAGATGACAATGGAGATTTCCTTTTTATTTATCTTCAGGACGCTCTTTTTTGAGGACTTTTATCTTCGAATAACTTCGTCGTCGTCAGAGAAGGATGAATATTTTTACTGATAGTGTGTGTGGAACTAGTATATTAGTCCATATTGACTAATACACTCATCTAAAAGAAGTCATAATGGATAAGAATTGAATAGTTTTTTCAGTCAGAGTGGTATCATCTTAAAAAAGTGGCGGAAATCGATGACCAAGTTTACTTGGTCATTCCTCTTGATATAATTTTAGGTGCGTTTATAAGTATTACAGGCCTAATATAATGATGGCTTTAAATGCCGTTTAAATCGTGCGCGTGATGTAAGGATCACATGAAAATCAAAAAAACTTCTATTGTTCTCTCATGCTCAAACTTGTGTTGTTATATATTGTGTTGCTATAGCACACTGATTAACTAAGCACAACTCTTGTATTATGAGGGAGATAATATGTAGAACTAATTGGCCATAACAACAAATATTTATGAAATATTGTGTGAAAATGATTTGTTATTCATACTATAATAGGTTATTTTATTTTTTTACATAATAGCTAATTAATTCTGCGCTTTCGTATTGCCTAATACTTACATGCAAACTGTGTTGCAGTCTACTCGTTAAACATGTGAGGCCTATGGACGGTACGTTCAGATCGTTGAATGTAAATGACATGTTGCTTGATTTATTCAGTATTTATTGAAACGATATTACTAAATGCAGCTGTATTATTATGTGAAGCAATATAATTAATTCAAGCGATTTAGTTAATTTAACCGATTTCATAATTAAACCAATAATGTTAATTGAAGCGATATTATTAATTGAAACTATTATGTTAATTAAAGCAAGTTTCGGTTAAATTTAAGCATGTGCACTTAAAAAAATACGCAATGCAACTTTACTAACATAAAAATGAAATTCACTTTATCTACTTTCATTGATAATTCGTACTGAATATTTTTCTGACTAAGATGATAGCAATGGAATTCGCCGTAAAATTTATGCAAATCACTCCAAACAACAAATAAAATACGGAAAAAATGTCCGTAGTGCGAACCAGCTCGCACTTATCAGCACAACGAATAATTTTCATTGGAATTTATTTATGACAAAATATATAATCATATTCTCAGTCACACAAGTCGCTGAGGCTGAGGCCAGGGTGCTAATCAAGCCTCAGGGCGGCGGAAGTCTCATGTTCATTTGGCGGAAGACGCGCCGACGCTCGTATAAGACGCGCGGGCGCTCGTAAGACGCGCGTGAAGACGCGTGAGCTTACATGTATTTGCACCGCGGACTCATTTTCGTTAATCCGTCCACATTCTCATGGCCCGCCGCCCCGCATCTCATTTCCCTCGTAATTTAATGATTAACCTTCAAAGTTTGAATTATGGAACCAAAATATGATGAGCTCGAGGTGTCGCCTTCAAAGAATTTCTGCAGCACCAACGAAATATTTTCTATTTTCGACACCACATCAAAGCCTGAAGTTCATTCTGGGTAAAATTCGGGAACTAGTTCCGGGTGCACGAAAAAGCGCCCATGACACGAGTGAACCTGTAGAAATACTATCAAATATTTTTTTAGGATTTGATTTTTTTTCAACGAGCTTTCAAATGAAACAGACAAAAACACAAACATACTTAAAAATTTATTACCAGGTACGCATGTGGGAAAATGTCTTCACCGCGACATTTGAAAGAAGACGTAAAATTACGGTAGACAAATTCGGAAAATAGTGTATTACAACTTTACTTCAGTTGTGATGTCAAACGAAAAGCAGACACAATATGTGTATGTTTTTGTAACATGTGTTCCGATCCCGGCCTATAAATCGCTGTTGAAAAACTATAGATGAAATTCGCGTTCTGCCCTATAATCTCCACGTAAAATAATGAAATTAGCACAGCGATCAGTAGCTTCCTGCTGTAAGCAATGCCATCTTAAGCTGAAAAGTCGTAAGCAATGCCGTCTTGTGCAGTGACACAATGAGTAATGCGACTTTGAGCTACACCGCCGTGAGCAGTACAAGCGTGAGAAATGCCATCGTAAGCAATGCGGACATGTACAAGACAGGCGTGAGCAGTGCGAGCGATCCAGCCGCTTGCTATGCATGCTGTTCATGAGGTCGTATAGTGTGAGACTCGAGTCCTCTCTTTATTGCCCTTCTCCACAAATGGATGCAGTGTGAAAAGTAGCGCTGTTGTTTCTGCAGCCGCAAACACAAGAAACAACTGAGGGAAGAATGTGTTGTGTTATAGTGACCTCCAAACATCGGAGCAGAGCTCTGCTCCGCACGCAACACCTGAGCTCCATACATCGGAGCAGAGTTCTGCTCCACACGCAACACCTGAGCTCCATACACCGGAGCAGAGCTCTGCTCCACACGCAACATCTGAGCTCCAAACACCGGAGCAGAGCTCTGCTCCACACGCAACACCTGAGCTCCAAACACCGGAGCAGAGCTCTGCTCCACACGCAACACCTAAGCTCCATACACCGGGAGCAGAGCTCTGCTCCACACGCAACACCTGAGCTCCATACACCGGGAGCAGAGCTCTGCTCCACACGCAACACCTGAGCTCCAAACACCGGGAGCAGAGCTCTGCTCCACACGCAACACCTGATCTCCATACACCGGAGCAGAGCTCTGCTCCACACGCAACACCTGATCTCCAAACATCGGGGCTGAGTTCTGCAGCTTTAAGACCAGGTAAATGGTGGCAAATGTTGTACTGAAAAAAAGTTGTATTTTTCGGGGTCGTGGAGCATGAAAATCACGTGAAACCATCCGTCCGTGAAGGTCTCCTTACACTATATCAATGCTTCAAAACAGCTTTCACGTAACTCATTATTGAAACGAAATGTCGTGAGTGAACGCATTACTTCGTTGATTGTTAGCACATTAGGGAAATTACTGAAACAAAATGAGACAAAATTGACAGAGTTCAATTGCAAGTTACAATTATACAATCAATAAGACTCTTCACATCTATATACGTTAATGAGTATCATGTATAAAATTTATTGCTTATTCTGTATAAATAACATTAGGCGTCAAAATTGCACAAAGAACCACAATAATAATGTATTTTTAACCAAACTAACAGTAAAATTCTTGCCGTCAATGCTTTCAAAATTCACTTGCAGTAATTACTAAAGTGTTAAAGTCAACAAACAAAGAAAAGGCAATGAAGCGGCAAAGGGAATTGAAGTGACAAGCGCGGATCAATGGGAGCAGAGAGTGAATGTCATGCAGACCAAGAATGTTGATTGTCGACGCCGATGTCTTGCAAGCTATCGATGTTGATTGTCTTCGCCGATGTCGTGCAGACAATGAATGTTGATAGTCGGCCCCGATGTCTTGCAGACCATGAATGTTGATTGTCGGCCCCGATGTCTTGCAGGCTATCGATGTTGATTGTCTTCGCCGATGTCGTGCAGACCATGAATGTTGATTGTCTTCGCTGAGGCCGAATTCGCTCCCGAAGTCGTCTTCGGCCGCAGGACATTTTCTTTTCGCTACTTTCTGGTCGGTGACGCCGCTCGGTTTCTTTAGCAAATACTTGTGGAAAATATCGCTGACGCAAGATCATGAAGGATTTGGGGTGAGTTTAGGGAAATTCTGAAGGCGATCTTCAGAAAAGAGGACGGTAGGAATTAAATGGACGTCAGGAATCGAGATAAGAGCCAGTGACATGGACTGGAATCTGGTCTCGGGAGGGAAGCGCGTCAGCGGCGCAGATTTATTCTTTCTCAGCGTAGATTTTATGCCGGCACCAAGAAAAGATTTAACCGTGCGTGGAGGCCGCTCTCGAACATCCAAATGAGCTTAAAATTTGGCAGAAGGGAAGGTGAGACAACCATATTCTTGCTATCGCGCGATGCTTCACCTCAACGAAATGAACAGAATATGTGGTACCGATAGTGGTAAAGAATATAAATTTGTCTATATATGTAAATTATAAGAAAGAGTTCGACCTCAACTGAAATTTATAAAGACCAGCACAGGATCATTTCAGAGGTTTCATGGATCATGAACGATTAGACGTATTATACCTGACATGATAATTGGACTTCAATTCTTGTGCGTATTCTAGAATTGTTTTAGGGTCAAATGACTTGAATTGTCATGAAAATTGACATATATCGACTTTAGGTGCTTAAATAGGGAAATGGATTTTAAAACTAGTAGTAAACAGGCATAATCTCTCCACGAAAACCGACCACAAAGAAGAAAAAGACACATTTGTGAATATTCATATCATTGAAGTAACGTAGAAACCATTTATATTTTTTTCGCTTTCTATGACATTGGCACGACTGAGAAAGACCGCCAATATAAGAATTGTATTGATTAAATCCGTAACGGCGACTACTTTCCGCTTAAAAAACTTTTGTGACTTTCAACTTATTTCAACTTTCTTCACAAGCAAGTACAATTAAAAAACTCTCACTTTGAAACACAAAAATTCACTGACAAAGTATAACACAAAATTCTTCAGTCGCCTAGATAATTAAAAAATTAAAATTCAATTAAGTTGTGCAGTAAGCGTAGTCCTAAAACTGACTCCCGTAGGCTCTATATGCGTGTCTTCAATGGCTTCATGCCTGGAGCAAACAGCCCCAAGAAATAAAAATCGCGGCGAAGTAGTTTTTGTAGCAAAAACATTAAGCACTGATGAAAACCAGAGCAAGCGGGCATTCCAGAGCTCTTGCTTCCAAAAAGAATGCAAGCGAATAAAAGGCTTCTTTTTCTCCTACTAATGAGGTGTGCGAGTCAATCAAAGAAGCGCGGCAAAGAATCACGCGCGAGGAAGATGCTTGTTTTTGATGTAAGGAAGAACGACGGCTGGACAGTTTCAAAGTGGAAGATTTTTGGGGCCATTATTATTATTTTCTTTTAATTCAACTGCTGGAACAAATCAGCAGAGCTTGTATGAGCAGCCTTTTATGCTCATATCAAAGGATGTGACTTGGACAAGAGGCATTCAGATTCATATGACCTTTGCGTGTAAAGGCTGCTAAGGTCGCAGTTAAATTAGAACGCAAAAACCAATTAGAGAGAAAATATAATTACTTAATGAACCACGAGTTTTCCAAATTCCATGTTATGAATATTATTAAATCAAAAATGAAGGATTATTAATTAACTCAGTATGATATGCGCATGATTATTGATCGAGTCGGGGAGCGATCAAAATGATTTTGTTATTTGTTTGTGTCAACTTAAGTATATTGCCAGACACAAAATTCTCTAAAGCAAACGAGACAATGTAATGAAAGTCAAAAGTAAGCCTACATGCGACGATATATGACTGGCAGCGCCTTAAAATGGTTTGAAAGCCAGCAATTTTAGCCATTACGGTCGTATTTATGGTGCCATGTTAAAGCCTTAACTGGGCGCAGCCAAGCCCTAAATTCAATATTGCATGCGATGCCGTACTAAATTAAATATGGAAGGACAGCAAGCCCAGGATTTGTGTTGCGGCATTTGCATACATTTCAACAGGCTGGCGCTCGCCGTCTTCGAGCTGTGCTGTTGATGTGTAGTTTGCTTGTTGCGGCCGCCCCTGGCTCTCCTTCTGCCCTCGCAACTCTTTTGGTTGAGGCAGGAGCTACAAGTCGTGATCAAAAAGCTTAAAATTGATTAAAAAGTGCTAAATTAACTCTTGGAAGAATTGTATATAGATATAATTCTTCCAAATTTATAATTATATAATCCGATTTTAATCCAGTAAATGTAGCAGCGATCGAAGACTGTAAAAACTATATGAAGTCGTTTGCTGCTCCAGACTCACGGCTGACGACATATGTGGCCTTAGGATTTATTGTTGTCCTTTAAATTGATTAGATAATAAATATTTAAGTAGAGATTAATCAAGATCCGATTGATTATTGGCAATTAAACTTGATGAAAATTTTTTTAAAATGTCATCGAAGAATAATTATCTGCTTGACTATCTGGCTCTCATACCAACGATGTTTAGTTAACATTATGAATGGATAGTACTTGTATATGCCTATTTAAGAAGGGTTAGGTCGGTATACTTTCAGAATGTGTCTGAAAGGAAAAAACTTAGCATTATGGTAAAGTTTTCCATTAAATGCATCCTACGGATGTCTACGGTCAGTGGTAACTTTGACAGGTCTGAAAAAAACAATCGTTACCAAACTAGAACGCAAGAAAGAATTGAACTGTTCTCTACGCGTCATTGGACATTAATTACACTACATATCGTACCGATTTCGGTCCGCTTTAAGCCTAATTAACTGGACGCAGTTCTGCAGTACCGACGTTTGTATGGCGCGCGCTGGTGGCATGACGCATGAATCAGTCACGCATTATACGACAGAATAAGTGAATGAAATTATTAGTGGGTCAGTTATTTGCATCGGCACGCACCTGGACTAAAAGCAAGGAGACACTGTAGAGGTAATTGGCATTTTGCATGATCGTTGTAGCTTAGCTTAGACACTTTGTGCCGTATCAAACTTTCTATTCTTTGTATTTTGGAATCTATAACCACAGTGAAATCTTCCGGCATCGCCGAAACTAATTTTAGTTTGGGTTCAATTTGTAACTGATTTATAATTATTGAGGAAGCTAAAAGTTATTGCCTATCAAACGTTTTGTTTCCTAAACTATCCAATATAATATATAAATAATAAATGTAAACACAGCTATGATCGGCCAAAATTCAAGCGATTTGAAAAACTCTTGAATTCCTCTAAGTTTATGTGTAGAATAATATGTGAAACCCTAGATATTTTCCTAAATCTTCTCGCATTCGAAAATTATTCTATTCTATCAGTCTTAACTTTTCAATTATATTACATCTAACTTTCCTTAACCTGGCTTTCACGGCATGTTGACCCGACTCAATGGCCCTTGTCAAATATACCAGAAATTTCTACCACAATTTCACTCCATCCCAAAAATTCCATTAACCCTAATTATCTCTGAATGTTTTAACGTTCTCGGCATAGCTAATTCTTCATGTTCTATGTATTCGGTGCCGCTGCCCTCGCAGCTCTGTAACGAACTAAATAACACGGCCAGAAGGCCTACACATACACGGCACGGGTCTTACTTTTAGTACGTGGAGGCACGATGGCGCACCTAATTCTCGTGTGCAGGACTGGATGGTCTGATATGAGCCGCCTGTATTCATACGAACGACGTGTGACTGACGCTAAGGAATATGGGCCAGAATGAAGCGCCGAGAAAATAGGGCCTTGGTGATGCCAAGACGGGATTAGGGCTCCTGAATCTCGAGAAGAGCACGCATCTCAGAAGTGGCAAGCTTCTAAAGAATACAAGCGCGCATGCATATGCAGCGCGCGCTCAAAAGACGCTACGGCAAAACAAACACCGACAACAGCGCTCCCTGGAGGGATTCAACTCTCCTTTCTCCATACATGAGGATTTGTTTGTTGTTGCACTGCTCTAGTCTTGCATATAATCGAAAAAGGCAACGGTGTTCTTGGAATTATCCTATCGGCTTAGATTGTCTCAAAGGATATAGCCGTAATCTTCAGCTGTACATACACGGGGCGAATGTTGTATCCAAAATACGTGTCCTACGAGGTTCGACTTCACGTAAGGTAATGAAGTTCATGTTGCTGCTATAGGTGAGGTAGCTGGTCTTAAAATCGCATAATTTAGCGCTTGGAATGTATGCATTTGCGATGCATAAATAGTTTTTCTTGGGGTTTGTATGTTTTTCAATTATATTAGAATCATTATATTTAGATGGCATAGAAAAAACTTTGTTACTTACTCTAAAACTTGAATATTTGAGTGGAAAAACGATCGAGCAATCAAATCAATTCATTGATCGCAAAAAATTTTCGCAAGCTTCAATGTTAGACCAAGGTTTTATGAAAAATATAATGTGGACACTTGAGTCATATTCTCGGATAGAATAACCTGAATGATTTTGAGCAGGCGCGACAAAAAGCACGCGTTCAACTTCCGTTCTCTTCTTCAAAGTTAGATCGTAAAGTAAAGTTTTTACTGCCCCCAGCGCCAGCAAAATGTGTGCTACGCGAACGACCGGAATAAAAAATGTCGACGTTGCTTTAATGACTAATTCGTGGTGAACTCTTATAATACACGTGATGCACCACGTTGGATACATATACAAATTGGAAAAAGAATTGTTGATTCCAAATTTCTACTTCAGGAAACATAAATTACACGGGGTAGAAATTCTCGAATCTGGTGATTCTGGCATTTTTCATTGTAAATTTTTGAATTATTCTTTTTACATTTTTTTGACATTTGAAATATTTGTGAATTTTTTTTAAAACATTTGTGTTCATATTGAGCTAATTATCTTGCCCTAAATTCGTCGTTGGCTATATCTGTAATTTTGAAACTAACATGCTTGAACACGTTACATATTTCTATCATATATTTAATTAAAAATAATACATACCGACAATAACTAAGCATATAAAAGAAAATAAATAAATAAAGCAGCGTCAGTTACTTTGTGCTCCAGAGAGTTTCTTCAGGATAAAAATGCCAGATATCGTGAAGATTTTTTTAATCGGTCCTTGTATTTAGTTCTAATCCACATTAAGGAAGAGCAAGATGATTAAGCATTGATCAAGTGCATAGAACAGGAACAACAAAGTGACATGTTATACTAAAAAAAATTGACACAATTTTAGGTGTGATTTTCTCAATAACTGAACAGCAATTTTGATACTGTGACAGAGCCTAACTGAATTATTCAATATAAAAACGATTAGAGATAGAAATTTTTTTCCAATGGCACGCGTTTCTGCGCTAATGTTCTATGTCAGAATATATCGAATATTTGTAAATTTTGGTTAATGAATGCATTCATTTAATGGAATGGTTAATGAATGCGAGGCATTAGTGATATATTCGAGCCATGCGCACGCACCGAGCCCGCTAGCGCATGAAGACCATTATCTCTAGCCTGCATATGGAGCATCTAGTGTTATATTCGTCATTCGAGCCATGCTCACACACCGAGCCCGCTAGCGCATGAAGACCATTATCTCTAGCCTGCATATGGAGCATATAGTGTTATATTCGTCATTCGAGCCATGCTCACACACCGAGCCCGCTGGCGCATAAAGACCATTATCTCCAGCCTGCATCTGTCGCAATCTAGGCTTTACGTCCACTGGAATCTTCTTACGGGCGAGACTACTAATCTGCGTCCGAGATAAATGGCTTGGCGGTCCTTGGAAATGTGGGGTTCACATTATAGGATTTTATGCTGGTAATTAATTACAGGGAGTGATCGCTTTAATTGATGTGATTGAACTGTCCTCTCTTCTATGGCTCAGCTGCCATAGCGTGATTGCTGCATCCGTCTCTTTGATCAGACCCGAACTGAGACGCAACAAAGACCTCAACACAGATACGACGTTGGTGTTTCCTTTTGACTTCAAATGAAAACTTTCTTAACTTCGGTTTTGGTTCTTCCAAACTCAATTTTAACAATTGTAAACAATATATATATATATATATATATAACAAAATATTATCTATATATGTATATTTTAACAATTCTATATATCTTCTTAGTTTAACTTGATTTCTGGGTAGAACCTCTGGGCCTTATTGTTAGGGAATACGATTTAGGTATTTTTATAATATTATAATTTTTTATTTTTGTAATTTTAATTTTCAGTTTAGAAATGGGGAAGTTAGATTTGTCGGTTTTAGTCCGTCCTAGTCAGTCCCGCATTTGAACCATAGTGTCAAGTTGTGTTTTAACTTGGTTATTTGTTTGTTCCTGTGTTTTACATTTAGCGTTTTTTTCCGAGATGTTCTTTATCTTGTTATATTTTGCAAAGTTAGATTAGTTTACTCATGAGAAGGTTTGTTCATACTTTGTCCTCTGTTCGTTTATTTGTTACTTAGGTTACTTATTCTTTGTTCTTTTTCTGTAGGAGAGTTTTGGAACTACAGATTTCAAGAAAGTGGTTTCGGAAGTGTCTTTTATTGCAAGCCATTGCTGGGGTCCACGTTAAAGTACTATAAGTACGGCTGGCCAAACCTGGGTGACCCCAGCAATATATTTCTAATAGAGCATCAGGCTGAATTGCGTCGTGGCTTATACGGCGCCATTTCAAATATACATTAATTTCGCTTGCCTAGAGCACGAAAAGTTTTGTGAAGAAGGTAGCAGTTCCTTATTTAAAGTGTACCGTGCAAGTCTTGCGCAATTTCAAGGCTCGAGGCTTCTTTTTTGTCCATCTTAATCTGAGAGCAGCGTATCGGCATGCGGACCGCTGCTTTATATTCATGTCAGAGTTTTAATCCGCCTTCCTGAGAAAAGTATAAGGAACTCGTCTCGCATCTTTCTATAATATAGTCACCGGCTAGAAATTTTAGGCAACTTCTTATTCTTTTCATGCTCGATGGACTCGGAAAAATTAAAGTCTTATGAGAATAATTTGCTGCCTTTATGAGGTCAGGATTGAGCAGAAGCCATTCGTGTAGCTTTGGTTTAGGCATGAGAAAGAGGCCTATTTTATTTATACATATTATTATTTTGAACTTATTACTATTATGAATATCTATTTTAAAATAGGTAATGACTCCAGTTAAAACTATTGAAGATCATTAGTTAACGATGAACAAGATGAACAGTATTTTGAGTAATTATTTGTACTATAATTAATAAATCTTAATAAGTTAATTAGCGTTGTGCAGTTCAATGCAGTTCAATCAAACGAAGCCAAAAAAGTTGTAGCGACAAATTACTCAGGTAAATGCATTTGAGAAACACCCTACCTCACAAATATAGATATCATTCCTTAGAATGAAAAAATTATCTATTATTACTGATGATATGAAGTGGTCGTTGTGAAATAGGGGCCGTAAAGTATCCATAACATTGTTCCAAACCATGAATTTCATTTTAAATCTAAATTCTTTACATTTACTCGTGCAATTAATTTTATATGGGAAAATAACGGTCTTCGACAGGCAGGAAGGACGATCCTTGGTATTATTTATTACCGGAGTTTAAGTTAGGTAATAATACACGTAGGCCGAGACCGTCATAAATAATGCTGCAGCATAGATGCTGAGCGAAGGCCCTTGCTTATCGTCTATGGCTGAGCCACACTCGTAAAACACATTGCAGCGAATATGTGAATTTATGTTTGCTTCATGAGGAGAATCCAAGGCGAAGCTTTATGGAAAGTTTCAGCCATTTAGAGCGTGTAGAAATATATGGCCTAAAGAGTCTACCCAGCCCTCCAGCTAATGAAGTCAAATTGTAATGGACTTGCGCTTAAATTCGTTCTGCTGCCGCCACTTAAAAAGCCTGCCTATGAATCTCAAAGAAAGGGGACTTGCTGCCGTAGAGTTTTCAGGGCACGATACCCGAAAGTGGACATGTTTTAGCATCATAAACGTCGTAGGGCTGGGATTTTGCGAGGGCATAATTAAATAATTGCATCGTTGTTTTCTCGCTGCGTACGACATAAACTTGAAGCTGAGCTCATGTCAACACTTTCAAGTAGAATTACTCACATTTTTCTCTTGGAAGTCCAAGAAAACAATTTTTGCTAGCAATGTATAAGTTTTTTTGGAAAAGCATGCGAAACCTGTTACGGTTTCTGGAACGGTGTGAGAATTTTTTATCTTTTTCCGGTCGGTAACCTACTAGTGTTTTAATACACCGAATAAAAGATCAATTATATTTTATATTGTTAACTACCATTGCAAATTTATTGCATTCATCAAATTAGTGTTCGATGAGCCGCTATTGTACGAATTCACCACGATCACGTGTACTGGTATTCAATAACAACAAATACTAACGCTCTTAAAATAACGCTCTTAAAAATCTATGCGTGTGATCAAGTCAGGTCTTAAAGACCCTGTACACCCCATGCACTAAATACCATAAAAAGATTCTCTTAAAACTTTTTCTAACCGCCCAGTGAGACTTGACGGTGCTGCAGGCGCGGCCGCTGCTCCAGGTCGGCTGGAGGCTGAGCACAAATACCTGGAGCAGAGCGTGTGTGCGGGCAGGCCTGTTATTAGGCTTTATTAGACGTTATTACTGGGCTCGATCAACTCGCTCTTTGGTTCGCCCACGCCACTTCCTCACGAGACTATTTCAGGCAGACGCTTGTGCCTTGCACTGATAAGGACTTGATATTCCAAGCGGACGCTGGAACCTTAAAGCTTGATATTGTTGGCTGATGCTGGTATCTCAATACTTAGACTTTATATTGTTGAAAAGACGCTTAATTGAACTTCGCACTGTATAAGACGTGGTTTTATAGGCAGACGCTGGAACTTCATGAGGTAATAGCATAGACAGACGGTAAAACCTTGCAATGCACAAGACTTTGTTATCGTTCACACATAATCCAGAACTCATTTAAAAATTATCTGGTATATCCTATAACACAATTTTTCATGGAAATCCAAATGCATTTCCTCGGTGCGGTCAATTTATAGAAGTAACTTGCCAACAATGTTCACCGAGGCAGCAGCTCTCTACGACTCAGTTACAGAAAATGTCCTATATATGCATCAGATTTTAATAATGATCTCTAAGGAGTGTCTCATTACTAAGTTTTGCAACGGGAACTAGACAGCGCTCAAAGAAGGAGCTAATTGAGCAGCCATTTAAGTTGCTGCTCAGCTCGTAAGTTAGGGCACAAGTTTTAATGCCGGTACTGAGGTATATTGCTCAATGTTTAAGTTCAACGCAGCACAACTTGGCGGAACTTCATCGAGGTGGAGTCGAAGAAAAATGGAATCTTTTGCTGTCGAAGCAATCTTCATGAGGCTGTGATGTGAAGCGAAGCTCTGGCTCTCCTGTAGCAATGGTACGTACTTTACGTGTTGTTAGAAGTGACGTCCACAAGAGTTCGACGAGCTCAATTCTATGCGCATAATATATCCAAGTTACAAATTATTGACGTATGAAATAGAAAGGAGAAAATACATGAACTAATTGGACTGTCCATACGTTATTTAAAGATTGAATGGAAACAGAAAGTTCTCTATATAGCTGTGAACGCTCGGTATTGTAACAAATATACGTCGGTATTGCATGCAATGATCCAAGCTACCAGTTCGTTGGTGCTACGGACGCCATGGATTTGTAGCAGCAATGAAGGGGGGTTTTATTAAGTTGATAGAGTTTCATATCGCGTAATACTTTTCGTGTTAAAAAACTCATCACGGCTCAGGGATATTTTGGACGCCAGGCAATTGCTTGTTTTGAGGAGTACACATTCTCATTAAAAACTTTTGCAGGCGCCACATGGTAGAGGAGCTGAAGGAGTAGGGGATACTGAGCTAGATATCTGATATCGAGCAGCAGTTGAATTTAAAAATCTTTTACATTTTAGATTATGCGTGCTATAGAGATTATTTCTCTCTGCGTAAGCGTGCTAAAGCTCGAGCCTTTTAAGAATGCGCTAATATTAAATAGATCTGGAAAATATTTTTGTTCCCAAGTTTACAGCTTAGGCTTAGCACAAATCTGTTATGGGGGAACATAACGCCACTACCGCCATGGTTGAATCGTACCCCAACATAAGCTTCATCATCAGAGCTGGAGAAATCTTCTTCATCGTTGCCCAGCCGAACCCTTTATACACTTTGCAGCAAACTTCTCCCAATTAAATTAGATTAAAGTAAAAGTGAAAGTATTTGTTAATTGTTGGCGTCAATATTGAAGAAACAGATTGAGAAATACAACTAAATAAAGCCAAATGAGGATATATGGAATAAATAAATAAATAAATAAATGGCGGATAAATAAGGATAAATAAATAAATGGAATAAATATTAACAAAAATAGTAATAATGATTTCAAATGAAAACAAATGTTGACCAACCATTAACCTTCAAAGGAAGGGTTAAACTTCTGGCAACTTTATAAGAGTTGAAACAGGAATAACATTGCCCAAGACGCTGCAACAAGGCATTCGAAAGAAAAAAGTTTGCTTGAAATAACTTAATTCGACAATATGGGAGCGCTGCCGTGCACCACCAATTTTGTACACCAATAAGCCCTGAATCGAATGCCGTGGACCTCTCCGGACATCCATCAATCAGCCGTGAACCACTCGGCTTTGTCCTCTTCCGGCCTTGCATAAAACCTGCCGTGCACCACCAGGCCGCGGATCGAATATGACTTCCGGGCATCGCTAAATTACGTAATTTTACGTTTACTGCAGCTGAGGTTAGGTAGGTTAGATAGCTTAGTTCTGTTCCAAAATTTATCGTCCTTCGACGAGTGGCCGTTCGACCGAGTGCTGGTTCGACGCACGGCGTAGATATGATTGTCCAGACGTGTTGAAGGCTACGTTCCGGAAGGCAGGAATCATGATGGTCCATTACATCCAGGGCAGTGGTGGTCTTCGGCAGGCGACCCAATATCGACATCAAATTTCCACATATCCAGAGAACGTGTAACCAATTATCGACAGAAAATAATTAGAGATGAGCATTAACTTGTCATTTAACGATGATATACCAAAACCCTGGAACTAATTCTTCTACAACTTGGTCACTACACTAGTTCACAAAACTTGCAACTTTTGCAAAAATGCATCTCTGAGACCCGAATTTTTTCAACCAGAAACTTTGGGTTTCAGAATGAGCGCAAACACAAGTGCGCTCAATGAGAACAAATTGGCCCTCTAAGAAGCAAAGGCGATATTTTTTTATCGAGTCCAGTCGATCAGAAAGGCCGTCCGTCTTTTAGCAGCTAACGCTCTTGACTGCACAGCGACAATTCGCCCATTTGAATTCCCTACGGCATTCGAGTGCCATTTTTTTCAAGCGTGTTCTCTGCACTTCTGGGCCTATCCTAAACTCAGATGTTTGCCGAAAAGCACAAAAATAGGGAACAAAAGATTCCTGCTGGAGGTGTTATTGGAAATCGTTGTTGGCTCTAATGTATGCATAATGGATAAGCTCTTGGACACATTTAGTCCCGCTCTTTGTATTCTTCATTGGAGGACGCCAAAGTGTTCCAGGGCGCTTCTTCGATATGTGCGATGGATGGCGGCGCGGCCTGGGCACAAAGATGGGACCAACAAAAGTTTTACCCAGAATTTCTCAATAAAAGTCATTACTCGAGTTTCGGTTTCTTTGGTTATGTCAAGGCGAGTAGTTTTCATTTATAATCAGCAGGAAATCAGCGTTTAGCAAAGCGTTCTAAGATAAAATAATATGGTTGCGTGATGGTGCAGTAACATTACCCAGTGATTGTGTTGGCTGTTAGTTAATTTGATATGATTTCTCTCTCGTGCGACTGACTTATTTTAAAATATGGTATTGAATGCAAACATTTGTTAATGAATTAGTAAGAATCTTTGTAGTTTAGTATTTTGAAATACAGTGTCAGAATAAAAAGGCTAAAACACATATTATTTCGCAGAATATATTTTTTAGCTCGCAATCGGGAGCCAGCTTCTAATAAAAACTTTACTATAAGACCTAACTTAACTGCACGGGAAAAGAGCTGAAACAGTCCAAGAGGCAAAGAGCATACAAATAACTCATTTTTTAGCACAGTCAACGCAATTTTCCGTGCCCCGTGCAAGCGAAATGCAGAAATATAATTCAGTGCGAAACGTTGCTAGGGTCCCCCAAACAACGCCTGGATTTCGCTCGAATCTGTCCACACAAATTTCTACGAAGAACTTTTCCCTAAAAACGAGTACGAACAAAATTGTCAAGATGGCTTAAAAATGTTTTGAAAAAAAGCAAGCTTGAGGTATGAAATTTCTCACGAAACATTCAACATTGTTTTAGGTTTTGGAAAATTATTTGGC
This sequence comes from Hyalella azteca, assembly GCF_000764305.2. Classification (NCBI taxonomy): domain Eukaryota; kingdom Metazoa; phylum Arthropoda; class Malacostraca; order Amphipoda; family Hyalellidae; genus Hyalella; species Hyalella azteca. Next base: position 974,950 of record NW_025936745.1, on the reverse strand, counting down.
TTGAAGGAAATTTATAACCTATACAAATATTTGTACCGAGACAAATTATAAATCTCCCAACGAAAGAGCGTCAAACACTATAGCATAGCCAATACATCTGTAAAGGAGAGTGAAAAATCTATTGAAAACATTTGAAAAATTTCAGAAATGGCTGTTGAATAGAAAATATCACTAAAATTCCGACGAATCGTCTGCAGCAGTTGACAGTTGACTGTTTCAAGTCAAAGGTAAACTCGAAACTTCAGATGACGTTAACTAGGCGACGGCTCGCGCATCCAGTGCGTCCTAAGAGGATTACTTGCTGACAATGCGCACGTAATGAGCTTATCTGATATAATCGAGTCGCATTACACGCAATGAGGCGCATCGAGCCCATTTGATGCACTTGAATAGATATTAGTTGGCAATATGTACAACACGATACTGAGAACGATCTCTAATGAGGAAGATTTTTTAAAAGTCAACGGCAGCGTGAACATTTATCCCCAATAAATCCCCATAAATCCCTAATTCTCAAAATATAATTACATTTGTATCAAATGTGCATATTAGAAAGTAACTGATATTAGATAATTGTTACATCTAGTTTACGTATGATAGGAAAGAGTATCATGAACCGCAGGAATAACATCTCGGACAAAACACGCTATGCAACAACTAGCACAGTTAATAGACTTTCGGAAAGCATACAATTTGCCATTCGTCAAGCAACTAACGGAATCAAGTTGTTCAGCAGAACATCTAATATACGCTCAATAGTTTTTACAACAGGAGGCATTTCTAACGTGTGAATTTTGTGTCTACTCATAGTAAAGTATTTACACCTCAAAATATTTTTCACTCGAGCAATATTGGAGTAGGTTCGGTGCTAGCAATCTCATGATGCGTTTACTGCATATAATAAATAATAGTTTGAGCTCTGCAGCTTCTGACAATTTCCATTTGGCTCGGCACCGATCATTAATTAATTAATCTGGTGCTCAATTCCGTAAAATGCGAGGCGGTCACTCGACGTAATTCAGTGACCGCTTCACTGCAACAGAGAATGAGGGAGCATAGGCTACCGGAATTACTAAATCTTTTCGCACAACCGATGCAATTTTTTTAAGAAGACCCCACTGAGGTATGTTTCAGTGAAATACTCGTACACGACTATGCTTAATACAGAGAGATTTGAGCATTTCATAGCAGTGTAGTTGTTATGATGGTTTGTAGGCATGTAGTGTCGGAATCACCTCCCAACCTAATGTCTGTCATATGTGTAAGTTTACAACATGTCAATGGAGAAATAGAAAGATAGATTTATTATAGTCTTGTAAGTAATAATTTCATGACAAGAACATCAAGATTATTTTAACCAGGGGAAGTCGATTCAGTTAAATGTCGATATTATAGCCTAAATTTCGTAAGAAATTATAGTTTGTGGGAGAGATGTGTCGTTGTATTGCCAGCAAATTTTGGTCGATCAAGATTAACATTTGATATTACGGGTATAAATTATGAAGACAAATACATTTGCTTTCAAGTATGTCTCTTATTTTCCTAACGTCATAAGGCTCCGTAAGCGTCAGCTTATGATACTTCAGTTTAAAATCTGTTTTATAAAATCAAAATCTATTTATTGGTGACCGCTAAAAGAGTAGCAACATAGGGCAAGAATGGACATGGCATCAAGAGGCCCCCATCCTAGTAACTAATTGCCAATCCTCTTTTCACATCCGCCCTATCGGATGGTTTCTTGATATAATTTAAAGCCACATTATCCCTAAAATAAATGCAAAATCTGCAGAGAAGGAATTTCAGAGATCATATACTTTCGAGTTGATACACTTTTGAATGTAACATTTCCAAAACAGACGCGGCGTAACATTTCATGCCGCGGCGGATATCAACTCCTAATTGATCAAAAATTACGTAATTTTGCTTCTGATCACATGAGTTCAAGCTAAAAAAATTGCATTTAGTTATCTTTACTAGCCATTTTTCATGACAGTGAGTCGTTTTCCTACAATTTGACCACGTAATTCTCTCAAAAGGAAGGATTGTCAAGTAGGCGAAAACTTGGTGTAGCATGCAATTAAAGGTCGGACTGGCGGACATCATGTGACTGAGATACATGATGTCATTCTCCATCTAATCTAAAGACGCTTACAAATCCCCTTCTTGGAGTTTTGCTCAGCGCTGGCAAATCTGAGCGATCCTTCAGCCGCGGCCGTCATTTGTTTCTGTCTTGCCAGACCGTTTCGTGTCGTGAGACGAGTTTCTCACCCTAATATCCCTCTGTCTTAGTCTCCTGAAACTACTCGTGTGGAAAGCAAGGGTCGCTATACAAATTCTATAAGATAAGATTCCTTTCTACTAACGTCGTATCTTACATATTGCATTTCGATATTGCAGGCCCAGCTCCTGTTTCTCAGTATCTTTTAAATATTATTCGTGTAGAAAGCATGAGTCAAGATGTCGTGATACAAATTCCGTAGGATAAATGTCGGTCTACGTGCGCCGTATCAATACGTGTGTCTGTGTCATATAAGAGTACGCTTCATTCACCTTCATTCCTTAAATTCGGCCTAATTTTCGCACTTCTACTCATTTCGTGGAGCTAACGCACCCGGGCTCGTATTTTCGCGGTCCTGCCTATATGCATCGAAACAATTAAGGCATGCTATAAGTATATCACAGATCAAATATTACGCAGCAAATGTGAGTTTCGTTTCGATATATTTTGGAGGTTCAAATAGAATGGCTGAAATAGGTCGAGTGAAGATCGACGGGTAAAAGGAGCCCAGTCATTTAAGCGTGTATTTATTCACATACATCATACTGGGTCGCAGTGCTAAGTCAAACTTTACCTGCTAAGTCTTCTGAAGGCATTCATTTTGCCGATATTGGAGGGATGATGGAGTTTTTTATTCTACCCACCGCCGAACTTTTTTTTAGTCTCCAAAGGAATGATTGATTCCATCGAGCGGAGGGAAATGCTTTGCGGTTTGTGACCAGCAGGAACTTTGCGGTCGGCTACACTTTTATTAGTTTGGGGGCGACCAAAGACTTGTGATCGCTAGACTGTGATGGAGCACCAAACGCTGCCCGCCTTTGTTCGAGCGTTTTCGGCTGGCCGTCGAACATCCCCCAACTTCAAATTGACTTCAAGACATGACTTCAACCGATGCAAGAAATTTCCGACAGACAATCACGTTGCATGGTCATGGCAAAAATTTCACATGTTATGAAACAATAACAAACGACAATCAAGCAAAGAGTTAGATTATGGATACAAATATAGATGCTAATCTTTAGGCAAACGACAAACCCTCGTTTCAGGATTTATTAAATCGGGAAATCAGTTTAAGGCAAAGTTAAATACCATTTCTATGTGCATAATAGAATAAAACTAATTTCGGTCGTCTTAGTTTTATTACTCGGAACTTTCTGAGCATACTGTCATGATTCATTACAAAACTTGAATTGAAATCTACTAAAAGTTCCAAGTTAACACCAGGACATTCATGCACGGGAAGGCCGCTCAGGCTATCTGAACCAACTGATCACAGCTCGCTCCGAATTAATCAACGTAAGTATGTCGGCTTTGCAGTTCCCGGCACATTTTCCAGCATACGAACTCCAAGCTCCTCGGAAACTCCCCTAATTATTCGAGTGCGATTTATATGGCGAATTTTTCGAAGGAATGTCGCAGTTCGCTACACACACATAAAATTTTGCTCTTTTTGGCTCTGATAATAAGCTCAGTCTCACCGCGTTCGGGAAAATTCAAGAATGATGATAACCAAAGTAGAGTAATATATTGTCATGGATTAAAATCATGAAATTAGGCACTAATTATATTGTAAAAAGTAACGTAACAAGACTGCACGCAAATTAATTGGTACCAGTCAGCATGAGCACTGCGCTCTCTTTTAATGTAATAATTCGTATTCAATTAGTCGATTAACTAGAAATAATATAATAGCTCTAGCACAAAATCATCAATTCTAACTTCGGAAGCCAAATTTAATCCTCCATATTACTTAGACAGAACAACGCGGCAATATTCAATGGCGCTGCACGAGCAATGGATTCCGATAATACTGAACTCTAAGCCATCAAAGAAAGACAAATTCTGCGTCATTCATCAAGTCTTTTTATGACCTGATTTATTCGCAATAGATTAAAGCTTCCACGCGATTTTCCAGTCTATCAAAACACCGTACATCCCAATTCTTCACGCAACTAAAATAATGTTCCTAAAAGTATAATAACTGCGATATTTGCTCGTCTCCCCTCTAGGTCTTCATTAAGTATGGCATTTTATCGCGCTAATCACCGGCCACGTTCTTCAAAAGTTCACAGGGACGGCGATACGGATTTTTTTGACGGGATTTTTGACGGAAGCGCAAGCAATTTTACTCGGCGATATCGAGCCTCGTCGAGTCATTGACAGGACGCGCAGTTTTTTCCTGTAACAGAAAGTGTCACTTGACATTTTTGAAGCGCATATGAGAGCCCTGTTGTCATGAAGGAAATGACTCTGCATCGGTGTAAATATTCACGATGAGAAGGAGATGTCCTATTGGAAGCTCTCTGAAAAACACAAGTTTCTTTTAAAGTCAAGCTCCTGCTCAACGCTGATGCTGGGCAAGGGAAACGAGATCCGTACTCTTATATTATTGACCCCTATTATTGTATGTAAACTTTATTATATATAATTTAAAATTCCCTAAAGACGCTGATATTAAATCTGATATCGCTGAAATTATTTTAGTAAACGACTTTATTTTATTACTTAGATCACAAATTAGCTAATAATTTAACAGCTCTTTAATGATCAAGAATTCAAATTGAAATTGCAATTTCTACAGTTCAATCACTCTAATTGAATATGTATTTATTGTCATATCTTTAGCTAGATGATGAAGCTAGTCTCAGATAATTCTCAATCAATGAATGGGGATTTTTCTTTGGATTTTCGTTTCATTTTATTCGCTTTCAAAAAGCCATGAAGAACTAAAAGAAGAAGAACTGAAGAACTTTCTTTAGATTTGATATTGTATTTGCTGGAATCTACCCACAACAAATCAAACAAATTGATTTCGAAGTTTGTATTCATATTTATGCAATCATAATAATATAACTGTTAAATTTCAGTATCTTTCATGTATGTCCTTCAAATAATACTGAAAACTTGAAAACTGTTTTTTTAAATCCGAAAACTGGAATTGTTTCCCAACGATTCATCTAGAATATTTCAAAACTTACAACTTAGGAGACTAAAAGTATCTTGGGGATGAATAACATAATTGGTATCTATAGCCGGGAAAATCTTCAAAAAGTGCGCCTTCAAAATCATTTATTCTTAAAGACTGTAAACGTAAATGAGCGCTCACAGTGGTGCGACTCTCCGATGTGTATCTCTAATCCGTTATTATAGTGTTATGTCAAACCACAATTGCGATAACACATTTGCTTAATATCATCTCATATTGGCCGAAGAGTCGACACCGGAGTAAAATTAAATAAAATTATTTTAATATATTACATAATCTCATCTGCGTTATTCATGACCATTAATAACCTTAATCACAGTATAGTTAGTTTTTTCGATCATCTTTGATATTATGACTCAGAATTAGGACCATTATTGATCCTAATTGATGTTATACCTTTTCGATCTCTTATGATCCTCCCGACTCGTCTCAGACACGACGATTGTCATGGGCTATAAATACCCTTCAAACTGGAAATAATGTACAAAAAAAACGATAGAATTCAGTTTGAAGTTCGACAATACGAGGTGACCATGAGGAGGTTTTATTCGTCGTTGCCAAGTGCAAGGTGGAGGGGTTGGGTCGTCAACCAATACAGTAATGGTCAGCCGGTCCTGAGCTCGCAGCTGAACACAATGGAAGGACTCCACAATATTGGGTTACCTTTGCAGTGCACTTCTCTTCTCCTGCAGCTCTTCACTTCCCGCCACCCATTTTTTCGTCACCTCAGTTGCCCGCCTCGTGGCATTGTGTTCCGGACGCGAGGTGTCCACACAGTCCGCACCAGCGCCGAGCTGTGTTTGGTGCTGGCCGTTCTTTTGCGACTCATCTGGGTGATGGGATTTTGGATATTTATTGTATATGGTTTGGATATTTATGGTATTATCACGGTTAAGTTCAATTCAAGCATGATTTATGGCATATAAGAGTATTTACAGCGAAAGTTAAATCCATATTTATTTCCGTTTTTCGGTTCCCGCCAAGAGAAATAGTATTTCAATTCAATATTGATATATCAGAAGACTGACAAACTTTTAATCCGAAACAAAGATTATTGGAAATTGTTTATTATTCAAATCAAAATTCACATCCCACATAATTGCTTCTATTGTTCTTCGAAATAAGGATTAAGATCGAAAATAGGAACAATGGCTGCGTAAATGTACCAGAGTATAAGAGACTTCCAGAGATGCGACAAGATGGCTTGCTAAATTTAATTGAGCAAATAGAAGGATAATAACTTATATATATTAACAAACATGGATGAGATCTCGGAGCTGCCCACAATGAGAGATTCCAGTTGTGCTCCACGTATCAGTTTGTTGGTTTAGTGAGGCGTTGGCAGGGACTTAGTCGATCGGTCTCAGGCGGTACGGTCTTCATTATCAGCTGGGCCATTTGCACTTTGATCCGCTTACAAGAGACTGACAACAATGCCTACAAATACAAGCGTTCAGTCGGGATAGCCTGGCCGTTCAAGGGTATTACTCAAGACAACGGAAGACGCTTAAATCCAACTCTGTCTGGCTGTCAAACTGACAGGCCCATGATTGGTCTGGCTCTTAGTCTCGGAGTCCTTCCTATGGGATATTTGCCTTGAAACACTGAATTTCCGTTCGAGCTCACGCAGGAAATTGATTGGTGGAAGCAGCAAGAAGGACTTTGCAAGCTTGAAAGGATTACCTCGTACGAGAGGCCTCAGCAAGTCAATTCCATGAAGACGCTTTCGATAGACGAAATCCAACGATATAAGCGAACCGGCCTTCTATCTGCATTATTAGTAAATTCCTGAAATTGTCTGCATCGTCAGTAATTGATTACCAAGCGATTGTCTTGATATTTATTCCCTAATGTATCACTGACAAGACATGGCTTCCATTCGGAAAAAATTTGGATTCCATTTTAATATTGTGCAGCTGCTGTTCTTGTAGCCTCGGTTCATATTATGTTACCGTCCAAATAAACTTGGTATGCTATGAAGCTGATACATACATTGACTCGCTTAAAGTGCGGCGCCTTTTGATAAGCCGTTCAACGTTGTACAGGGTGAACCAGAATTAAGTAACCCTTTTAATTTGTTAATAAATAAAAAAACTAAGAACGTTATGAAGTTGAAACTTGTTTTATTTAAAAGAAGAACATTTTTATGGTAATATTGTATCATAGTTACGTCATTATCCTGTATAGCTTGCGCTAAATTTGTGTTTAATTATCAAGCCTTAAATTTTCATCATGTTGAGTCTCTGCTCCTCGTCAGGCGAAGCTTGAGTGAGTCTCTGCTCCTCCTCAGGTGAAACTTGAGTGAGTCTCTGCTCCTCGTCAGGCGAAGCTCGTTTGGGTCTCTGCTCTTCGTCAGAAGCAACTTAGTCACTCTTCTGAACGATCGCCGCACAAACTTTTCACATCAAAATCGACAGTAGCGGCCGTAGGTCGAGTATCGTAGGAAGCTACAAACGGGGAACGGCTACGCAAATGGCGATCAGACAAAAAATGCAACTCAAGTACCTGTTTCTGGAAGTTACAGTTATAATTTGACCTGTACTTAAGAGATGAGCAGTATGTGTAGTTAAAATTAGAGATTATTCTACAAAAATCTAACTATTAATAATTCAAAAGAAAATTTTTAATTTAAAAGTTTCATAATACTAATACTGCACATAATGATTTGGCATCGAACCACAGCATTCGGTCACAGGTCATCTCGGCCAAATGATGTCTTCGCGGTACCGGGAAGCCTCGAGAGGCGGCCTCAAATACGTTGGCCAGGAGGAGATTTTTTATGTACTGAAGTTATTATTGCAGGTCGTCTGGAGTTGGTGAGCAGCATTACGTGGGAGCACCTACTCACGGCAAGAGCTTCTCAGGGACTCTCCTTTTATCACTCTTGCATGATCCATCGAGTAGGAGTCTTGCTAGGAGAGACGCCGTCCCTTAGGAACAAATGATGCAAGGCTGCCCCCTGACTCGGACAACAATGAGACACTCGTAGCGTTCCTGAGCTCTGATCTCGGATATTTTTCTCGGGAACATTTTTGGAAAAAATTTGAACTCACGGTTATTAAAATTGTAAACACTTTGTAATTGGAACTTTTTGGCAAAACTCTGACTAATAGGCAAATTTTGGCAAAACTCTGACTAATTTTGGCAAATGTCAGAGTATTTGGCAATACCCTGACTAATTTTGGAAAATTCATGTATAATTACTAGTATAAAAATGACAGAACAACTGTGAATAAGCGTAAAAAATATTAAATTTCATTCTTTTTCTATTACCGAATGAAATTCTACTTTATAACAGAACAAAAATTAAATATACTCGACCTTACTTACGCTAAAATATTGCTTTATGGCAACGAAAACCCCACTTTACTGTTAGCAAAACCAGCACCAGTTTTGTTTCTTCTGCATTACACCTAGTTTTGCATAAAGCTTGTGCACTTCTTTCATGTGAATTTTTTGCCATGATCTACCACATTAAATTCACTTCCTAAATGTCCCCGATGCATAAAAGGTTTAGTTGCAAAAATTTTAATCATAATGGAAGGATCTAGGCTACAACGGCTGTTGAATGACATTCGGGATTTGTCAACATGTACGCGATTTAAAGATCCCCTATGAAGGACTTCGCGGAGCAAGTGTCTTCTGATTGCAATCTAGCGACCTTGCAAGCCTTTAGATACGAATTACATTGACTACGGTTATACAATGAATCTTCTGATGAATGGTCAAATACGATAAAAAATATCATGACCAGGGATCAACGTATTGTAAAAATATTGTCAACAGAACTGCGCTTATATAGAGCGAACTTCTCATGGAAACAGACAGCGTCTTCCTTTCGCACTAGAATTCATTAACAATAAACCTGGTGACCCAATTTGCATAAACACACCAGAGGCCAAGTTTCCATATTCAGCAGCTGGCATTTTTCCGGCATCGATGGAACCCTCGTGGCCGGCAATTTTATTTCTTCATTGAATACGAAGCGAATAGCACCGGACGATAGGCCTCTGATAAAGTGAGAATTTTTCGACAATTTCTGAGTCTGGAATACAGTTGGTGTGTTTTCTAGTCACCCCGCAATCTTTGCAAAATTCAGCTCAATTCACTGAGTTAAGATCGCAAATTCAATTTCAATGCAGCGTTCGTCCGACACTGTACAAGGTTTTCTGGAACTCAGTTTTTGAATACACAGCGCCGGAAATTAGAGGTTCCTGACAAGCAGAACTCTCAATTGGAGTCTGACTAGCTGCCGTGACTGCATCAGCTGCCAGCACTCGGCAAAAACTCTGGGATTCGTGCCGGCGTCCGGACTCTAAACCCCAACAAAGGTGCACTTGGAATTTTAAAACTCACCTATGGATGGTCCTCGGCGATGCCGATGTAGTTTCACCCTGACCATCTGCTCTGGATTGCCTAGCCAATTTTTACATTCGTTTGCGATGCCGGCATTGCAATTCCGAAGAACACTTGTGCTGGAGAACAGATTCGGCGAATACAAGATTTTTGCGCGCAGCCAAGCACCTTGCGTTGTGTGCATTGCAGGGATGTTTCAGAGGCTACAGCCTATTTCAGGGCAATCAACTCTTCATTCCTTCATAAGGAATGCCTTGCTTAACACTCACTAAACCTTCGAAACGCAAATTTGCTTTTAGCGTCAACGAGCTACTGTATGAGTTGGCTCAGCTGTGATTCACATTTCGTGATGTGGCTTTTGACAGGCATTTTTGTTACTTCGATGCAAATATTTTTTGTGAACTTACAATTATCTTATTCTAGTATGCAGCACGTGAAGACAGTCTGTAATGCAATATAACAAATTGGTCGCATATTAATAAACTGTTATTCACATGATTCAATATTAATTTTTTCCAAACTGGACTACAGCGCATTAATTTCAATTTTTAGCGTTGACTCGATTATTCCAAATAAAAATTACAATTTTAAAGTGTTTGCCCGTAAAAAATCAATTTAAATCGTTATTAGGGAAAATTCACGTCTTCGGACGTTCATTAATGAAGCTACTGTCCATGGAGATTCGCTTCTTCCTAGAAAGTTTCGCTAAGTTGAACCGATACTCGAGCGACCAAACCGAAACTAATTCATTACTGTAAATCGAGGTAGACGTACGAGCCGAAATATTAAACTGAAAATATATGACGACTCAATTATTTACTTGATTTTAGAGGGGGACATGAAAAATAAAAACTTTTAATTGAATTTTACTGCGGGTCATTCAGGTACAGAAATATTCGAACCTTGGCCCTGAACAACTGAAATGACATTATATTGAAACTTATGCGTCTACGGGCCACAAAATATTCAGTGAATATCTCACTAAAACTGATTTTCGTGTTCAAGTAAACATTTTAATATTTTTAATACATATTACTATTGTTATATTGCCATCATATGAATGAATCTCTTCGCTCACATTGGTTAATGTTAATAATTTGGAGTCGATGATTATTTCCATGCCAATCATTTTGCCTTTCTGGAGGACGAGCCCCGACAGGCGTTTTAATTGAAGGTTTCAAGTCTAATTTGTGAACTTAATTGTCGCAGCCAAGAATGCCAGACCCACTCAGTAGGAATGTCACCCGCATTAGGTCGATTGATAGCCAATTAAATTTTACAAAATGAACCCATAGAATTTTTTCGCTTCTACGTGAAAATTTAATTAATTAACCTCCCTGCCTTCTTCGAAAGAAAATTATTGCATCACATATTCTTCTCTTGTACAAAATGAAGTCGGAGTGAAGTAATTTGGAAAGACCGAATGTCGGAGCTCACTTGACCGACACAGCGATGGGCGCCAGCATAAGTCATAACCGCGGTTACATGCAAGAGATTTTTTTCGCTCCAGTAATGAACATGTTTTTCACTAATAAGAAATGGTTAAACTTTAAATTAATAGCAGGTTTTGATAGACTATAAATCGCGTGTTTCCGTCGTTTGATTTGTAGAAATGAATGAGCAGACGAAAAATTTTCGTGCGTATAATATGCCCGACTGTGCAATCGTCTCGTGAGTTGCCAAGTGTTCGACAAAATTAACGAGTTTTCGTGGTTGCATATAAATTATTCAACATCGAACACCGGGCTATGTGGTATTTTAAATTCCAAGGTACCGAATTTCATAATAAATTAACTCCGTTCTCCGACGGATGAGTGTCTCCATTGCCGTTCCGCTCATACACAGCAATAACACATCAATTAATGCAACGTCAACATACACAGCAATAACACATCAATTAATGCAACGTCAACATACACAGCAATAACACATCAATTAATGCAACGTCAACATACACAGCAATAACACANGAGGAACGCGTGCTGTGTGAGGAACGCGTGCTGTGTGAGGAACGCGTGCTGTGTGAGGAACGCGTGCTGTGTGAGGAACGCGTGCTGTGTGAGATTAGGGAGGGTTGCTGCCGTTGTCATGGCAACAAGAATTACACTTGAGATTTATGTGTTCAAATAAGGGATAAATTCCCACAATATGAGTGGATCCATTGGAATTAAATGGATATAAATGGTTAGATGTAAATGTTATCATGAGATGTATCATCATCATTTTATCATTTGAATGTAAACGTTGTCAAGAGAAAATGATGTTGATGATTTTTCATCGTCATTATATCGCTTGATTTCTGCTCTTGCGTTTCGCTTGCTACTTTTCCTGTTTTTTTTTATAGATTATATACATCATAGATTTTTTTGCATATTCGCTTAGCTATAATTTGCATTGAAGTTTCTAACACATGTATTGAGCTGCAATATATTTAATGTATATGAGTTTCCCAGCTGCAACTCTATGTGATAAACAAGACGCAAGTACACTATGCAGTGAGAGCGACGAGTCATTGTGATGGCGAGAAGAATGCGACGCTCTTATGTTAATAATTTCCCCGCCATTTTCCTAGGAACGAAAGAAATAATCTTCAACGTTGCCGACATTTGGGAAATTGTCTGACATTCAAGTGAGCAAGCGGCACAAGAGAACACGAATAAAACTTCGTCTCCATTTTGACAGACTCTCCTTGTCAATTTTATAGCAATATTGCGTAGGCAATATCGAAGCTCGCCGGTGTTTTCAGCTTTGTGATAAACATCACGTGCCTGGCAACGTGACTGCCTTCACTACGACTCTTCGATAAAGACAATGACTATATCATTTATCAAACTTTCTTTGTTTCATAAAAATTGTTTTTCTTGAAGAGAAAACACAATATTTTTTTCCAACTTACGGTAGAAATATACCATTCCATGATCATGCATACAGCGATTGATTTGATAAAATGAAGTCGGTAATTGATTTAGCTTAATTTTTCCATTATTTTTTAAATAACTTACTGCTAGCAAGTTAGCAACGCTCGCTCTCTTAAAACGTCAATTTCTGCTATGATTCAGTCAATGCTGGCTATTTTATAATATCGAGACAAAATGTACGTTTTTAAGCATCAAGAAAGTATTTTTCTAGTTCATATATGTTTACTTATTCGATAAGGAAGATATCTGAAAAAAATAATTACAAATTTAAATTGATAATTTACGAATAAATGTTTTATTTGTGCTCTCATTTTAATATGGAAAAAGGTTGTTGAGTTATCCTCAGTAACTCTGATCAGTTCTGCAGTCATACTCTTGTATGTTCCATATTGGATTCTAATTAAGCTCAGCGAATGTCATTACCGCTTTATTCCACGAAGAGAAGGGGCGGTGTGATGGGGGAATGGAGTTTAAAAATGCATGGGATGATAAGATGAGTATAAAAATGTAAGTTATTCTGATTAAATGAAGTACAGGGAAGAGGCAGGTCTAGAGTGATGCTGACACATTAGAGTTATGCAGAATTTAATTAGCAAGGGAAAAGAAATTCATGAAAATACAAAAAAATTATGGAGAGAAAAAAGGTGTTGGTTGAGATCAGCGGTGAAAATCCGACATTTATAACTTTAACAGACAGCATGGAATGAAAATTTAATTATTTTACCACGGCCCTTTCGGTTTTTAATGCGAATTTGTTTTTATTGTTTTTTTTGTTTGTTTGTTTTAACTTGTTTTTAATGCGAATGTATAATTTCACATGAAAGTACGTGAAAATTTTGGTTTTAACTTTCCTTGCCCTAACTTTATCATTATAAATGTAATACTATATAATTATTAAACGTAACCTTTAAGTTTAAACCTAAAAACCTAACTTAATGACTATAAAAAAATTTCCCATGTAGGGAAGGCAAGATTGGATTCGTTAAATGGCAACAGAGCTCGCTGCTGCCTCTCAAATAGCAGTTGTTGTTGTTGCACTGATTAGTCGTTATATCCACATTAGCGCAGCCAATTTTACCACGGCAAAAATAATGACGGTATTGCGCCTATGAAGATGGGATATGCGAGTGGACTAGGGAGAAGGACTGCCTCGAGGAGAGTCCATTCTTGTAACGTTTTGTGGACTTGAGCTCATGCGACGACCGGTCAATGTTTTCATTTTAATGAGGCAGCCAATACGCATGTAAATAAACTCAAAGTTCTCGATGCAAGCAACCATTTTCAATTTAATGAAAGGCATGTGGCATAATAAAACTCGGAACAATATGTGTGCAATTCCCCAAATCTAAGCAGAGTTGAAATATTTTTAATATTAATGAAATTTATTATTCTTAGTTTCTTAAAGGTATCTCATTCCTCGACGAACATCGCATTCAGTACCCAATGGAATAACGAGACGATTGAAAATGTCACTGCATCCGAGTGCCCGCGATGTTTGGCCGTTCGTATTCGTTTCAAGATGACAGTTTGATTGGAGCCCCAAACGGCGGGTCCGAACGCACGGTATCCCAAACACTGCAGCAATTATGTTGCGCTATTGCTATCACCGCCGATATTCAATCTTCATTAGCACAAATATTGCCTAGGATCCAAGCCAGTATAGGGAACGTCCATTAGGCTTGAGCAAGCCAAAGTAGGATCAGAGGCAAGAGGTAAGCTGGGCATGTTTTGGCCGAGCTGTCAGTGTTAAGCAAATCACGTTTTATTCTAATTACTAGTGAAGCGCTTCTTTCTGGTAATAAATGTTACTATTTAACGTGGATTTCACCAGAGTTTACAGTAGGTTATATATTTTGGCTATAGTTTGAAGGCTAGCGGAAGCAAGACGTAATAACTCGACACAGTGAGTCAACTTTTTGATGCAAATCGCGATTGGCAATAGATACACATAAACCAACAAACAATCCATAGAATAATTAAGGAGAATATTTAAGTTTTTAACAACATAAGCACAATGAAAAGATTTGAATTCATGACTGTAATGAAAAATTTGTCACGAAGATTCTGCCTCTAAAGACTTACATGTTAATAAGTTACTAGCAAGACGCTACAACTTCAAAAGTGAGCATGGCATTGTAAATACACCACTTAGCCTTAATTGACGTTTTCTTTAGAAGCAAGCAGAATTTGTAAGTGCTTTTCTGCTTGGTCAAACAGGCCAGTCACTGCCAGGACTGGGCGAGTAATTATTTAAATGGTGACATTTCTCGTAAATGAGCCTTGCTTCCAACTTTATTGTCTAATGAGAAAATTTTCTCGAATTTAGGAAGGCATAGCCATTGATTTTTATAACGTGATCAGAATATCTACAGATATCAACGAAATAAAGTTAAGGTTGAACAGCTCATTTTGTCCATAACGCTATTTTTGCCTGAATACGAAGGAATATTTGCAAATTATCTGATTATGTTTATTTAGCAGAAGAAAATATTTAGAGACGTATTATCTGGAAGTAGCGTCTATAACAGTCGCAAGGCGGACACAACTCCGAAGCACCAGCTCCCGAGCGTGCGTGTGATGTGTTGCATTCTTCAGGGATGCATGGGGCCAATCACCAGCCTGAGATTCCAATCTGCCTTGCAGTGACCCGACCTAATAGCCTATAGTGGCGGCCCAAGTTCGTAGCTTCGAGCTTCTCTAATTGATGGAATTTCAATTAGGAAGGGAAGGTATATCTAGACCGAAGATGGGCTTAATTCTACTTCACAAACAACACTTGACGTTAACGCGATAAATGGAGCATTTCAAGTGCTTAATAAAAGTTTTGGCTAACATTTTTTGGTTCGTCAAGGTGTGAGCGAGATGCACTAGTCCCTCCTTGGAGATGTTTTTCAGAATTCAAATGAAGTCCATGGCTTCAAAGTTGGAATTGGACTTAATTTATTCCAGCCTAACTTTCCTAATCGATTAGTCCGTCACGGTCATTTAATTCTCTAGTGAATGAAGAAAGTGATATCTTTATTTTGTAGCTCTTACAATTTTGCTTCTTCAGCCTGAGGAAGAATCTTTTGAGGCATTTTCAGCCTAAATTTTTCTCTTGGAAAATCTTATTTATTAAGCATTGATAATTTACGAGTCCATTGACTTGAGATCTTAATGAAGCGTTTAGTGATGTATCAGTTAATTGTCTGGTAGGTATAGAAGAAAACCAAGTTCAGGATTCGTTCACAAAAATCCTGGATTTGCCCATATAAATTCTATATTTGCTCATATAAATTCTGGATTTACTCATATAAATCCTAGGTTTGCTCATATAAATCCTGGATTTGCTCATATAAATCCTGGATTTGCTCATATAAATTCTGGATTTGCTCATATAAATTCTAGATTTACTCATATAAATTCT
Source organism: Hyalella azteca (assembly GCF_000764305.2). Taxonomy (NCBI): domain Eukaryota; kingdom Metazoa; phylum Arthropoda; class Malacostraca; order Amphipoda; family Hyalellidae; genus Hyalella; species Hyalella azteca. Next base: position 959,006 of record NW_025936745.1, on the reverse strand, counting down.
AGATTTACTCATATAAATCCTGGATTTGCTCATATAAATTCTGGATTTGCTCATATAAATTCTAGATTTACTCCTATAAATTCTGGAATTGCTCATATAAATCCTGGATTTGCGCATATAAATCCCGGATTTACTCATATAAATACTAGATTTACTCATATAAATTCTGAATTTGCTTATATAAATCTGGGATTTGCTTATATAAATCCTGGATTTGCTCATATAAATCCTAGATTTGCTCATATAAATCCTGGATTTGCTCATATAAATCCTGGATTTGTTCATATAAATCCTGAATTCGCCCATACAAATTTTAAACTTACTCCCAAAAATTTTGGATTTGCTGCCAAAAATCTTGGATTTGCTCAGTACATTTTTTAATTTACTCTCGAAAATTCTGTGCTTGTTAACTTCTAAGAAATATTTTGTTCAGACTCAGATATTGCGATTTTCTAATCAAACAATATTCATACATTGCCTGCTTGCAACGTTTAAGTTAGAACGCAACCATCTCTGAATGGCAGTGAATTAAGCAATCGCAAAACAGGTTGACAATTAATGCGCACAGCATAATTGTTGCAAGGGAAATGAACGTTTTAAAAGAATGTATAAAAACCTGCAGGTGAAACAGCATTTAAAGTACATGCATTGTACTTCAAGTAATCCCTACACGTCTGGCTCATCTCTAAAAAGACAACTCGTGCGTCAGATGTCTTGCATAAAGTGAACATTTCATAAGTAGTTCTTTTTCATACAGAAATAATTTGAAGTCTTACAAAAAAACGTGTAAGTTCCCAAAAATCGTGAAATTTAATTTACGACATTTTACATTCATGTTTTATTTGAAGCGTAGGAGCTTATCAGTAACCCACATTCAACTGCTGTATTAAAAATATGAATGAAACCTTAGAGTACTGGTGGTGGTACTGGTGGAGGTGGTGACGGTGGAGGTGGTAGTGGAGGTGGTAGTGGAGGTGGTAGTGGAGGTGGAGGTGGTAGTGGAGGTGGTAGTGGAGGTGGAGGTGGTAGTGGAGGTGGAGGTGGTAGTGGAGATGGAGGTGGTATGTGGTGGTAGAGGTGGAGTCGGTGGTGGTGGTTGTGACGAAGTAGTTGCACGGTGGTGGAGGCAGTGGTAGTGGAGTTGTAGCTCAGATTCCTGAATACTTCAGTTCCGCCATCCGAGATTCATAAGCACCGCGCACCGCTGGCAGAAATTCCCGCCAGTTTTACAGAATGGAAGATGTTAGGAGGGAGCCTGCGGTGCCGGACGCTCGTAAAATATCACTTTAATTCAACACAATAAGCCAATGAACTTAGAAACTTGATAATAATAATATACAGAGTTTCTGAGCTGCTAACCTCAAGAAATACCCGTAGATAACAAACATGATAACTTTTTAGCTTATAAGGCAGTCATTCGGTTTATTGCAAAGTTATTCATACGCAGAGTGAATGTACTTGCATTTTTTTCAAAATTAATAGGTGATGCTTAGGATCGGAGTACATATTATAATGATAAAATTTCAGTAATAAATCACTCTCAATGGGGAAAATGTTTGTAGTTAGACCTTAAAGCGTTTATTGTGCGAGTAAAATAAAAACTTTGAAATGAAACCTAGATTCTCTGTAATGAGATTCTTATGTCTCGGGTTTAATTAGGAATGGAACAAAAATTTTATATAAATGGTAATGAGATGTGGTAAAAATTAACGAACGCCGTATAAGAAGAATGCATAAAAAGTGCCTGCATAATTCAGACGAAGTATTTTCCGAATAAACTTCATTAACGTTTTCTCCAGCAAGTAGCCGACATAATAGACAACGGTATTCGAGGTAACCAGGTAGATTCGAAACAATTTTCTGAAGTTCTAATCTATAATTAAAACTAGCAGGTAAACCTAGCTTTGCTTGGGTTAGATAATCACGAATAAATTCAACCATGATTTTTAAATCGTTAGCCTGAGGAAGGAAGAAAAAAATTAATTTTAAGACAAAATTTCCCTCTAACCTCTCTATTTTTTTCATTCATTCATGTTTTTTTGGATTTAATATTTGTTTATAGCCCGACTGTACTGGTATTGCAGGAACGCTTCCTAACATCCCCTGAATATTAATATTCCAATACCATTTTATCTTAATCAATCGGAAGAAAACCGGCTACTGCACCATGCTGATAATTCTAAAACTAAATACTTGTGAATAAATCGAAAACTCATTGAGACTATTTCATTACCTAACGAAATACTCGAGTTCGTCTCAAGTTTCGCAATTTTAAATAGTTTTAACTAATCTCAAACAAAGTTTTAATGAACATTTTTAAATAAACAACTAGTTGAATTTAAGTTCTAAATCTATTGACTAATTTATAAATTTCCTGTTCTTAAAAACCCAAATTCAAACTTTGTAAATTAACATATCTCAAAGTGGTAGGTATCACAGCTATACGGGCTCTATAAACCACCGAGACATATTTGCTGACAATTCCAGGCTTAAGCAAACACGACCCCATGAGCCAACACGGAAACAATCACACGGTATAATTAACATGACATTTGATGCCAGAGCTCAGATGGTTAGGAATAACTCGTAGCAATATAATTAATGTAGACAAACCTGATAATAAGAATCACAATATGAGCAGCCTAAACGTACGTCTTCGGTATGCTATTCACAACACAAGCATGGAGGAGCTTTCAGATCGAATAATTTCTGTACGTCATCCTCTGCTCGTCTACGCTTCGAAAAACGTCCATTCGTTTTTCATAAATGTAATATTTTTTCAATTTTATTCATGATTTGTCGAAAAATGGCACGAATCCCGATAAATAATTTCTGAAATAAATTTCGCTTCGCTCGAACGAGCGCTTGAACAACTTTTTGCCGATCTAAAGACTGTTCCCGTCACAAACATTCTCCAATGCATTTCAAAATTCTAGGATTCTCTGACAATCATGGCAGCATTAATCTCTATTTCCAAGTTAGCAGAGCTGCCGGAGAGCGGGAGATGGGGGACGAGAGAGGGACGTTGGTGGAAGCAGTGGCTCTACACGAGCTTTATTCATTGCTATCGACAGGTTTTCATAGAGCAGCAGTGCCAGTCTGTGGATCGTATATAAGGGAACAATTCGGAAGACGGAGCAGTGAAGCATGATGGGAAGTTTGAGGCAGAGCGAGCAGCAGTTCGCTGCAATCAGGCTGGATTAGAGAGCAATCTTGAGGAGGATCTTGGTCTCGGTCGAACAACTCGCGACACAAGTCTATCTTGGAGCTCATCCTGGTCCTTAGACTAACACCGGAGGAGCATTTCAATGGGCGTATTGTAATTAACTGCCAAACTTGTGCATTAATTAATGCTGGGGAATAATAAGCTCCTTGGAACTTTGCAATCCACGCACCGCCGAGGAGGTCTGCCACCCTATAATGGTGAACGCATCTCAGGAATTAACATCCACAGATTGTCCAGCTTCGTTTCTTAAGACGTGTCGAGAATAATTAACTCATCTGCATGCATAACAACCTAGAAGAGTTTTCCCGCTCGAGCTCCCGAGAATCTGAGAAGAATGGAGCCTCAAGATTGCATTTTGCAGAGTTTCTCGCGCACAAGCGTTATGCTCTATTTAAGGAAGGGGATCTTTCAGACGATATTTTGTCTCGAAAATTGCCAACTTCGACGTCCTCGATCCGAGCTCCCGGCAGAACTGAAACAATATGTTCCGCGTTGCATCGTATTTTACGCTGCCGACCTTTCAAACTGATCGCAAACTTGCTTATTGCGCATGAATATTATAGTATAGGAAATGACTTTTAGGCTTGAATATACGGGTATAGCAAAACTTGAGTTTTATAAATCATACGGGAATATATTTGAATCGCCGTTTTTATATTCTCTGTAGACTTACGCAAGCACCCGAAATCATTTTTAAGTGATAATGAATAAACTTTCAAATGTCCCTTGCTTTGCATTCAAATGTCCTATGACAACAAACCTCTTATTTATTATTTGTTCAAAGTTTGTGTTCTGGTTCTCAACCGAACTTTGAACTTTCTGAACTTTAAACTTGCTTGTTATGCTGGCGATGTCATTAAATGTTATCAGTTATCAATCTCTTATAAAACCAGTAATAAACAACCAGAGAAGTTCATGAAGATAAGGACAATGGTTCACACATGTTTCTCATTAATGAAGTAAGATGAGAGCTACGATTCACGATGCGTCAAATTTTCGCATGACATAATAACTCCGATAACTTAAAAGATTTCTTACATAATTTCTGATTGGCAGAAATGATTGTAAAATTTATTAATTATGTTATAGATCTGATGCAATAAGCATTTATAACTATTGGGTGTAAAAAATTGTTTCCGATAATTTTGGAGTGTGGTTCCACATCTCAGTCAATCTTTGTGGCCGAGTTCCAACAGAACCGTTGAATCTCGTTGCCGTTTGCAATAACTGACGGTTGGAAATTTATAACTTGCAAAGTTTCTGAAGACAATCCAATGTTTCTTTCGAGGAAGACAAGCAACGTACGATTCTGCTCTCAACTTGACAATCGCCTCATTTGTCAGAGTCGTGTGACCGGAAAATTCAAGGAATTGCACCGAAGAAAATCTGTCATCGTTGCGTGTATTGAATTGCATTGGATTAATAAATGGCTTTCACAGTTTTATGTACAGCAATTTTTGCGGTGATTCCACGCTGCTACACGATTGTTGTTTGCATGGCTCGTATGATTAACTGCATGTTAATCCCGCCCTCGAAATTCGCCCTTCGGTATGCTTCAGAATCTGATTCGCACAGACCCGGATTCGAATGGCATTGTCTTACGGAATTGGAAGATTTCAACTGACGCATGATTTGCATTATCTAAATTGACTAGGACACGTTGATTATTTCAAAATTAAAGATTCACATGCACTAATTTCCAATCATGAATAATGTCTTGAATATTAAAAAATAAACGGTTCTATTTAGCGTACAGCCGCTCACAGACTCAAGTTCGCTCGAAGGCGCATCTGAAACTGAAATGCAATCTAAGTCCGGAGAAAGTGGCGTGACCTCGTTAACAAGGGAAAAGCGGCCTCTCCCGCCCAAACTTGTCAAAAGAAGTATTAGTCTTATGCTGCACAAGGGCTTTCTGGGCTCCATTATAAATTAATATGATAATTGGCTAATCAGAAACCAATTTAAACTCGCTAACTTTAGATGATAAATTAGGAAGTTGCGGAAGTATATCGAATACTTGTTCATTAAGAAGCTATTAGCTCGATAATTATAATTCGAGGCTTAGCCTCAAAGGTGAATTTTGTAAGGCTTGCTGCTTCTGAACATTCTGGTGAAAAAAAAAACAGAACTTTGGTGCCAAACTTCAATGGCTACGACGAGTAGACACGCGAAGATATTCTCTTCAGGCGCGCAATAAAATAATTAATTTTGCGTAGGAATTACTCCGTGATAAGTTCATGATCCGAGAAATTAATAGTAAATCACTGACCAGCGGCCACGGCGCAGAATGACATGATTTTGTAAATTGATCATACGCTTACCTTTTACGCAGGCAGCGTGATCAGCTAGCAGTTCCTGAATTAGATACGTTGTAACAACTATCATCGTCGCAACCAAGTATATGGAAGAAATAATGGACGGATCGGTAATAGACAAGGGAAAAATTAGTCCAATTCCTTCCTTTAGGACAAATGCTTTGAATTGATATAATATCACAAACATTAATTATAATCTGGTATGCACCAAGCTATTAATGGTTATAAAATTCTCAAACCCAGGTAACCTGGAGTTGAAGTTTGACGATTCAATTGTTCTTTGATAGCAGATGGTAATTCCGGAGTTAGGTTAATAATTGTAATGCGTATTGAACGAGGTGGGCGAGCCGGCCTGCTGCCAGTGCTCCAACGCTTCTAACTACGGCATAGATTGAAGTTGATTTTGCGTGAAATCTACTAGAACAGGACCGTCGCCGTCTAGATGTTTTCATTAAAAAAGAGGTATTCACAAACCATTTTTCAGTTGTTGAATTGTTACAGAATTTTCTAATCAGTCAGGTGAGGGATTCGTACACATGAACTGCAATAGGTTAATATTGATTGATATACAACACAACTTCACCAGCTCATGGCAGCGAAATAATGTTTCAGATGACAAAGATCGCGGTCGTCTAATCCAGCAAAAACAGCGCCTGTTTACTACGTGGTATTTATCTAAAATAATTAAATTTATTTAGAATACTATAACACACATCGCGAATAATAACTATGAAAAACCGTTATTTTCATGATAGCAAGTTTCGTGGAAAACAACGTCAGTATATCGTGCAATTATTGAACAGTGGTACTCGGGCTCATGTTGAGCCGACGCTCATCTAAAATTCATTATGTCAAATGCTATGGCAATAATGGACGTCGAATGAAAACCCTCGAGAAAATCACGATTTGGGGTTAACGACACACTGTAAATAAAACTGAAATATTAATAAATATTATTCTGATCGTTCATTTGAAATTGAGGAATCAATTGATTTTCCTTGATTCCACGATTTGAAATCGAGTAATCAAGGTTGAATATCTACTCTTTCTTCGGCTTACGACTCGTGTATGAGGAAACTTAAGAGGTGCGTCTAGTGAGAATGTTCACGAATTGATCCATTCAAGTTAGTTAGCAACCTGCTTAACCATAATAAGTGACCGCGACTTCTCGACACAATGAAAGTAAGGAAGAAAGACTATATAAACAATTGTAATTTCGGATCATGGACTGAACTAAAAAGATTTGAAAACATCTTAAAAAATCTCGAAAGAGTAATGGATTTTCAAAATTTTTCTATATAGCATTATAGATAAGCTGAATTTATTTATTTAGTTTTATTAGGAGTTAATTTGGAAATTATCGAACTGAACGCTGACAAAAACGTGAATAAAATCGAACTCTTAATAAACTGTATTACCAAATTTTCCTCGTGCAAAACATAAATAACGCTTATTTATGCGATAACGTAACAAAATAGGAAACGTATAAATAAACCAAAGTACCTCGCTGACAGAAAGTAAGAAATATCGAAGATAATCTTGTGAAGCCCAACCTCGTTGAGGTAAACTTGCCCGAGAAATGATTCCGCCGCCTCATCTGTATTGCAAAATCGGAACTTTTTGGTAACAAGTCGGAATTCGATGGGACCGCAAACATCGGCGGCGTTATTATCCAATGGCTAAACCAATTAAACTTTAGCCATTACCGCCATCTGGTGGTTGCTTTATAACCAGCCGCCGAGGATCGAAGCTGCCGCAAAGGTACCTACCTAATACCCTTAAAATCCACTCCTAGCGGTGGATAACAAATGCCAGTTTTATCCCTGAAGTTTTTTTTTAGAATTTTTTAGCAGCTAGTTTTCCCGCGGATCGTTTTACAAAACTTTTGTTGCAGCGGTCGATTGATGACGTTGCCTAAATATGGATGACATCATGTCCCAAATTTTAATTTTAATGGAAATTAAGATAACACGACCCACAATCACTACAAAATTTAGATGATAAAAAGAAATTTGTATGCAAATTCTAGATTAGACTCCTATTAATTTTTGGTTGGACTTTTATTAAGTTCTTCTGCAGTGTACTTCAAGTCTCATTTACAGAATTAAATGACCCGAAAAAAAATTTCCGCTCAGATTAACCCAACGACCAACATAAATAACTACTTCAAAAATAATATAGTATACATAATCTAAATTGAATTACATCGATAGATGGCCTATTCGTGTTTGTATAGTTACGCTAACAGTGCCGTGAAAGAATGATCTAGGATGAACCTGTCCAGCGTTGTGAGTTGGTAGTCTGATTTAGGGGGCCTCCACCCCCCCTCCAGAGCGAGGGACCAACATCGATCAACCGGGGCCAGGAAATTGCCACATGTTTGACAAGCGCTGCAGACCAGCAAACTTGCTGCAGACTAGCTGCAGACTCGCTGCAGACTTGCTGCAGACTAGCTGCAGACCAGAAAACTTGCTGCAGACTAGCTGCAGACTACCTTCAGACTCGCTACAGACACGCTACAGGCCCACGTACAGCAGGACGCTAAGCAAGATTGTGCCTGGAACTCAGCAATTTTCATACATGCAGGTGGGAACCCTCAGGCACTGATAGAACATTTCTGTGCTCATGAGACTGCCATGCAGGAGTATAAGATAATTTTGTTCATTAATTTGGCTGGTGAAAATAGTATCGAGATTATCCCGATCGCGCACGGATCAGATAAGAACAGCTAGTGTTCTTGATTATAACAATTACGTTCATGACCAGCTTGGTTGGTTGAAAGAAGCCTTGGCTGCCGGTTTATCGTCGCGGTAAACAGGGAATAAAGACGGCAAACACAGCCGGCACGCAGCAAACAACCCACCAAGCTTCGGTCAACACATTTCGCTCAAACTAAAACATTGTCACCGATGCGAGGCCTTGACATGCGCACCAAGATGGCTGCGCTTGGTTGACGGCTCTGCAGAAGCTCTGCGCTCGGTTGACGGCCGCAGAGAAGCTCTGCGCTCGGTTGACGGCTGCAGAGAAGCTCTGCGCTCGGTTGACGGCTACAGAGAAGCTCTACGCTCGGTTGACGGCTACAGAGAAGCTCTACGCTCGGTTGACGGCTACAGAGAAGCTCTACGCTCGATTGACGGCTCTAGAGAAGCTATGCTTTGATTAGAAATAATTTTCCTTCTTTTGATTTCAAAATTTATTTGAAATAATTATCATTCAATTGATTTCGACCGCCGATATCGAAATAATTTTCACTTCAAAAATATGTCGAAAGTTTCAATGAAAATATACCCACGTGTCGTTCAAATAATTTTATATTCTATAAATTACCAAGTAAACATTAATTCCTACTCTTTAGCTTTAAAAGACTGGAAGGCATTGAATCAAATCGGCTAAGTGAAAATACATATAATTCGTCAATTACAAACATAATTATTGTTTGAAATGATGGCGCTATTGTTTTACTGCTAGATATAAAACAGTTTCTATATGTGGGTTCCAGTCAAATACATTACGGGACGAAAATTCACTGATCACTTTATTTTTATTTACAGATTGTAAACATTGGCCTGTCGCAGATATAAAAACGCGAGCACATGCAGCGTCTAATGCAATTAAACTTAAGGAGCAAGTGAACGGTAAAGGCAATTAATAAAAGCTCAATTGTACATAGATAAACAAAAAGGAGCTGTAGATGAGAGCTTGTTTCATTCATCTTTTCCTGGAACGTCAAGCGAAAATAAATAGAGCGAGCTTGATATTGAAAAATATTATTTCAGTAAGGGACGCTCTAGCTTCTAAACAAAGCGGATGCCGAGTAGCTATAAAACATTTTTTGAGTTAATTTCGTTCAAAATGGATTATATTTTGTTCATGAAGTGCTGGATTTTGCACGGAACTGAATTTTGTTGGAGTTTGAGATTCAAAACTTCATATACGGTGTATGTATACATGGTTTTTGCACTTCATCAGAAATCTCAGAGTAGAGGGCTCTAGTAACGACGCTTCTACTGTATTAAAGCCGTGTACAGTAAAGCTTTAGAACGAGTTATGGCTCGAATAGCATCATGTAAATTGAAGCCTTTAACTGAATTTTGCCTAAGATTTATTCATGTCAGAAACATTTCTTTATGTTAGAGGAAGGAGATCATCACAGCGAGACGGTCGTAAAATAATGAATAGCTCGCGTAGTGCCCGTCTTTGTCAAATTCGAGGCCACTTCTGGACAGATTTTACTATTCCCAGATTCTTTTGAGCATTTTCAACTTATTTGGCGTGAGTATCGAGGGTTGTGATGGCTGAGGGCCATTTACGAGTCTTCTTTAAGTCGCGACGTTGGGTAAAAACGTCGTCGGACCTTTTGTGATTTGTTGGCGAGCATTGGCAGCGGGCCTCTCATCAAGCTTTTATAGCATCCTAAGAACGTCTTAAAGAGTGCCTCGCAAAATTGCTCTTTCCTCTGACTTCCATTTGGACGGTGCTGTTTCGCCCAGACATTCCTTTAACAATTCTTCGTCAGCTTTTTTCATTTCGAGGGCATTTGAAAGCGAACTATTTGGCCTGGCTTTAGTTTTTTCACGTCATGGAGCATCTCGAAAACTTGAGTCTTCTGCTGTTCGATGGCAGCCTAGACGTTGTAAAAAGTTACCCCGGAGAGGCTCGCCAAAACCTTCAGTGATCATGAGTTCATCAAACCTACAGGCGCTTTTTACGGCCGGAAGCTTGATTTTCAGGGGAGAAATATAAAATATTTCTGATTTTGAGGGACTTTAATGGGGGAACGGGGACTTCGTTCACTTTAAATTCATCTCGTGACAGGAAGCAAGGCAGCATTAAAATTCTTATGTTTACGTGACTACTCGTTTTCGGAGTTGCAATTGTCGCTTGCTTGTTACCACGTTTTTCTTGACTTCGTTTCGTGTGTGTCTGTCATAAAAAATTCAAACCTTAAATTAGAGCACTTCTAAACATCCTAGCAAGTTGAAATTTGGCATGCATGTTTATGCTGCCTAACAATTCAAGATTTGATCATCAGAAATAATAATTAAATTTTTTTTTAATTAAAAAATAAAAAAAACACTAAAAATTCACGGTTTGGAATTCAGTTTTTTCTCAAACATCCACACTAGCCAACCCTGGAAATTGATTTGAATTGCTAAAATTGCTAACTAAAAAGTAGAAAATAAATAAATATTAAAATTATTTTTTAAAACCACGTTTTTCTGGTTTTTACAAAAATAAAGATAGTGAAATAAAACAAATAAAAAGACTTTAAAACCACGTTTTCTTAACGGACAAAAAAGAAAAACATTTACTCTTACATAACATTTAAGTTATGTAAAATGTAATGTAATGTTATGTAAGAGTAAATGTTTTTCTTTTTTGTCCGTTAAGAAAACGCGGTTTTTAAAAGTTTTTTTATTTGTTTTATTCCTTGTTTGATTAGCTACATTCTTCAGGAACAATTAACTACTCTATATTTTGGTATCATTTCTAGCGAAAATCGATACTTTCCTAAACTCGGTTTATGTATTGTTCGTAAATAATCATTATCAAGTACCGAAAATATAATCATATCCGATTGAACAATCAATATCTGAACTCGTAATGATGCTGTAACAAGAGATCGTGAAATAAAGAAAGACTTTAAAAGTCATAGCTATTAAGTTCATAACGAATTTAACAGACATCGTTGCATTTGAAAATGAAATTATGAATGATTCCATTTTGAAGACATTTTCCTGCACTTGTAGTTTGCAATCTAGCAGGCAATACATATTTGGGAGAAAATCTAAATAATGTAATTATGAAATTATCACAGAATTTGAACGTTTTACAATCCACAAAATTGTATTATCGGAAGAAGCTCATATATGCAAGAAGCTGGTACTGGTCAGCATATTCGAATTAGCATTTGAAAAATATATTTATTTCTAGCACCGACATTTCAGAATAAAATTTATGTGGCATCAAACGTCGGGCAACAAGAGATCGCTTAGGAGAGGATATAACAGCTTCTCTAAATCATCCTCGAATGTCAGTTCAATAAAATGGAAACCAGCCTAGTCGATATAGCTTTTTATAGCTTATAAATTATATATTATATACTTATAAATTTTAAAAATTAGCAAAGGTCGTCTTAAAAGCTTATTTTGCAATAATTAATTCAGTCAGAGTGTGCCTTTTCCCGCGGCGCTAAAGAAGCCAAATATTTTCTAGAATGAAGAAAATCTCATATTTTTGTTTTCCTTTCGAATTAATTAAATAAATGTGGCACTTTATATATTAATTATATATATATATATATTGCTTAATTTAAATAACGTTCATATACCCTCAATGACAACTTACCCATATTACTACAGCCAGCGAAACCTTGATGTCCGTAGGGCTCTTCTAATCAAATAGGACTTACCAAGTTAAGTTCATCACAGCACCGGGTAAGTCTCTAATTCAAAATATGTCGAAAAGTTCGCTTCGGCATAAAGTTGGAAGTACTTCTCGGAACTTTGGCAGGACGATCGTCAGAGTGAAACCTGGACCCTGCGCAAAGTTACCCTAAGACTTCCAAAGGAGATCCGCAACCCGGGGACTCGCACATTATGCTGATTAAGTTATCCTGGTTGCAGGGCGGGCGTCGCTAGAGGCAAATTCGCCATCAGAAGAGACAGAAAGGCCATTTCCGGACTCCTGATCTTAGGAGATGTTGGCACTCGAGTTTATGAGTCGCAATGCCCCTGATAATTATTTATACGATGACATAATATTATTATTGCCCATAATTAATTATCTCATAACGAAAATTCATACGGAAAAAATTATATTTCAATTAAACTTGATGTTTAATTGAATTGATAATTCAAGATTCAAGTTTATTTGATAGCGCTAATCAATCAAACATGGTAATTTGCAAGTTATCAGCTATAACTAACTATAATGACTGAATTACTTGAACGAACTGAAAGAATTGGCATTTTAAGCATTTTAACATTTTTTCTCGTGGTAACTAGTTGCATTAAATATTAATACAAAGCGTTTTCAATAAGATTAATATCAATATTAAAAAGGTAAATAAAATCGCTATTATAGTAGGGTAAATATCAATATAAAACGCTGTAAGATAAATACCACCTTGAGTCGCTGTTCGTAAGGCAAATATAAATATCAAAAATTATTTTCTAACATTTATATCTTTCAAAATTTTTTTATTATTATTCTATAAAAATATTAAAATGTCAATATGAAGTGCTGTAAAAATGATAAATATCACTATTTATCGTATATCGTATCGAGCGGCTGTTAACGAGGCAAATATCAAAATAAGCGCTCCAGATACGGCTCTTTCAGAAGTGAAACTTACAGCAAATTAATTGTTCCAGAAATTAGCATAATTCAACTGCACTGTAAATGTGGATTTCCGACTTTACGTGTGTTTTTTCAATTTCTGATTGGCAACGGCAAGCGTTGACGTAATAGCTATAATATTAAAGTAAATACAACGTGGAACTCAGTGATGAATTCCATGCTCAATTTTTACGCGGTTTAGAGCCCTCGTTTGAGTGAAATTCAAAGGGTTTATGGAGACCCGCTGGAGAAAGACATCCTTCCTCCTGATAAGCCTGCGCTCAGCCGCTCCGTTTACCTTTGTTCAGAATCACAGACGACTGATCACAGGCCAAATGATTGACCACCCATAGGCCGCTTAATATTAGTCAAAGATTTTATTGTGAAGAGAACAGCGATGTGATCCTCAACCTAAATACAATAGCCGCGCTTACGACCGTTGGGATAACATGGCTTGGATTACGTCGTATAGCTTCAATTATAAAATATTGTGAAGATTTGTGCATGCATTTATTTTCACAACAAAACTTCGCAATTCCGACTCGTGTTCAGCATTCAGCCACGTGGACGAAGGTATTGAAATATATAAATATAATTTTATAATTGTGAAACTGGGCTGATGCATGCGTTTTGGGTTGACGGGATAAAAGTAGAAGAATATTGAAAAACTTTTCTTTCACAAAGTAATAATATAATGACAAAGACATATGCAAATGAAGTCCAGAAGCGACTTTAACTGAGAAAATTTAACTTATTGGAAAAATTTAACAGGATTTGTATCAATGTTTAATGTTTATTTAACTAGAAAAATACTTTTGACTTCAAATAAAAAAGTCTCCGGAGAAGTAAGATATCAAGACTAATCTAAAGCATGTATCAGCTTCCCCGAGTCATGAGTAATATTTTCCAACAACAAAATTTTTTCCAAAACATTAAAAATTTTGTCCAACTGTGGACGGAGACGTATTCACATGAGTTGCTGCATGACAACATAACAGTTGATATGATAGATTAAATATACCAATTTAATCAAATTAAAATAGTTATGCCTGGGTTCTGGCACGACACTGGGCACTGTTTGGGACAAACTGTTGGGTAAAAAAATTGAACGAATTTCAAATCTTGCAGACTTTTTGTGCTTCAAATTGATTCAATAAAATTGAAAATCGATTTTTGGGTCATTGAAATTGTTGCCATTCACCTTCAGTAAACCAAGAGATAAAATTTCCGGTTAACCGCAATGTCAAAATTTCAAAATGCGGGTGAAATATTCTAAAAATGTAAACTAATAACTCAGCATATGTTTAATCTGTAATGAATAATGATGATCATTAATATTAATTGTTTGACTTTTTACGTATGGCATGACCGAAACTAATGATTTCTGTCAAAAAAAAAAGATGTTATGCTTTTGAACGCACTAGGTTATTCCATGCATGCTGATCAAAGGTAATAAGAAAATTTCTGTAACCTTTGACTCGTAAAATTCGCGATCGACGTCCCAATCGCCACGCCGCCTACAACCTGTGTCTCATGAATAATTTGTTCTACATTATTTTAGTTGATAAACGTGACCGCATCCGATGATTGCATGCATGATAGGGTACACAATTTTATTTTGTTCCAAAATTTATTTTATCATGTTGAGGGATATTATACGTGATAGAACTTGAATATGAATGGATTGAATAATTTTTTTTCTTTGAAATTCGGTTTCTAAAAGTCCAGCTAATTTTACAAAGTGTGTTAGTTATTCTCGTTCTGTTATGGTGCCCACTTTTACATAACATATATTCATTGATATATATATGCTCCAATCAGTCAAGCTTAATTAATTATATTTTTTCATTTTATAAATAATCCCGCAAAATACTTTTCAGTAGATATGAAACCTGAAATATTGAAACGCTCGAGGTCAACAGCATTCAGCGAGAAATAAATGCCGAACAAGAACCCGAGAATATGCTTGCAGAAGGATCTATCGAAATCTTGAACAAGACGCCAAACTTCTATGGATTTACTCATAATTTTGAGGAAAATTCGCTCAAAGGCGATCTCAGTTTGCCGATATTTTCTACATGGCTGAATATTTCTGATGACGTCAGCAGCTTGACGCCATCGAGCTCGGCTGAGCCGTGCAGCGGCCATGCGACACGCATACATGCGTGTGCGTGTGTTGAAACTCCACACGCATACATGCGCTTGCGCGTGTTGAAACTCCACACGCATACATGCGTGTGCGTGTGTTGAAACTCCACACGCATGCATGCATGTGCGTGTGTTAAAACTCCACACGCATACATATATGCGTGAGGACGCTCTCACGCATACACCCACTTGAGTGTGTTAACGTTCCACAAGCATAAAAGCAATTGCATGTGACATTCCACACGCAAGCGTGCGCCTAAATACAATGCGTGTAACCATTTACGCTCACTCTTCCTCGACATGAAATTTCCGATGTAGTCGTTGTTAAAAATTAACCGCCATTTCTTGAAGGCAAAGAAAAGTTAAAAAATATCAAGGTCTGAAGTGAAATCAAGATTTTTGTTCGATGTGCATACTGGTATAAGAGTGGAATTATCAAAAAATGAGCATTGAAATTATAAATTGCAAAAAAAAATATACAAATTGGCAAGCTTTCAATCAATTCAAACCCCTCAAGAGACAGCCATCCAAAATTTGAGTCTCGTTAAATCATTGGAACGCGAAAATTTCGAAAGTGGCCGCGTTTTATCTCATTACGTATACACGCTCGAGCGACATTTACGAACACGTCGCTACCGCCATTGCTGTGAAGTTTTGAAAGCTCGCAGAACATTACCAAGTCCAACCTTCCTGTGCTAAAGTTTTTCTCTTGCTCCAAACTTAGCCACGAATAAAGTTCAATCGGCAGCCAATTGCTCCATCTCTTCTATTTTATCCTAAAACTTGGAGGACTGAGAGACACGACCAGCCGTTCGAGTTGGCAGTTTTCTCCTTGTAATTATCCACGACACTCATATAAACTTGGCGAACTTACCTCCGCCTCTCGGGCATCCTTTAAAGATGACAATTCTAAGTTGTGGAACGACACTTTGCAAAGCTCCAAGATGAAGAGATTTTCTCGGAAATATGACAGTTGTGGGACCAAACTTTGCAGAACGCATAATTCTTTTTGCATTTGTCTGGCGCATAACAACGACTCCGCGCGTGCAATATTTACAGGCACTTATTTTAATAGAAAATTCTGGACTTACGCAGCTCCGTTCTGAGGGCATGGAAGTGGACGTTCAGGCCTTCAGGAAGTGGACGTTCAAACCTGCAGGAAGTGGACGTTCAAACCTGCAGGAAGTGGACGTTCAAACCTGCAGGAAGTGGACGTTCAAACCTGCAGGAAGTGGACGTTCAGACCTTCAGGAAGTGGACGTTCAGGCCCTTCAAGAAGTGGACGTTCAGACCTTCAGGAAGTGGACGTTCAGACCTTCAGAAAGTGGACGTTCAGACCTTCAGGAAGAGGTCGTTCAGACCTTCAGGAAGTGGACGTTCAGACCTTCAGGAAGTGGACGTTCAGACCTTCAGTACAAGCCAGGCAGGCCAGGAATGCTTGCCTCGCTGCACGGGCGGCTTTGAAGCTCAGGTCGCTTATCTTAACAGCCGTGAACCGCCAGCCGTCGAACGACCGTGAAATTCAATCTTAATAATGCAGCGGTTGCAAGAGAAATGCAGCCATAGGGACGGAATGATGCAGCGGTGTCAGAGAAATGCAGCGATACGTTCTGAATAATGCAGCTCTTTCAAAGGAATGCAGCCATTATGACTGAATAGTTCAGAAGTTCAATTAAAACGTCATCATTAAGATGACATTAAATCTTGTTTACCAGTACACTGCAATTATCATATTTACATAACGGCACGTATTGCCGAAATATACAGCAACATTGGACAATATAGTGCACAGATCATTCAACTAACTGAAGCGAAGAGGCCGATTACTGCCGGCAAACCTTGGCCATGGTTGATATAGTGTGAAAAGTGTTGAATTTGTGCATAGTGCAAGAATTTGTTTATGCAAACTTTCGATACAGTTTTCCTTGCTAGATTAATTGAAAGACAGTTGCTTCGTTTGAAAATTACTACTTATTGTTTTTTGAGAGATGCTGGATAGTACCAAAAAATTATTCAGTTATACCGAGAAGAGTAACCTACACACACCGCTGTGTAAATGACGCTAAGAGATGAAATTCAAGATATAATATTCGCATTACTCGTTTATACGTGATTTCTCAGACGATTACTTCCATTAACGGGTTCTTGCAAGATTTCCCAGTAATTATCATTTCTTTGACACGGATATACGTCTTAAGTGGTATTTTTCAGCCCTGAAAGTCGCCTGAATTCAGAAAAATCTGGCAATCAAATCCTGCATAAACAAATTGAGTTCTCAACAACTGCGTGTCAACACCAATCATTTCCCGAAGCTCTGCACCGAAACTCTGCACCTCAGCACAAAGGGACTTGGCGCTGTTATGTCGAAGAGCATCCATGTTGCACTCGCCCTGAATTATTGGTTCGCAGAATCTTCACTGAAAACATTATTCAATGCATTCTCGCTAGTCCACAGGATCCCCGACCATCATCAATTGCCACGCTAACGCCTGACTTCGGCTTGATTATACGGACCTTCATTAATATCTGCCAGGCCGCGTGCTCACCATAACACTTTATTCTAATACTCCTCGACTCATGACGCAGCTCGTATCGCAGTCTCTCCGGTTATGTTCAGCCGTACTCTAGCCTCCATGTGCTGTGGAGTCTAAACAAAGCATGGTCGTTCAAAGGCTATGTGTGTAAAATTAACACATTCTGTCGTACTTCGCGACATCGTCATCGCAAACCCCGTTCATACTCCATGCGTTTTAGACTCGGCCTAAACCGTCATATCGCACGAACCTTTGGGAACATCATTGCATCAATTTTAATACTTCAACTCCAAAGAACGGTGATTCTCTCTTACTGTTGAGTTTTATCCGAAGAAATTTTACTTAATGTTGAATAATGAGCCTGGAGCACGAATATGTAAGAGTTGACAAACTATTGAGGACTTAATGTTTGTAAGTCGATGTGTTCGATCTGCCTCCTGCCAGACACACATTATTAATAGCATCCAGTCACACTCAAGTTAATAATTAATGTGTTATTAGACACCTCAAGCTTGTCCACCCAGACGCTCCAGTAAATAACAGACGGCACGCAAAAAATAATTGACAATCCATATCCCATTTATTTCGGACAATTACTGTGATTCAGCGATCTCTTTAAGTTTATCATGAATAACAAATTAGCTCAGCTATATTTCTCTATTTATCGGCACCTTTTCGTCAGATATGTGATTTGCATGTCAATTACAAATATTACCATTTCTGTACCAAAAAAAAAATCGAGTTGTTAGCTTGATTTTCTGGCTTTAATTAATGTATATTATCTCTACGAATTTAGATATTCTTATACGAGTTTGTTTCTCCAATCTATAGCCCTGTTGAGGGACTAAGACCGTTCCAAGTGGGACGATATTTTGTTATTGGTTGGGAGTTAGAGCTTGTGAATTTAATAAGGTTTATTGTTCAATACATGAAGGTGGCAAATTTCACGTGGGAGTGCTTTATAAGAAAATTACACCACATATTAGACTTTATCACCCAGAATTTAGTCCAAATAAAGATGTTTGCCGGATTTTCGAGCTTGGCGTGTGAACACCTGAACATGCGCCATGATTGGATAAAGAAACTCGTATAAGAATATCTAGATTCGTAGAGATAATATAAATTAACTAAAGCCAGAAAATCAAGCTTACAACTCGATTTTTTGGTACAGAAATGACAATATTTGTAATTGACATGCATATCACATATTTTGTTGACGTAGGCTGTGTGAAATGCAACATTGACTGGCTTGAATGCTAAAATTGTAAATTATGCAATAAAATTTGTTCGCAAATAACCTTAACTGAATCTAACACGACTGAGGTAACTCCACTAAAATGCTAGGATTCGCGTCTGCAACATATCTACGCTCGATGTATGATCAATTATTAGCGATGAGATAAGACTGAGTTACTTAATTTAATGTGTCTATACTGAAAAAATAACCATTCAGTTTGAATATTACAGAGAGAGATATAAGCTATCACCAATTGCTTTTTAAATTATCCGAACTATTGATGAAACTTTTCAAGAAAAAATGGTTTCATGTTCCGTGATTGTATGCTAAATAACAAGACCTACAAAACCTTTTCTTTGAAACCTCTCATGCATTCCTTAAAAAAATAAACAATCCATGAGTTCAGAAAACATTTTAATTTGAACATTTCTCTTGAAAAACACCACCTTAATTGAATTAAGAAAATAAAAATAATCTGTTACCCCCCCCCCCCCAAAACGTTTGAATTTTCCATATAAATCTGTTCAATAAAAATAGAATCATGATTCCGATTTAAAATAGTAAAAGTAACCATTGTCCAATGAAATATAAGGGCAAGCTAAAATTGTAAGGAGTCTGTATTGAAGAAAACTGTAACGAACTTTAGAACTGATGTTTCAAAAAATCCCTTTAAGCCGAGAGTACTGTTAAAAGCCTTTCTTAATCCATTAAAGTTAGATTACAGCTTGAATTCTAAAAAAAATTAAGGGAGTATTGTATTCATTCAAAGTCCTACAATTTTCTGAATCTCGAGTGTCATACATAAAAGCTAGACACGATCTGTAGAATTTTTTACTGACCCGTGTAATGCCAGGCCGTGTGATTGAATAGTGGATTCAATTTCAGAAAGACTGCGAATTCAGAAAAATACTTTTTCAGTAATACCTGAAGAATCATCGGACAGGCGAAATGTTCTTTATTTTATGTTCGCTTTGCGTTTGAGCTGTGAAGTATCACTGATATCCCAGAGAAAAAATTTCAACTTTTTTCAATTTTCAATTGAAATTTCATTTTTTGCGACTTGCACGCTCAGGTGTGTAGTTTGAGTTTTATATTGTCATAGCGAGTTTTACAAATAAAGTAATATTAAAATTAATTTTTTGCTGCTTGTTTATTAGCATTAAATAAATAATATGTTGGGCACGACACGTACATGGAATTATGAAATTATTTCCTCGTATACACGATAATCGATATATATATATAAGTAAGGTATCGAATTCACGCATTCACATTTTCATTTTCCCTATAATTTCCAGGACCTCTTTTGTAGAACATGAGTATATGTTCGTCCCGTTTGAACATTCACGACTCACGCTGCTGCGACAGATGTATCGGGTACTTAACTATTATGTGCAGTCTAGTTCCGTCATCTCGATATTAGATTTCATCATTTATTCAAAGTCTCAAGTTCATTCATTTGAACTGCAAAAGATCGAGCAAGAAAATCTCTATAATGAAATCTTTAATAAATGAAGCTGTTACTACAACACAACACGGACTCAAGCAATCAGAAGGCATGTAATATCCGAGCTAATAATATGTATTTTTTGTGCTTAACGTTACCCTAAAATATAATATTAGTATTATTTTGTTTAAACACAAGGTAACAAGTTCAAAAAAATTAATCGCTGAATTTAAATATCAAATTATTATAAAATCCTGCGTGGTAAAGAGGGACGAGTCAAGTCACTTGACAAGGACTGGAGGCCGGAGCCTGCGTGGTAAGGACGAGTCAAGTCACTTGACAAGGACTGGAGGCCGGAGCCTGCGTGGTAAGGACGAGTCAAGTCACTTGACAAGGACTGGAGGCCGGAGCCAGTGCTGTGTGACCGGCGTAGGCACTTCAGGACCTCCTCTTTAACGGCCAAGAGGAGCGGTGCGCGAGGCTGACTAGCGGACGTGGCCTGGCTTGCCACTGCCGCACTTCTTCAAATTAAATTAAATTATTATCGTGATTATGAATTTTGATTAGGAGTAGAAGTAAATGTATGTGATTCACGATTATAACGATAGAGTATAAATAGTAGAAGGAGAAGAACGAAGATGAGAATTGATATTACGGCGATACACGTGTGCAGGATTGGGAAAATAAGAGGGAATAAAATCGCTATGAGTTTGATGACACAAAGGAATGAAAATTTTTGTGAAATATGTGAAAAAGTGAAAACAAGGGCGACATTACACTTACAGCGCTCAGTTGACTGTGAATTTACGTACTGCATGGCAATTTGTGTATTTATGAATAACTCCATAGAAGAAACACTTCATTGAAATATTTTAAATACTTAGTATTGAAAAATATAATAATGAATTGAATCAATGAAGCTAGTCTAGGATTGAAAATGATGCATTTCAATTTGAATACCGAGAATTGACTGATTTCTGTCTCCTTTTTTTTCTTCACAATTTCATATTACGTCACAAATTAACTTCTCTCAAAAAGAAAAAAAAATTTCATGTTCCTACTTAGGAGCAAGCAGCACATTACGGTTGAGTGCTGTAATGTAAGTTTATTTTTTCACTTGCAGAAGTCAGGAGTGCGCAGCAGACGCTAGCTGAACCACTCACTAAACTAATTTTGGCAGCGCCCTTTACGATGCACAGTCTCACTGCTAATAAAAATACTTGCCACTATTTTACTTCGCAACAAATGGGCTGAATTACAGCATGGCTTCTGCCTGCTTTAGGTCTTGCTTATTGCAGAAAAAGCAACCGAAAGTTGGCCGATTGCGAGCGTGTTTACCAGCTCCCGAGCAGAGCCACGCTATGGTCGTAAGGCTGCCATTGTTAAGACCTAACAATAAAGCTCTATTTTTTCGTGTTCCAAGAGGGAGCTATGGAAGCCAGCTAGGAACGCTGTCTAATCTTCCCAAGTAAATATTTTACTCGGAATTTGCCGCAAGAATTTGTATTTTTGTCCTGGCATGTACAGGAATTAATGGATCTGCAGATACAAATCGGGCCCTCGGAAGGGTGTGGTCCCGGACTACTAAAGACTTTAATACCTGCTGCCGGGCCTTGTATAGATCCGGTCATGCTTTGTTCATGAGGAAAGCACCTCTAAAAACTCTTCCGCCGGGAGCTTTTTTCTTTTTCGCGGATGCTTACCTTTCTGAGACATTTCAGAAATCGTCAAGCAATAGACACAAGTTGAAATCTGAAAATTTTAAAGGGTGTATTTATGAATCTAATAGCATTTCAAGCAGAAAAGTAAACAGCTGTCGTCTCGTTTAGTTCTGCCGTTCTAAATCGTGACTGAGAAAAGCTGATGCAAATTGTTCCTAACCGATAAAACTGTTCCATAAATATTTAATGTTTTCGTAGCGAAATGTTATAAAAAATACTTTCTTGCAAAACATATGCGATGAACGCTAACGTTCATTCCTCTCTTTCGCTTCCGAATTATCTTCAGTTATTAACATAAACTTAATGTCAATAATTTCTTTTTGAGGATACTGACTGTATCCAATTATATTTTCACCTAAATGTACCTTTGATACGTCAAGAAGAGAAAAAATTTAGGGACAAAAGAGCAGGTTTGAGGTAGTATTTTTTAGCACAAATCAATAAATGTCGCATTGAAGATTCATCATTGACAAATAATTCGTCTTTACGTGACGCGTTGTTCGCACGAATATAAACTAACGTGTGCGTAACGTTTGTACGAGAATGAACTATCGTTCCGTTCATGTGATAATTAACAATAATGATGCGCCGTTCGTGTGATTAATAAACAATCGTGATGTGTCGTTCGTACGACGACGGACTATCGTGAACAGATCCTGCCAAAATAATAAGAAAATGAGTTGCATGTTGGATGCCGTGTCACCTCCTGGAAGGAGGGGAAAATCGTGTTCAAGGAGCTCCGTTCTTCTCGCTATTGGCAATGAGGTTCAGTGAGGACATTAGTGAAGTGAGGTCCGAGACACGACATCGTCCTAGATTTCGGCAATGCCACTCAGACCCCCGACCATCGTTTGGTTTCCAGCTTCCGTTCTATTCCCTCAGCACTGAGCAGCTCTCAAGAGCTCCTAGAACACGAGGAAACGCTCCAGTCAACTCCAGCTGCAGCGCAGAACAAGAACCTTCATTTGCTTGAAATTTGTCATTTTCGGCATGACTTGTAGGTAACCTACCCGGCAGAGAGAATGAATTGAGTTGACGAAACTTCTTGTCGTTGTCTTGGAGCACGGTCTATCCGGCTACGATATCTTCATAACCTTACAAATACAGTGAAATACTTTACAAAGAATTTTCATACATTATCACATTATTAAGGGAAAGCATAAAACGAAGATTTTATGAAATAAAAGATAAATATTCGAGAAGGTGTCGATCAGTGGTGCGGAAATCACCTGTATATTGCTTCTGTGAGAGAGTTGTTTCTTCTACATCTTCATAATCAACCAACGACTTTGTCAATAACAACCTGTACGCACTTCAAGACGACATTGGTGAATCTGTCCTATTCATAATTTCTATTTCGTATTAGTAATTATCTTTATTACGGACTCGTTTCAGCGTATCTCTTCACTGCAGGACCGTGTTGAGTAAAATGTTGAGATTTATAAATTTTATGAACAAATGTTCATTCATTTTGAAAGATTCATGTTTAAAACACCTTTCGATTACAAGACGTTTATTTTCAAACCATCTTGCATCCTGTTCATCGTCTTCCTAACTCATCTTACTAATTTCCTGGAATCACAGGAGTTCCAGCGCCAATATCCGCTTTCCAAAATACCGAAGAGTAATGAGAAAAAAGCCAAAATTTCAATCATCTCCCAGGAAAATTGCCTCGAGGCAGGAGAATATTCCGACGGGTTCGTTGAAGTACCGTCTTCTAGCGAGGCTTCCTTCGGGCCCCAAAATTTTCCTGTTTTAAAAAAACATAGTCGAGATAATTTGGAATAGAAAGTACAAGTCAACTTTGATTAAATTCATCATCGAAGGCGCTGAGATATTTAATAACCTCGATATCTTTTTCGAACAAGCGATAAGGGTTGTGAATAAATCATTTTAGTAAAGTCATGGCATGAGATGCTAAAATACTCGTCGTATCTTTTAACAGTTTTATTGATAGGAGTTACTATAGAATAACAAGATGATGAAATACACCATCTCCTGGTTTAATAATTATTCCGGAGACAGTGCGGTAAACCTATTATCGACCAAATTAGTGCACTGATCAAGTGTTTAAAATTCTCATAAAAAAGTTTTATGTTTAGTTTTTTCTCTGCCTCCCAATGTATCAAAAATTAACAGTGTTAAATTTTTGCTTATGTTCAATCAGCGTTCAATTTTTTTTGCTGTGCTTTCAATTGTATTAATTTGTGACTTTCTATGTAAATTCTAGATTCTACGAACTGACGATGGAGCTGGACTCCGAAACGTTTTCTATAAAGATATGAATTTTTGTGGACTATTCTTTGCTTTTAATTTTTAGTTAACTTGTGATTTAAGCAAATAAGTGACATCAATTCTTCAGCATCAAAAACAGTTAAGGAATAGCGAGCTATTTCACAGCAAGAAATAATTTAAGCCAAACTTTTCTCAGCTGTTTTCCCTAACTGCCTGAAACCGAACTTTGCTGTCCACAAGTGCGATATCAAATTCAAATTATTGCACCAACTCGACCATCGTCATTAGAAAAACTGTCACGCTCTGACTAAATCAAGTGATAATAACGTTGAAAATTCATACACCCATACCGCTCAACTAAGGGGATGCCAATTTCTTCGCTTACCTTATCGACATGGAAGGAAAAGTAACTCAATTTGGGTGCGAGGTGACGGCGGAGCGTATCAAACTGCTCAGAAAATTGCCCAATAGACGGGACCGATGCGAGCCCCAAAACTTGCGCGTGTTCTCGACGAAATTGTCGAAAAATGAAACCCAATTGCAGCTTTAAAATTGCTGCAGCTTCCGATAATCATTCTTCTACTTTGTCTGCATCTTTCCTCGAAAAAACGTTAGTTGGAAGAGAAATAATTAACTTAACTAGCTTTCGAATTTTGCTCCTTTTGAGTTAATGTTGAGCAGAACATATGCTTTGGAGTACTGTAAATATTTGCATTGGTATTGAACCAAATGTTTTGCAAAATTTGCCTATGCAGCGAAAGTTCTTGGTCTTCGCGGGAAAGTTGGAAGTTCCTTTGCTTCGTATCTTCGGTGTGT
This sequence comes from Hyalella azteca, assembly GCF_000764305.2. NCBI lineage: Eukaryota > Metazoa > Arthropoda > Malacostraca > Amphipoda > Hyalellidae > Hyalella > Hyalella azteca. The sequence continues at coordinate 933,986 of NW_025936745.1, read as the reverse complement.
GTTTGCTTGAATGCTTTAAAGTTTAAAGCATCAATTTCCTGATAATTCTTTCAATGACTCAGATTTTAAAACTGATTAAATTTTTCGAGATAATTTTCAATTTATGTACTTGATTTATCCACAAAATATTTGTGTCAATTAAACTATTAATGGTGCAATTAACATGTGAGCGAATGTTTGAAATGTGGGAGCAATTTCATGTTTCGCAGCCTGACGACACATATTCAATATAACGCGATTATTTATAATTTACGTCCCGAATAATTATTACATGACGTGTTAATTACGGTCTCGTAGCGTGGTGATTCATGATACTGTATATAGTGTGATCATTCATTTCTCGTAGCGGGTTAATTTATGCCCTGTACATAACGGAATAATTCATTAATATTTGTTATAATTTTCTTGTTTCACATCGGGATGGTTCTTCTTGCATAATGCGAAGATTTTTATACGGTATTTCGATAGCCTTTTTTCAAGATTTTCTCCGGCAGTAGCATAGAAAATGAATAAATATATCAAAAATTAATGCAATTTCAGATTCGTATTCTCACGAGGCGAAATATTTTCAGCGAGCTGACCGTCTTTACAAGCGAAATAACTCATTCTAAAGCAAAGAAGATATAACTTTGGTCTGAGTTCATATTTTTTAATGAGATCTAGAGATCTAGCGCAGTCATTGCTCATTGCTCCAGCTCTGTGGTACCAGCTCGAGCTGAATACATTCTAAATCCACGTGAAGCCGGCAAGCTTTCTCTAATTTAAGCAAAGGTTCCAAGGAAAAGCGGGCAGGCTTTTGTCAAGAAAAGGCAACAGAGTACAAACAGTCTTCTCTGTTCCCGTATAGCGCAGACAATGGCAGTCAAGACCTGCCCGCTAATTTCTGTTCAACAGCCACTGTTGTTCACCGATAATTTGCCCACGATAACAGTCTCTCATTGTAATAATCTTGGCTTCATTAGCAATTACCCAAGATAAAAGTTATTTCTACTCGAGAGTTTTTACACACGCCATGCAAAATCTTGGCAAAGAGGGCAATCTCCGTAGAAACATAATATGGGACTAACCGACACCATGAATTTTATTCACACGGTCTTAAACACATACACTGTATGAACCTTCCATGCATCGCAATACCCTCAGAATCAATTAACCGATAACTGTCACAATTGATGTTCGGTCTCATGCACAAAGCTAGAGAAATATATTAATTTTACATCACGCAGTGGCTGGGATAATTTCATGTATGTGAGTCTTGGTGTATCTGTATTAGTTAATTAACTGATAGTCTGATACTTGCTGCATATATAGGGTTGGATTTTCACTAAAGTTGAGAAAGATGTCCAGTTCCGTCCAGCCATTTACGAAATGGCTGGACGGAAACGGCTGAAGTTAAAGTTGAGAAGCTTTCTAAATTAGTTCTATTTCAGAAGTGGCTGCACTATGACTCAGACATGAGAATTTGAAAAGCATTTTTACCGTTTTAAAGTGAATAAATTTTTAGGCATGAAAGAATTTTCAAGTTAAAATTAATGAGTTATTTATTCTAATTCTACTGCAGAAATGGCTGAACTGACACTCGTGAAATTTGAACACCTTAAATGCCGTTTTGAAGTGAATAAATTTCTATGTTAAAGGGAATTTTCAAGTTGAACGGAAAAGTAATATAAATAAAATGATTTAAGTATTTGAATCAATAACTGTTGTTGAATAGTGAAAGTTATTACTAATCGAAAATGCAATTTTGAAACGGCTTAACTGACTTCTTTTGAAATTGAGGAACCTTATTTTGGAATAGCCACTGTGCCGTCTATGTTATTAAATGTAGCCACTGCACTCTTATATAGTAGGTGAAGGAAATCAATCCTTGAGTTATGCGATATTCGCTGCTGAATCGTTATAGTTATCACCGAAAACCATCAATTCTGAAATGGATAATCTAATATTTTTGAATTATTTAAGTAACTGTCACCTATCAAAATTAAATCTGGACACCACCAAATTCATGAAATATTTTAATTATGCAACTGCACAGTGACTATTCAATGTATCTGGTGTTAATCTTTTCTTAATGTTTAATTAATTAACAGATAATTGTCACAATTGAAATTGGATCCCCATCAAACTCATAAAATATTTCAATTTCTACTTGCGCATATTTTCAAGTATGTATGCATAATTTCAAGCATGTGGGTTTAGACGTTTCTGAAATAGTTAAATAGCCGGTTCATGCCATCAATGAAATTAGAGTTTCATCAAACTCGGTAAATAAGCTATTTTAACTTATGCGAACTCCAATTGCTTCAGAAACTCAATACATACCAAGTATCCTAAACAACCAATGCACTCCACACAGTAAACAGGATACTCATCTATTTATTATGAGGTACACGTATCTCTCCTGCAAGATACACGTCTCTGTCCTGCCGGACACACTTCTCTCTCCCACGAAAGCCCATGCCATTAATTGTAACATTCATGAACAAGTAGCTGTACATATTAAATTATATCCATATTTAAGTGTGCAAGAATAAAGGTGTTCCAGTTGGTGTTGCTACGTTGGTGATCATCCAGTTGGTGTTGCTACGTTGGTGATCATCCAGTTGGTGTTGCTACGCATTAAAATTAAACCGTTAATAAAAGGAAAATTGAAGTCCCAACCGTTTTTCCTTGATATTGCCGTTTAACCTCAAGTATTTAAACGGGAAAATCCCCGTTCAGTAAGAAAAACTTACCGCGGCTGAGGCGTCGCTTGAACTGCTGCGCAGGGAACACTTGTCTGCTTCTCGTATTTGTATAAATCGTGAATTTAAATCCAGTGCCACAAAATAATTTATGGCTGGTTATTCTACTATATTCTCTTGTAAAATATTGTGTTACTGATGGTGTGGTTTTCTAACAGAAATTCTCTCAGATTTATCGCTCCTAACTTCGACTTATTATCCGTCATCCAGTTTCTGAATAATCAAAAAGTACAAAAACTATAAATTATTCAGATCCCACTGCTTTGTTCATCCTTCATAAATCGTCGCTGCATGGTTTCCCCAAATTACCGACAATGTTTTGATGAAAGGGCCTGCTCATTGACTATCATTTATAATTCGAGTAATAGGACCAATCTTTGTGAAATCAGGCACAAAATAATCTTAAATTGAAAAGAATTCATCTCAGCAATTCACAAAAAATCTGATGGATTCACTTTATGTCTATGAGCAATATATCACTCGGCTGAGTACTTAATGCTTCAGTCAGACAGCTAATCCAGAACGAAAAAAGTAGTTAATATCAAATGAGTTTGAGCGGAGATTCCGACAGCTACTAGAAAGTTCACATTGCTTTGCTCGCACAGATGACGTCGTCTAAATGCAACGCAACAGCGTAATGTCTAACGAACTTCACGAGTTTGACTGCTAGCCTGGCGGTCTATCTCTGCTGCCATCAAACTTATGATGTAACCTTCCGTGCGCGGCACTCAGCTGCATCTGCTGCACAACTATGTTGCAGAACTGAAGTAGGTTGCAGGATTAAGTAGGTTGCAGGAATTAAGTAGATTGCAGGAATTAAGTAGATTACAGGATTAAGTAGGTTGCAGGAATTAAGTAGATTGCAGGAATTAGGTAGATTGCAGGAATTAAGTTGATTACAGGATTAAGTAGGTTGCAGAAATTAAGTAGATTGCTGGAATTAAGTATATTGCAGAAATTAAGTAGATTACAGGATTAAGTAGGTTGCAGGAATTAAGCAGGTTGCAATAATTAAATAGGTTGCAGAACTCAAGTAAGTTACAGAAATTAAATAGTTTGCATTAATTAAGCAAGTTACAATAATTAGGTACTTAGCAGAATTAAGTAGGTTGCATAACTTAGATAACTTGTAGGAATCCATCAATGCAATCAAATACAGCAGCAGTCTAAGAAAATGTATTTCCAAGACTAAAAAAATGCTAGTAAAGCCAAAATATTTGCTATGTTCATCGATCTATTTCTAATTATTGATCTAGGCAAGGACGGTCAGGGACAGGAGGTGACGGGCGGAGACGAGCAGGGACGGACGGGGACAGGCAAGGACGGGCAGGGACGGACGAGGACAGGAGGTGACGAGTGGGGACGTGCAGGGACGGACAGGGACGGGCAGGGACGGACGAGTAGAGGAGGTGACGAGTGAGGACGGACAGGGACGGGCAGGGACGGACGAGTAGAGGAGGTGACGAGTGAGGACGGACAGGGACGGGCAGGGACGAGTGCGTCGTGACGCCGTCACCCGACACCTCAGGTCAGGTGGCGTCGCCCCGATGCGACCCCGGGGGTTGACCTAGCCTCTCAATTATGAGATATTGATGGTTGTATCTACCCATTAATTGACAACTCTGCGGAAGCTCGTTAGGCTCAGCGCTCCGTTACGTAAGTGTGATCTTCTTCATACATTCGTCAGTGTCAAAATGGAGTTCGTCAACGAATACTGCGGTGTGCAAACGAAATATGAGTGTAAGTTGAAATTTGAATGAGTGAAACTGAATTTTGATTCACTTTTTTGCCCTTGTAAGGGTCATTCTGAAACGGTTCTGCTCTGGAAAATTGCATATCAGTGCTACTAAGTTTATAAGTATTTTTCACTCTACACGTGCGCAGTGACTGCTAAAAATACAGGTGCGTTGGTGTAGTAGTATCTGAATTTATTAGTTAACCAATAACTGTCGCAGGAATTAAGGAATTTGCAAAACAGCCAACGAATCCGAAAAAATGCATTTTTATCCGGTTTTGACCTCCTTAGTACGCAACGTTGGCATACCTATCCATGCAATATAGGAAAATAAAATCGGTAATTCTATGAGAATTAAGTGTTACAATTATATATTATAGAATGATTCTCTAATATAGACTCTCTGCAATAAATATTCCCATTGAAGATGTACGCGAAACTTCATCACAACTGGGGAAGTGATGAAGTAACGAGATAAATTAAACGACACGATGGTTTAGAGTTTAGACGACAAAATTATCTTAAGGTTCTGGGAACATTTCAGAAAGAAATACGAGATAATAATTTATATACAGCAACATCACGGTTCACAATTAGATATATTGGACACGACTTTAGATCATCATGTTCATTAGTATACTCGTATTTCATGATAGTTTCTTAATGTTTGCTAACATTTCAGCATACAGAGTGTGGTAATATTATTGCAACAATAAAACAATATCTGCTCAAAGTCAGTTTGAGACAACACATGCACACATGCAGAGCGAACATAAGACATTCTCCGGCCATAAGGAGCAAGGCAATATTTTAAGAGCCACAATATTGGGTCAGGCCTTGCGTAATGACAACATCGCGTGCACGCTGATGACATTACTCGTCCCATCCTGACGGTGGCGTCCTGATCCTACACGCGGCCTCCTTCAGAGAAAATTACAAATTATTTCTACGATAAAACGTTAGTCGTCAGCATCTTAAATTTGTGTGCATGCTGGGGAAGGTTATTGTGTTTTTGATCTAAAACAAAGTTTCTCACGTGACTCTTTAAATCCACCTAAGTACGAATTACCTTTATTTGAAATGAAAATCGTTTAACGTTTGCGTTGAATCAGAATCTAATAAAGTAATAATAGCATCGTACGGGAAACTTGAGTAATAACTTGAAACTCGGACATGACTTGCCAGTATTAAACTATGAATTTTGATTTTGAATCATTGAATGTTTATTATTTCAGCTACACATATGAAAAGTTAGTCTTGAATTCCTCCTCCATTGAAGTGATCTAAATTGTAAAGAGAACGTCGCTTGGATATTGTTTTAAATTAAGTAAGGCTTTGAGTGACGCATAAAGCTTAATGGGATGCTTTAGAGCGCGAAGTGTGCAGCCATTTGTCATCACAAAGGTGCAAGGTTCACTATAATTTATCACCACAACGGGCACCACCAAACCTCTTACATCATTTCCTGCATCACAACGTTAACCACCGCAAACAACGGCCAACTACTTCACAGTGATGAACGATGATAGCTGCTGCACTCTGGCTACCATGGCATGGATTAGTCTTTCTCGCCATCCCCATATCCAAACGAGGCTGTTATGTCGCGCTTCTATTGTCATTTATAAATGTTGAAAACGCTGATGCTGTCGTTTTAACAGGATTAAAACAGCCGCACGTTAGGTTGCCTATATTATATCAATGATGGCATCATGCTGGAGTACTTTATGCTTCGTACTGCAAAGTTTTAAGATGAATTCTGTTTCGAGTCGTACTCGTATCTACAATATTAAATAGAACCCCACCTATTCGCAGGATTCTAATCTGTTATTCACTGCAAATCTCCATTAAATCTTCAATCTGAAAATTAATTCCGCAAAAACAGCAACGTAATTGAATGACTGAAATATTCATTCGCACGAGAAATAAGATCAGAGCACAAATTGACAATAGTGTTTCCTGTGAAGGATCAGCTCAAACCCTAGCATTAAGCTTCAATAATTGAACGTGGACTGTGAAGGTAAAAGAAAATATATATTTGCAAAGTAATAATATTAAAAAAACTAATACATCTTTTTCTCTTAAATAATCATTTTTTTCTCCAATTGAGCTCACATAGACCGCTTCTGCTGCCAAATTAGGTAAACACCAACACAATGCATTCATGCGCGCTCCGCGAATAAGTAAGCAGGCGATATTTCCTGAACCGACAAATTATTGCTGTAACAAGTTAACGCCATCGAAGTTTAGTCAGAGTCAGACTTGGAGTAAAATTCCAGCATTCAAAACATCCGCCAGTTACACGGCACTTGTTCCCTCAGGACAGAATAACTACGAAAATCACCTCCACTTCAAACGAGTTTCAATTGCTTTAATTTTGTTCCAAGAGAAAATTTACAGGACGAATCTGTTTCAATTTGCGCGTTGCGTCAAACGGTTCACGGTGTCAGAAACGGAACGAAACCGGCACGCAAATTACACAAGATAAGGCAGCCTCACTTATTTACGTCTACTTTTAGCCCTGTGAATGCTAGCAATTTAGTGAGCAGCCTTCCTGGTCTAGGCTGCAACAAAGACGCCTTGTCGAGATGGTCTCACAACATGCGAATTTGAACTTACCATCCTGAAGGAACAGTAATAAGTCGAGTTCTCGGTAGCTTGCCTATCGTTTGTCACTGACTACAGCACAGCCAGCCGAGGGCGAGGGTGAGGGTAAACAGAGGGAAAATGCAGCCTGATGGAAACTAGGCAGCAATGTGACTGGATAAAATGAATTAGAGACGAGGCAGAAACTAAATCAGTGATACCACTTAGAGTACATGTTGAACATTGAAATGCGACGTTTATTCAAGAGACCCTTTGAATTTGTTTAAATTGAGAGCACTGTATAAATTTAAATTGACAGTTAAGAGAACCTCTGAATTTGTTTACTCAGTGGCTTCAGAAACCCGCTGAATTGTCGACGGTTCCATCAATTTCCTGTCAAATGTCATAACCGCAAGCCTCAATCCTTGCAGTTGACGGGAGTTAAATCAACGTGTCCGGCATTGCTGGCACAACAACATTGGTCGCAAATCAACAGAGGCCAACAGCTCGGCCCTAAATCTTGTGAACGAAGTAGCCTTCTGCATGGCTTGAAAGGAACAATGTCGTGTCCTTTATATCAGGAGCAATTCCTGGATGGGCTCTACGTGGCGTCGAATTCATGAGAAGCTCTGCAAGCAACGTTCTTCAAAAACAAAATTCGACATTATTATGTTATAACTCAGCTTTGGCTAAAAATTGCGAACGCATTGCCTTAAAACAGGGTTTTTGCCCAACTAGTGCGTTTATCTGGATGGTTCTAAGTCACTGATTATTATATGTTAAAGCTAAAATGCATTTAATCATGAACTACATTTTTCGTTATATGAACGTTTTCCATCCTGAGTTTAGAATCATAAACAATATAATTAACGATTTACGTGTTATAAATTCAGACAACATAATTATTGTGTCTAGTTATTGGAGTTCTAGACAGCAAAATTCTTTCACTAAATTAAGAATCAAGCAAATTCGTTCGCAGTTCAGAACTTGCGACGCGACCGAGCGTCAGCGTCCAGAACCACCGAAGCGCAGCCTCTCTTTCTGCGCCCATATGCAGCCTGGGTTCTAGTCCGGGCTGCGAAATCCGTTGATCGAAATCTTGATGGATGGAAGGGAAATTTGAGCACAATGCCTCCATCCACTTCCATCAAACACGAAAAGACTTGAGACGATTTTTTTACATAATGAACATTAAAAGTTAATAAATAAACCTAATATTCAAGATCAAGAACACTTTTCAGCAGAGCGAACCCCCGGGTAAGTATCGTAGCCGATTTCCCTGTCAATGTTGATATGAAAAATCGACCATATAACTAGTCGATTCATTTATTTTGAAAAGAATATTAGCATGATTGTAAAGTTTGATTGCTATTCCGCCAGACACTGGTATAGATTTGCATGTCAACTCGTGACGTTGGAACCATAATGGCAATCGTTCATGAATTGTAAAATATGTTGTACTCCAGCTTAGCTTTGTATTGGCGATTTCCTTACTTAACCGTCGAGCACCACCAGCAGTTTGGAGAGGCATTGAGATGGAAATCTGAGGGAGAACACAACCTATTTTGAGTGAGAATGCAAGCTATTCTGAAGGATAACATAAGCTATTCAGAGGGTGAATACAAGCTATTCTGTCTGAGGCAGGAAGCTGCTCGACGAATCCATGGGATATTGGATGAGTAAGCTTAAGGTCTCTTCGTCAAGGCCTCGCTGTCAGAAAGCTCTAAAGGACGAATTAATCGCAGTGCTACAGAACAGGCTTCAAGGAGCAGAGATTGCTCTGTCTGCATCTCAGCTGCAGAGACGCGTATTTGGCCTCAAGGGCTACAGGGAGCAGAGATGGCTCTGTCTGCATCTCAGCTGCAGAGACGCGTATTTGGCCTCAAGGGCTACCGGGAGCAGAGATGGCTCTGTCTGCATCTCAGCTGCAGAGACGCGTATTTGGCCTCAAGGGTTACAGGGAGCAGAGATTGCTCTGTCTGCCTCTCTGCTGTAAAGACGCGCATCCTGTAGTATTATTTCTAATTGTCTGAGTATTCCTGTAAGAATTCATGAGAATATTCCTATAAGAATTTATTGAGGTATTCCTATAAGAATTCATGGAGATATTCTTATAAGTAATCTTATAACATTCTACAAATTATTCCCATAAATATCATGTGTTCGGCATGCTGAACACATAATATATAACACAGGTTGTCTTGTAACGGTTGAAATATCCGAGTGATAATATAATCAACGAAATGTGTACTAGCGAATATATATGAGGTAAAATTCTTGATATCCGCACAGGGAAATGTCCACTTTGATGCTTCTGTACATTTTATTAGTATATAACTGTAAGGATCAAGCCATTTATAATTTACGTTAGGGTAATTGTCACATTTGGCGCCATAAACTGAATCCATTAGCCAGCCATTAGCCATTCTTATTCTGGCCGCCAGCTCCATAGGTTAGTGGTATAATGTATACTCTTGATAAGAAATCTTCATTCGCCATAACCATGTTCATTATATTCTGTATAACCTTTGAAACATTTAAGTTTAAGAGGCCATGCTGGTCTCTCTTGTGTCTTTTTAAGTTGCGGTTGGTGAGACTGTCCGGTGCACCCGATCGAGTAAACAGCAAGACGATCACAGAATTTTCTTATCGTCAATAGTCATATTGAATCGTCCGAACTTGCGAGTCGTTTGTGCTTCTACCGTCAGTCGTCTGTGCTTCTACCGTCAGTCGTCTGTGACTCTGCCTTCAGTCGTCAGTGATTCTACCGTCAGTCGTCGTCGTCTGTGATTCTACCGTCAGTCGTCTGTGACTGTGATTCTACCGTCAGTCGTCTGTGCTTCTACCGTCAGTCGTCTGTGATTCAACCGTCAGTCGTCTGTGATTCTACCGTCAGTCGTCTGTGATTCTACCGTCAGTCGTCTGTGATTCTACCGTCAGTCGTCTGTGATTCTGCCGTCAGTCGTCTGTGATTCTACCGTCAGTCGTCTGTGATTCTACCGTCAGTCGTCTGTGATTCTACCGTCAGTCGTCTGTGACTCTACCGTCAGTCGTCAGTGCTTCTACCGTCAGTCGTCCGTGATTCTACCTTCCGTCAGTCGTCTGTGATTCTATCGTCAGTCGTCTGTGACTCTACCGTCAGTCGTCTGTGATTCTACCGTCAGTCATCTGTGATTCTACCGTCAGTCGTCTGTGACTCTACCGTCAGTCATCTGTGACTCTAGCATCAATCGTCTGTGACTCTACCTTCAATCATCTGTGATTCTACCGTCAGTCATCTGTGATTCTACCGTCAGTCGTCTGTGACTCTACCTTCAGTCGTCAGTGACTCTTCCTTCAGTCATCTGTGACTCTAGCATCAATCGTCTGTGACTCTACCTTCAGTCATCTGTGACTCTACCGTCAGTCGTCTGTGATTCTACCGTCAGTCATCTGTGATTCTACCGTCAGTCGTCTGTGACTCTACCTTCAGTCGTCAGTGACTCTTCCTTCAGTCGTCTGTGACTCTACCGTCAGTCGTCTGTGACTCTACCGTCAGTCATCTGTGACTCTAGCATCAATCGTCTGTGACTCTACCTTCAGTCATCTGTGACTCTACCTTCAGTCGTCTGTGACTTATATTGAATTGCCAAAATATTTTTATTCAAAACAAATCTGAAAGAGAACCCACTCCATTTTCTGGATAATTTTGTGGCACTGCCTAAAAGAGTCAGACTACCAAAGTAATTTCTCCAGCCACCAATTTTCCATCAGCTTGTCGGTCGTGAGGCTTGCAGGCTTTTGTTCAAAGCGATCCACGAACCTCATATCATAAATTCCACTTTCCGGGAACCCTGGGGAGTTTCCTCGAATTAATTCCTTAAGTGTGATCGCCTGGCGTTAATAATCAAAGAAAATTAATCAGGAACCTGTAAAGGAAAAAATCTTGAACTCTCGGAGTCATTCGACCGAGAGCAAAATGGAACCTCAAAAGTATCGGTCCTCGATTTTTCAATTGTTGGGGCGAGCTTGAGCTGCAATCATGCAATTGGCGGGCAACAGCCAATCAGAGAGCGCCTCGTCACAGTAATTGACAGCTCGGCCTAGTGATCTCAATTGCCAGAAAAGGCAAAAGTCTGCAGATTTTTTCCGTGTCTGCTCTCCTCTCCTGAGTCTGCTGCCGGAAAAGAAGAAGTGATGCAAGACTCTGTCGCTGCCTTTGATCTTAGCTCCTAAGTTGCGAAAAGGAGCTTTCGACGACTTTTACTTATCAGATAAAATTGAGGAACTAACCAGAGTTGACGTATAAAAATCGTCAGTGTCAGACAGACGTGTCAGCATTGTCAGTGTCAGACAGACGTGTTAACAGCTTCAGTGTCAGACAGACGTGTTCACATCTTCAGTGTCAGACAGACGTGTTAACATCTTCAGTGTCAGANAAAATTGAGGAACTAACCAGAGTTGACGTATAAAAATCGTCAGTGTCAGACAGACGTGTCAGCATTGTCAGTGTCAGACAGACGTGTTAACAGCTTCAGTGTCAGACAGACGTGTTCACATCTTCAGTGTCAGACAGACGTGTTAACATCTTCAGTGTCAGACAGACGTGTTACCATCTTCAGTGTCAGACAGACGTGTCAGCATCGTCAGTGTCAGACAGACGTGTTAACATCTTCAGTGTCAGACAGACGTGTCAGCATCTTCAGTGTCAGACAGACGTGTCTGCATCTCATTGACAATAATAATGTTGCTTACCCTCTTCAAAATTTACCCGTTCTTGCCAGAAAAAAAAAACCGTCAAAGACTTTTCTAACTCAAAAAGACTCGGCGATAGGCATGAATGAACAAATTTTATAATAAACAAGAGGTTGCTTACTCAACCGAAAATTTATGTGTGCATCTGTGCAACTAGTAATTATATTTTTGAGACAAAATTTGTGGTTAAATGACCTGGAAAATTTTTATATTTCGTAGCAGAAGGTGAAATATGATGGACGCTCTTCCAGTCGTCAAATTCTCGCCTGTATCTCCACTCAGTCGGAATCGATTCTCGATGCTCTTGGAACGATCGTCGAGCCTCCTCTCAGGGAGGCTGAGTTCTGCTGCGAGTCTTGACGTGTTGATTTTTGCCTTGACGTGTTGATTCTGCCTCGACGAGTTAATTTTTCTTAGCCACAAGCGCACGTCAAAGATGTTTGCGTGGCTTATGAACAGAAAAGCTGCCGCCACCAAGCGTTCAAGAGCAAGTCAGGCTGTTGCTTATAGGCACGAAGCCTTCCACCAGACTCTGATTTTTTTATCAATATAAGCGAATTTAACCTACATCCTGGTAAATTTCATACTCATAAAAATGTGAATCTTAAGTTAAAGCTATTCCGAAGGTGATTTAATGTAATGGCGATGCGATTGTAAATTTGGCACACGTTGCCAGTCCCTTCAGAAAAAACTGACCTATATAATGTCTCTATTCTTAAATGCTGTCTCAAGAAATGAGAGTTCATCAAAAAAATTCTGTCCTGGAGGTCGGGAAAATTTTTAAAACTTATTTTTCCTAAAATTTGTAAATCAGTAGGACCGATATTAAAAGCTAAAATTCTGAAGTCGGTGTCGGACACCGGTGCACCGCACTACAACGTTTCAGAGTCGAGCTCCAACGTCAGTTTGACAAACATAGAAAAAATACCAAGTGTGACGATGAAGCTGGACTTCGAAACGTTGCAATGCGGTGTACCAGTGCCAGCGACTTGAGAATTTCAGCTTATACTACAGGACTTTCTTTTTTCTTTTCTACAAGGGAGCGTGTGACACAATCAACAGAGATATCACGATGGTAGTCATACAACAAACTTGAAGCGAATGATACGTAATTATCGATATTCTCCCGAAACCTTATTTCTATTAGAAGCAAATACCTGAAAATACACTCGTGTTGCAAATGTTTTAATCAATCGATCACAGCAAAAATAAATTCAGGGCAACCAGCTGGTCCAATTTTATTCTTTTCAATGATGAAAATAATTCAGAAAAAAAATTTTTTCGTGATAAAATTAGGGACACCGAGTTTACCGCATAACTGGCTGAGGGGGCCACGCGCCCCAAAGCTCCAGCGATCTCCTGGGTTCAAACAATCGAAAATATTTACGAATTGGCATCTCCGTCCGCCAAACACTGACGGAACTACCACAGCTACGTGAACTTAGGCTATTTCCGCTACGTGTACATGGACCGCAATAATTTCCAATATATGGACCCACAACCATGGCTTGTCGAAAATTTGGAAAATTTTTGATGATCATCCGTACCGCAGCCTCAGTAAGCTACCTCTAACTTGACCTCGTTGAAAAAACCCCTTGGAATAGCTGCCAACAAGAGAACACTGAAAGATAATCACATGTTTTCTGGTACAAACGTCTTTAACCTCGATTGTGCTTTTATTGGTAGTGAGGATTAACTAAAAGATAGCTGACAGTAATATCCATAGAACTAATATTCTATCGAAAAATTAATTCATTCAACTTATACTGTTACTCCCATTCGTATCCATCTTACATCCAACTCTATCTCCTCAATGACTCATTTTCTAATCCTACCCTCCCTATACACTCTAACCTCACTCTAATCCAAGCTTTTTCCCACCCTCACTACAAAGGCTAACCCCACTCTGATCCCACTCTAATTCCATCCTAATCCCATTTTGACTGCAAACTCTATTACCACTCAAATCCCAGGCTTCAGTCTACAATGCCTCCTGGACTCCTTTTCTAGCCAATTTTCTCCCCACACTACATACTTTATCCCGCTCTACTAACCTCATTTCTTCTTTCATCCCCACTCTACTCCCCACCACACCTCATTTCCCCCACTCTACTCCCCACCATACCTCATTTCCCCCACTCTACTCCCCACCATGTGAGCGCCCGCCGCTATTGTGCTACGTGGCGTGAGCGCCCGCCGCTGTTGTGCTACGTGGCGTGAGCGCCCGCTGCTGTTGTGCTACGTGGAGTGAGCGCCCGCTACTGTTGTGCTTTTGCAAGATATAACAAATAAAAGTGAGCAACACGCTTGTAAAATTACATCATCATGTCATGATCATGTCATCAATTATCTATACATCTAAACTTTTTCGTGTATATCTTATACATAACATGTTTATTTAATGTCGAGATTTAATTGCCGCCAAATATCAAGTTTATACTCAAATAATACAATTATTTAAACTTATTTATGCAGTGTTAAGGGATATAGTGATTTAAAAAAAAGGTTTGCACGAGGGCATTCATACTGTAAGGACGAATTTTAATTAATTGAATGATGAACCTCTTTCGATAATTTATAATATAAATAAATTCGTATAGAACTATATATTATAGTATTGTAAATCACACTATCAATATTACATATAATAATTTGAATGTAAAATTATACAATCGTGACACGGATGGAACTAATAAATCGCATTAAGTTTATCCACTGTACTGCCGCCTACCGTGCTGTGCAAATCTTCCCATCAACAACCTCAATTTTCAATAAATGCATTATGATCTGTTAAAATATCTACATCCGTTATGTTCGTGAAATTCGGTATTTACGTTAATTCTATGTCCTACCATGAATAAACTAAGCAATGAATAACAGAAGCCATTAATATCGCAGGGCATATATAGAAGAGTATGTGAATAACAAGATGCCTTCCCTGCAATAATTCACGAATTTGGACACGCCGCGGGACATTGAACAGGAAAAGCTCGGCCTAAGAAGACGGCAATTAGGCTGATGGAGCTAAGCCGAGCAGCCGACGGAAGCGACAATTTTTTTCGAAGTTTAAATTTTTTGTTTTTAATAAACACAAGAAGTCCAAATTCTTTGTACTGGCCTAGGCTCCAGCGTTGAATTACGCATATGCTAGCTAAGTATTATGATAATAATTTATATTATTATTTAATGGAAAATTATTTGTTCTACTCATGCAAGCTTGATGTTCTACTTTGAAATAACTGAATCACGCATGAATTATTTGCAGATTTCCGCTGGCATACAAAAGAAATATATTAATCAAATAATATCATATAATAAGGTAAATACAAGGAGCATAGCATCGAAATAAAATCTATTTCAGAATGACAACAGAATTTTGTAATTGATAAAACTGTTCTACCTTTTCCATCAGTCAATATCAATTTTTAAATTTCAAAGACTTATATGAAAATCAGATTGAGGGTTAGATACATGGTTAAAATTTGTTCACTATTTAGTGCTTTAACTTGCGTCGCGTGAAATATCGTTCATGATAAGATGATCGATATATAAAAAATTTTCAACAATAGTTTATCTGAATAGCAAATATCTTCAGTGAAAAAATCCTGTAATTGGAAAATATCGAAGGTGATGAGATCCTGTGGGGAAAAATATCGGACGTTCAAAATCATCCGAATAGTAAAAATTGAATGTAAATAGGATTCTTGAATTTAAGATAACGAAGGTAATAAAATGAAACTCAATATGAATCTGCGTGCACTGCAGAGACTGGCACGACCTACAGTCTTGGTTGCCTCGCCCCTCACTGCCTCCGTCACCCGAGACATGGTCGACGTTAGAGTCCTCGGGGAACTTGTTATCGAGGCGACATGCGACCTCCTACTCCTTTTCGGCCCCCGTCCTACCCTGCACCTGCACTGCTCCTCTTTGGCCCCTGTCCTACCCTGCACTTGCATTGCTCCTTTTCGGCCCCTGTCCTACCCTGCACCTGCACTGCTCCTCTTTGGCCCCTGTCCTTCCCTGCACCTGCACTGCTCCTCTTTGGCCCCTGTCCTACCCTGCACCTGCACTGCTCCTCTTTGGCCCCTGCCCTACCCTGCACTTGCACTGCTCTTTTTAGGCCCCTGTCCTACCCTGCACCTGCACTGCTCCTCTTTGGCCCCTGTCCTACCCTGCACTTGCATTGCTCCTTTTCGGCCCCTGTCCTACCCTACGCCTAACCTGCTCCTTGTCGGCACTGCTTCTTTCGGCCCTTCTTCTACTCTGCGCCTTCCCGTGCTTCTTTTCGGCTCCTTTCCTACCCTGCACCTGCCCTGCTCCTCTTCTTCCAAGTACGTAGCAAGATATGTAACGGTTTCGGCCAATTACAGTATCTATATTTTTCATTCTCCTTCTGCAGAGCTTTCCTGTTAATTCCGTCAAATTAGGTTTCGGCAATCACATTAATCCCAGTCAGAGTGAGCAGAAGCTAGACCCATGGGTGAGCGTACCATTTTGCACAGATCCGCCCTTATTTGGGTGTACCTTGCAATAAATGACCGCCCTTATTTGGGTTTACCTTGTTAGCATAAGACCGCTAGTGGAGCATTTGCAATCTGCACACCAAAAACCGCGATCATGGAACACATTCATCAACTCTCAATATATCTCTGTGGCTCACAACAATATTGGTTTTTAATTTTAATTTGATCTCAATCCAATGTGTCCATGCACAGAGGATTATTTGCGTCTCATTGAAATTGGTTTCATTAACGGTAATTTAAAGGAGGTATTTTATGTTCGGGTTATAGAAAAGTTTTGGTTTTAAATTAATATGAATTTTCATAACATTGGTTATTTAAGTCGAAATCCGCGAATTAGTGGAGAAGTTCGTAGATTTTGCCGGTAATGCCCGTGACATCTGAGCCACTAGCGGAAGCCTGAAAATATTAGCTTGCGAGTTTTAAGTTTTAATCAACACTATCGTATTTGCTTGTTAAAGGGGAATCCGTTCTCGCTGCAAGGCGAAAAGGAACTTCACAGGATTGAAAATAATACCAAAAGTAATCTACGCAATTCAAAACACAAATTTAAATTACTGTAGAGAACTAGATTAAAGGTCTACGGTGAATCAGACCCATATTTCACTATTTCAAATAGGTGTTGACAAAAGTGAGATTAAGGAAGTAAGTATCATGAAGTAGAACGCTAAACAAAACAAAACTTTAAGGTGTTGTTATTCTAATTTCAGTTTGTTTTCAACAAATTATTAGTCAATCCAACAGTTATTTTTTTCAACGAAACATTGTCCCCCCTCAAATTTCCTTTAACTACGTAAGAATCAATATTAATATTAGTTGTCCCCGGCGTGTCAAGCCTCTAATTTATTTGGAGTCAGGCAGGTTTAGCAACATCGGGCGGCTGTCGAGAAGCAATAGCCATTAATCCAAGCCATCGATGGCACACGTCACAGACGACACTGGGCTTGGCTCACCATGCATATATTATCTCACTGAGTTATGCGACGCTGTTCCTTCTACAAGTCCACTAAATTCTTCAGTCCAGAGTCTGGCCTCGAGAGATAATGAATCCCTGCCTAATGACAATATTACCTTTGAAAAATATTATCAATGTGAATAAAGAAGTAAAGTCGTGACTACGATTTCGCGTGCATCACAAATTAATGTTTAAAATTCCTTATGTTGAATCAAGCTCATAAATTCCCCGAAAAATTTATAGCAACTCAAATTTTTGTTGTTTATTGTATTTAGTTAGTTTTGTAAGTCTTTCTATTTTCAGTTTTAACTTATTGAAGTCATTTAAGTTGGATTAGTTGTGTAGTTTATTTGATTTAATCAGAATGCTGGTCATTTCTATTTTTAAGTTTTTAGTCTTTCATTTAGCTTGGCTTTTTAGTAATTTCATTCAGTTAATTCAGTCATTTCAGTGATTTAGTTATGTATGAAACGTTAAAACCTGCGATGGCTAATAACGAAAATATTTAAACGAAAATATTTACGAAAATTAAAATCTCCTAAGACTGACTAAAGGCACACATACTTTAATCTCTGACACTTACTTAGTTTTGCATGAGATTAAAACACACGAATGATTAACTTAACAAATCGCCAATGGCTTCGAGCAAGTTGCTAAAAAGATGACAAAAATCTATCAATTTTCATTGAGTTAATAATACACAAATTATTTATTGTACAAGTCACTGAAGGCCTCACATAAGTCATTAAAGTACTGGCATTAATACCTAATATCATAATTTTAATCATAATTATAATAATATTAATGTTTCTAATATTTAACTCTTGTCGGAGTTAAATACTCAACATTGGTTTAAAAGTATCATTCAAATTAATCATGTCACAAAAAGTTTTAATTTATTATTTTAGGTTTAATTTTTTATGACCCTTTATATTAGAAAATAAATTTCGAAAATTACTCTGTTATCTGTTTTTAAATTTTTTTTTTATTTGTTTTTTTCAATAATTTTGATCTTTTAAATGATTCGAAAAACGCTGTTTGCATGTGGCAATTTTGTGAGTAGAAGTCTCACAACCAACACAGCGATGTCACTGAGAACAATTTCCATGTCGACATAAATTCTTTCCACTTATATAAATAAGGAGCTACTCTTTGTGGCTTCCTTGTAGAATATTTGCAAGGATCAAAAGACGTTTGTCGATCAGCTTTATTTGGTTACGTGACTAAAAGATTTATCGAGGTATTTGCGATCGGTGGCTGACAGTCCTTCGACGTTCTAGATTGCATAAGTCAAACTGGCACGAGAGAAGCGGCGCTCGTTCTACGAACAGCCTTTGCTCGAGCTTTCATTGCCTATTCATGCGTCAATCAGGGTAAGCTGCAATCAGCATATAGCACGGAAATTGCTAGCATGCATTACCAATCAGGTTACGAGCCACAGCTCTCTGCAGTCTCGCCTATGTCAGTCTTGCTCGTTCTTATTTAAGCCAAGAGACCAGGAAACATTTTCGCAACTGAATAGAACTAAGCTCAAAAAAAATCCTCCTATTAGAACACTCGAGATAATGAATAATCCGACGAATTCTACATGCCAAAAAATTACTTTCTAAAATTATCTGGGAAAATCCCGTCAGTTTTCGTTTGTCTAATGTCCAGCAGGACATTTAGAATTTGATACAGCTGAGTGTCCGTGAATAATTGTTACGTAGATTATCTCGCAACGGTCGTAATTTCATCAGGCGCACTGCAATTCAAGAGATGAATCTGACGAAGCTTTAGCGCTATGTGCAACGACTGCGCGAATTGTTGAGAGCGACTGAGACTGGCCATGAATATTTTGCCATGTTAAGTCATGTGTGTCCATGACTTGTTGAACTGCAATAGAAACTCTCTGTCACGCTAAATTATGATTACAAATTTTGGTGCTCCCAAGTTCTCTTCTTGAGCGTAGAAACCATGTTGTGCTTCCGATGTAAAATCCCTAAATTCTCATCCGAAAGTCTGAAGCTCGATAAGTTTCTCGTGGAAAGTTTGCACCTTGCAAAGATCTTAATAGGGAGATTACGGTTTCTAACTATGTCGTAGAAACTTTCCCCAAGTAGATCATACAGAAAACTTTCTAACTATTCTAAACATACTCATTTACAGGTGTAACCCTCGTAAGTTGTGTAAGGTCAAATCAAGGCTATACTTATTGAAACTCAAATGCAGCTCTGTCCTTTCAACCTTTTGCATAGGCTCAGCATTGGTTTGCTTAGAAGGTGTATTGCTGGATACAATTTAATTGTATAGATATAAATCAATTACACACATACAATTGTGATCTATATTCACATATAATATTTTGACTGTAAATGAGAGTATAGATGTACCCATTAAGATGTGAATGTAAAATTACGTTTCACATTATGAGACAACTAGAACGGGGGAATATATATTAATACTCTTGGACTTTCTTAAACGAGTTAAAATAGCTATTATTTTCTACAACTGAATTCCCCGACAGTTGGTCCATAATTCACTTCCCGTCAAGACGAAACATGAAATTAAAATGCTTGAAGCTCCTGTACAAATTCCGCGGAAGGTTAATTTATCCAGACGAAAATATTTTTGAAAGTTTGTATGCATCCCGTGCCCCCGTCTCTCTTTTTTTTTCTTTTTATCCAGGTAAATTAGTCTTGAGGTTCGTCTTTACCGCCGCTGTATAGTCCTGAAGAATAATTAAAATGAGGCTTAGGGTCTGCCTTTAGAGCTGCGGGCCAAACAAATTAACAGCGCGTCTGCAGCACTAGGGCCGGCCCACGACATCGATAACTCGGCGGTATATAGCCGACCATGTCACGCATAGATGCTTGATAATCTCTTATATTTATGATTATGTATTATCGGATCCAGGATTATAAATTTTCCCTTGAGAAATTATTTCAATTTGTCCTCTATAAGTAGGGAAGTGGGGATAAAGTGAAATAATTAGTAGCAAGTATAAAATAAGTAGTGAAGTATAGGTATTGAAGTGAATTCTTTTTGCATCAAGACATTTGGCTAATTAGTCCTTATTTGCTTCACAACTACACAACCTACTCACGATTTAAACTTCCCCGCTTTTATTATTATTATTATAATTATTTGCAATTGTTGCTTGCACGTTTTTTTATCCCTTTATCAGGATGAACACAATGGTCTCCTCACTTCAGTGGATCCGAGGAGCCTGGGAATCCAACATTTGAACCTAATTCTATTTGAAGTGTTTTGGAGCGTTGGTATAATGGAATGAAGCTGTGGCGAGACAAACAGAGCCGAGCAGCCTGGCATTCCATTAGACGCATGGCCAATCTACAATGAAACTAATTGCTGCAAATTTCGAGTACGATTTTGTTTATTTCAAGTCTATTATTGAACTCAGTTGTTTATCCGTTCACGAAGATTAAGAGAGAGAGTTAACGTAACTGTTGCAATTAACAGAATTATGAGCAACCGATGAATGTGTTCCAAATCTGTTGATAACGCCACCTTCAGTTGACAACGCCACCTTCAGTTGAAAACGCCATCGTCAGTTGATAACGCCATCTTCAATTGGTAACGCCATCTTCATTTGATAACGTCATCTTCATTTGATAACGCCACCTTCAGTTGATAACGCCATCTTCAATTGATAACGCTATCTTCATTTGATAACGCCATCTTCAATTGATAACGCCACCTTCAGCTGATAACGCCATCTTCAATTGATTACGCCATCTTCAGTTGATAACGCCCTCTTCATATGATAACGCCATCTTCATTTGATAACGCCACCTTCAGTTGATAACGCCATCTTCAATTGATAACGCCATCTTCAATTGATAACGCCATCTTCATTTGATAACGCCATCTTCAATTGATTACGCCACCTTCAATTGATAACGTCATCTTCAGTTGATAATGTCATCTTCAGTTGATAACGCCACCTTCAGTTGATAACGCCATCTTCAATTGATAACGCCACCTTCAGTTGATAACGCCACCTTTAGTTGATAACGCCACCTTCAGTTGATAACGCCATCTTCAATTGATAACGCCATCAGTTGATAACGCCACCTTCAGTTGATAACGCCATCTTCAGTTGATAATGCCATCTTCAGTTGATAACGCCACCTTCAGTTGATAACGCCACCTTTAGTTGATAACGCCACTTTCAGTTGATAACTGCATCTTCAGCTGAACCCACGCCTTGATAAAAGAAAAACTTACAAACAATAATCCGCGAGTTTTCATTCATTAGCCTAAATGCGTTGTAGGTCTTGAAAAAGCAAAATTTTTCTTATGAAACTAACAGAAAGTTGTAAATATGTAACTGCTTACCATCCGAATTATTTTAATATAGCTTCATTTTCTGCAAAGTAGTTTTTGACACATTGGAAGTCAGGGCTGAAATAGCTCAGATACTAAAAAAAACTATGGCTACGCGCCATGAAAATAATTCTAATAGAATAGCATGACATCTGGCAAATAGAGATTTTGACTATTGACGTCTTTTAATTGAGAGGTCTACAAAACACGACGGATGAACCTGCAATTTGAAACCTTGACCTCACATTAACTCACATGGACATATGGAACTAGCGCGACTCTACAGTTCGGCCGCTGCAGAGACCGCTCTTCCATTCCTTGAGAATTTTGCTTTACGAGCGTGGAGATCCGCGCCTCCAGCCTCCGGGATTAGTTTTATGGCTTTCTTTAATTGAGCCCAAATAACATCAAAAAATATAGCGTGTTCTCCATGGCGGTTGGCAGTTTGTTCTGCAGCAGACACCCGCGTCTTCTTAATAAGGCCAGATGAAAAACTCCAGGCAAAATTTGTGACTTTTATACAGCTGTACGCGAGCCGAATAACTACGCTCGGAGCTTCAGGTGTATCTATTTTAGGGACCTTAAGATTTGATATGTTTAGTCGAATACGGAACTTGGTAAACGATGTTACATGTTAACGTTATGTAGGATTTGTACTTTAATCGTGAATCGAGTAGGCATTATCCTTCGACTCTATAGTTGTTAATGTAAGCGAAATTTGTAGTTTTAAGATTACGTTACGTTTACCCCTAGAGCTAAATATTTGTATACTATTTAGGTTTTTCAACTAGATTTTTGGAAGTAATCTATAATCTGAACTTTGGGA
Organism: Hyalella azteca; assembly: GCF_000764305.2. NCBI lineage: Eukaryota > Metazoa > Arthropoda > Malacostraca > Amphipoda > Hyalellidae > Hyalella > Hyalella azteca. The sequence goes on along the minus strand of NW_025936745.1, from coordinate 911,560 downwards.
TCGACTGCTCTTTCACAAAACATAATTTATGAATATATTTTTTATTATTATCACTGCAATCTCTTAAACGAAATCAGCCTGGATTCTTTTTCATAATTTTCCATTACAGTTTGTTTTTTCACGTCACATCAACTCTTTCGTTTCAAATAATGAAAGACAAGCTCGCTGGCAAGGTGCGCATTGCTTTACAAGCAATAAAAATTCCCAGTCTCGTCCACTAGTCGTTCAAAGACGTTATTCTTCCAGCAAGTTGAGGCTCGCACCAGCAAATAACACAGCAAAGTTAAAGGCTCGGATTAGAGGCAGTTTAGATCCGTTCTTAGGGCGCCGAGGTACGGGATTTGCTCAGACGTGCTCGTAAAATGCCTTTACTCCAGGATTAGGCAGGGGTTCATGCTAAATATATGGGCTTCGATATCGAAAAATATTAGATTGCTGCTTTGAGAATTGATGTCCGATGCGTCGTATGCATTTCCGCCGTAAAACTAAAGCCTGACTTTTGACTTATGAAGCTTCCTGTTGTGCACACGCGTACATAAAACTGCTCCACATAAAATTTTACGATACATTTCAGATGAGGTTCTTACATGCCAACCGACATTTCCCAGGATATTCAGGGATTATAAATAAATAGAATAAATAAACAACGCTGCAATTTTCTACAAATCCAATTTAAAGTTTGGTCGAGGAAATCGTCAACATAAAATTCCTGAGTAGGTTTTATATCGTGCCTTTATTTCGAAAGGAATATCATCTTACACGAATGAAAAGTTGCTTTGAGATTTTCTAAAGTAAATTTCATCAACTTTACACTTATCAATGTGCTGGTATCTCGATTATTGCGAATATTTCCCAAATCTTTGCAAATTGTTATGGAAGATACTTAAGAAAATTGAAAACTATGCAATAAGCTATTGACTTGTGAAAAAACGAAGCTAAAGAGTTATGAGAGCGTATAGGAAAAAATTGTTCCAATCATTCGATATTAACCTGTACAAAACTTAAGTACGATTAAATTTAAAAAATTGATTTGTATTGGCAAGCGCTATCCATTTAAATGAGTAAATTAAAATTGATAAATATTCACTACTAACAAAACCACCTTTACTCCATTTTTCGATGAGCCTTATCCCAATTCTCATTGCAAGATACGGTTCATTGTACAGGTTCTATTAGCCTCATAGAGCAGCAACATGGCGGCGTGCCAGGGCACATCTCGCAGAGATCTTCATTACCCCCACATACACGCAAGATTCCTAACCATAACCTCAGTCATCACCATAACCCGGACTCCCAATTACAACGCGTAGACGAGATAGGGATTTTATCAGGACCCTACCATTAATCTGCGTTTATGGCCAGCACGAGTTTCCATTAAGAAGAAGCGGTGCGCCGTCCTGACTTGCGTTATTTGTTAGTTCAATGCTTGTGAAAACAATTTAATCAAATAACTAAATTAGAATTATCAACTTTGTTTACTAATTTATCATTTGAAAATTCTTATATACTTCAATGGTGAACCAAATTCGGGAGGGGAGTTTACTTTCGCTTAGAAACTCCGGTAACGACTGAGCGCAGTACATTTGTGGAACGTTTGATCTGCAAACGTTTGAACTCAGCATCATAAGTCAAGATTGTTACTAAGTTACATAAATGGTGAGAAATTCAAGTATTTTACTATGTTTAGTAAAGTTAGCATCCTTAACGAAAATAAATTATCGTACATAACAAAACCTCATGTCTTATTTTGGGGTGCTCGTTAAGAAATGAAACGGCTTTAAAAAGTAAAAAGCATATATAGAAAAGTTGCAGAAGTAAATCTTGAACGCAAGCATCTTGATGTTAAAAAAGTTTTTTCAAATACTTTGGTCTTCAGAAGAACATAAAAAAAATAAAAAATTGCTCAAGGTTTACACAATTAAAAGCAATTTGAAGAAGCAGAAGTCAGTGCAGCAATTGAATTACGCTATACATCCAGCAAAGACTAGCGCTCTAACGTCCACGTCGAGCACGCCACCGCTCCCAACTCTAAATTCGTGTGACATTATAACTTTTGCAGATTGCCGGGCAAAATAAAGAAAGGTCAAACTAGACGGAAAAAGGGGGAGCCTCTGACACGTGTTGGTTTAAAGTTGCTTTACTTCACCGTTAACGGAGTTTTTCGCCATTAATGAGGACGGGAATTGCCCACTAAAGCATGGGGTACAGATAGCAAACGACGTGTTCGGCTCGCACGATAACGATCGAACTCAGGCGCTTTTTCGACTTAATTGCAAGCTGAAGGTAATGAGGCTTGCTGACAAAATTGCAGTTCAGACAAAATATGTCTGAGATTTTTTGTCCTTATAGCTCCATCATTCAGCTATCATTGAAGTAATCAGTTGCTCAGGATAATACTATGAAGTATATTTAATGAAAATTTCAAATTATCAACTAACTAATTGAAATTGCTTTTTTGATACACTATAAAGAACAAGAAGGCTAATGATAGAACGTGCTAGTTCCTAGATTTACTAAATAATAACCTCCCACTCCATTTCATAAAAACAAACCATGGCACTGCAAATGAAATCACTAAAAATTAATATGTATGAAACACTTTGAAGTTCGGAAATGTTCGTATTGAATAAGTGTTGTGTTAAATTGTATACATATCGGTACACAATTCTAATACAACATTCAATTCGGAGAAAACATAAACGATAAAATTTGTAACAGATTCCATTCTGTGGAATGGAATCACAGTAATCCGGTTTAATATAAATGTGGACCACAGTATTTTTATGGCAATACTTTCAAATAAAAATCAATTAAAAATAAATAACAGATATACCAATAATTTTTCGATGCCCTCCTCGAGAATTTAAGCTGCAATTAATTTCTTTTAACTTCCCGACTCTGGAAAAGCTCGCTCTATAGATCGTATAGATAGAGCGACGACTAATCCAGAGCTCCCTTAGTGCTCTACTAGCCTCGCGCTCGCCTAGAGGATTAAAACCTTCTCCATCGATTCAGAAACGCGACCATAAATCGTCGAGAGTTGCCTGCATCATATCTGGAGAAAGTTGCAGGGGAAGCTCGCAACTATCGTTGCGAATTATCCCTTGCTTCTTTAAACAGGATATCCTTTGGAGTTTATACAGATGCATTGGCGAGCTTGGGGAGTCGTGCTGAGCTTGCAGCAGCTTCATTTCTCTAGGAACTTTAGCCATTAAACTTCACATTGCTCTCAAGTGGATCGAAATTTGGGGCTTTCGAAACGCTCTGAGTGATTCTTTTGCATTTAAGAGGAATTTAGTCCGCTATTATTATGGTAATGTGGCCAGGGCCGCCTCTCATGACCAGACCTGAATAAACAGGGACGAATCTCTTGAAGCCGCGCGCATGGCCGGAGCATCGCTTGCATGCGAGACTCTCGTGGGCCCCTAGCAACTGCATGGAGGAAACCAACAACCTTCGGAATCTGTTGATACTTCATTACAATAAACAAACTTTTTTTTAAAGGACAAGTGATTTTCCATTTCCCCTCCCTCTTTCTGGCCACACTGTGCCATCTCTTGTCTTTTCCACACCTGCCAATATAGTAGCACCGAAACAACAACGAAGCGACAATTACTAGTGTTCGAAAATCACAAGTAGGAAAAGTACTCTTCTTGAAGCCCCGTGTCAAACTTTAAATGCCGACCAGAATGAGTTTGCCTTTATGAACCTCTTTGCTTCAGAAACATGAGTAGGAGTGACCTCCAGCCCTTTTAGCCTCTCTGTAAACTCGATCTCTGTAAACTCGCGTCACTTCGCAGTAACGCGTAAATACAGTAAGTGAAATGCTGCTCTTTCGGCCGCCATACGCTTTCTGTACACTGACTCGTATAGAAAGGATATCATGTTTTTTAACCTCTGAACGCATTCAGTGACGCGCATGTAAGTGATATAATGCTCTTTTGGCTACCGAACGCTCTCTGTACGGTGACGCGCAGAGAAGTGATAAAATGCTCTTTTGGCCACCGAATTAACGCTCTCTGTACAGTGACTCGCATAGGAGTGATATAATGCTCTTTTGGCCACCGAACGCTCTCTGTACAGTGACTCGTATAGGAGTGATATAATGCTCTTTTAGCCCCAGAATGCTCACTGTACAGTGACTCGTATAGGAGTGATATAATGCTCTTTTAACCACCAAAGGTTCTCTGGCGCATCGTTAGTTTGGAGTTACTGCTTCCTGGAGTCTTGAACGGCGCCTTCACAGCGAGCGAGCTTCCCGCCGAGCCAATCAGGCGACAGGATTTAGGAAGAGAGGCGGTGGCGACAATAGAAAGCGATTTTCTGGCCCGATTGCAATAGCCCATTGACACTTCCGAACAAGTCGACGTACAACACAATTCATAAAACACAAAATGCGTCGCAAATACTTTTATTGCTACAAATAATGACAAATGAAGATTATGGCTGTTAAATTTGAGAAGAAGTAATTGTCATACCTTGGTAATGGTATTAGTAAGGTATAATGGCTGGAGGAATTTACGGAATTTTTTTAATGGCAGGGGGAATTTTTATCTCATATTGTTCGTGTAAAGTTCGTGCGCCGTTTAAACAAAATAGTATTAAATCTCAGGACCTTCTTACATATCATACCATCCAAGCTCTAAAGCAACTGGCTGATATCTTTGATCCCGAATCAGGGGAATGAAGAAAAGCCTTCAAAGAGGCTCAAGCAGCTGACGTCTTTCTGGAGGCCTTGTCCAGGGTTTCGAGTCTCACTTCAAATGGACTGGAAAATCGAAGTGGGCGCTGCAGAGGTTAAGCGACATTCTGCGCACGGCGAACGAGTGCGCGCTATCGATAAGCGGCGGCGCCAGCCCCGTCAGAGGCTCGTAAAGTTCAGGAGCAGCAGACGCTCGCAACGATCGAATAGTTGCTGTTCAGCTCGTTCACAGCACGAGCTCAAAAGCCCTACTATAAAAACTTGCTAAAGTAAACGCAGCGTCCAAGGTACATGTAGCGACCAAAGTACACGTAGCAGCCAAAGTACACGAATCGGCCCTAGTTTACGCAACGGCCTAAGTTTAGTGAAGGCGAAAGTACACGTAGCGGCCGAATTCTCGTCTATGATTAGTGGATTCATCTTGAAAAGCCACCTGTACTTGGCTGACTGAGTTACAAAATACTAACTATTTTAGCCAGTACGGTGGCCGTACGACCAGCGGCCGTTGCCCCTATTCGGGCCCTGCTCGTTGAATAGGCCTAATCATTTTGAGTGTAATCTCTCGCTGCGCAATAAACAGGTATAAGTGGTTGTAGAAGTACAGCATTATATTATACAGCAGGTATTACCGCTAGAAGAAGCACAGAATAATAATTAGTAAAGGAAACGGGCAGGCTGTGCAGTTCACTTGAGCTGAAGAGTTTCTTCCTCATGAGCGCATGTCGTTGAGGAGGTGAGCTCTACAGTGGCTGTAATATTGTAAGGCTCAACAAAAAGTCTGCTTGACTGTAGGAATACTTTGATTAATGTCGTAAGCCAAGTAAAAGACAGCGTAAAGAAGTAAGCGTAGAACTTATTTGGACCAATTTAAAACATAAGCGCCAATTCCAGATCACAACATTACTATAACAGAGCATGTTTGAAAGGCGACCGTACGGTACACCTGGGCCGTAGAGGGGTGACCAAAGGCGTCAATATTTACATGGGCTAAATGATAAGAAAAATAAGATTATGATTATAATAATAAGTTAAGAAATTATAATGCCGATTGCCAAAAGCTTAACGATTTGGTTGGTATCGTGCACATTTAAATATCAAACAAGATGACCAATATACTCGTATTTTTGGATACGTTTGGACGTATAGGTTAAATTATTTAAGTAAGTACTCCATCGTCTACAGTTGAGTTCTATACATAGTAAATAAAAACGCTTGAATATTTGTCAGTGAATTCTCTTCCGTTGCGCTGCAAACAAATATTTCAATCTCATTTATACAGAAACAAACGATGACGGAAACAGGGAGCTTCATGAAGTTAAAAGTTAAGTAACTTTTTATATGGAGATGAACTAAAAATCATTCATGAAAAACTAATTTGTGTATGTATAAAATTTAGAAAATATGCTCTCAGAGCAAACATTACACTGTTGGACAGAGTATCGACTGCCATCAATCATCCACCCCAGTATCTATCGCAATATATAACCTACAACATCTACCACCAACATCTACCCCCAACATCTACCCCAACATTTATCCCCAACATCTACCCCCAACATCTACCCCCAACATCTACCCCAACATCTACCCCAACATCTACCCCAACATCTACCCCCAACATCTACCCCCAACATCTACCCCCAACATCTACCCCCAACATCTACCCCCAACATCTACCCCCAACATCTACCCCCAACATCTACCAATGAATCAAGACTTGTAGGGCTACGAAGATAAACTGAAGTCATCTGTCAAGAGTGAAGGAAAAAAGTTGTTACGGAACATCTAAGTCACGGCCAAGCTGGTCGATACAGAAATGATGCAATTAATTACGTATAAATGATGAGGCTGGCAAAGTTTTTAGTTGGCTCGATGGCTGCAAACTCAAATGCTATAAAAATTATTATTCGTGCATTATTCAGGGCATGTGCGAAGTGAATGGGGTAAACATATTCGATTCATTTTAACCGTAATTAGTAATCTAAACTTTACCAAAATCTCTAAGATATCATCTAAAAAAAATTCTTAAATCAAAGATACAATTTAGTGATTGAAAATTATGCTCATCGACATTCATGTTTCAATTATGTTGCGCTCCAGAGTCGAGAACTCAAGCAGGAATCGAACTACAATCGGAATATCTTGGGGTTATAACTTTTCATTAAAAACTTGGTTCTGGCTGACCCGTGTGCACTTAAAATGCATCTGTTTGGTTTTCGTTTCAGTCCATGAATCATTTGAAATAAAGGATTAAGGTGTGCCATTCTAGGCTCATCCAAATGCAGATTTGACGACTGACCACCGCACAAGTTTAGTCCCTGCAATTGAGAGGGTGTCATGGCGCTGGCGTTGGAATGATTAATGCGGTCAAACAGAAGCGTCACTTATTAACGCTGCTGGTTTGTTTGCATACGCAAGCTGCACGCCGCACTCCCTGCAGCCCTGAAGCGCCCATCGCAATCACTGTGAATGAGGCCGGTAATTATGCAATTATGTGGACCTGCAGTGCTTTTGAATCGATCTCTTGAATGTGATGTAAAAAGTACCATTCGACCAAAATACTCCTACACCGTGAACGAAAGGACTCATAGGAATGCCGACACGACTTATGATTACCTATCATTTTCCTAAACATGCAGGACGTGATTTTTCCCTATTGTTTCCATAAAAACCTTTGTATGAGCAAATGTTCATGCACCTATAACTGTGTCAAACTCAAACTTCCACCGAGATTATCAGTTAACCTACATTTTAATCGAAGAGGGTCGACTAGTTATTCCGATGAACTCATTGATTGTTATGATGTACGGAAATTAATTGATCAAATCCGCGTCCAAGTTATGCGTCAACTTCCAAGAAAGCATTTATAGCTGTAATACCATTTTATTTTCACAGGCTTTTGATGTAATATAAGTTTTGAAGCTTAAAGTGAAGCTAAACCAAGCGCCTCTTAATTATACTTTTTTGTGGCTTCAAGCATTTTTTATTATACGTCATTGAATAGCATGAACCAGATGCTTGGCGACCGCTAATAAAGAAGTGAGCCTAGACTAGAGGTTGATGGTTTGGTGGCTGTCGGCTCGACCACAAATAATTTGACTTTGAATTTGATCGAATCCTCACAGCTATTATTTTCTTTATTATAATTATGCTTTCAACATGTTTATTGCTGTGTATTTTATTATATATATTTATAAATTAATTATCTATATTTTACACTCCAAAACAGTTCGGAAATGTCATGCATTTTATTTTATCTGCACTTAAAATATTGAGACAACAAATTGTCCAAGAGCTCATTTGATGAGCGAAATTTATTTTAGTATCCCCAAGCCATCTGGGTTTAAGGGCGTCTGTTGTAGCATATATTTATCAGAGGCGGCGGGTTCAATTTAGGACAACGTCAGAAGTGCCACTTGGCTTCCTGAGAAACGTGGGTAATAGGTAAACTTCTAATTAGTTTACTTTATATTGAGAATAAGAAGACTGACAACGGTAACGGATCTTAGCCTGCTCCTTCGCTTGCACGCTTTACATTTAGTACCAATAAAAATGATAAAATATCATAAATGTGAATAACTATTTTACCCTGTAAATAACGAAAGATGTTCATTATTCAATTTCTAAAGCTGTAGTGTTACTATAGCCAATGTTCTTTTTACATCACTAAGCGGTAATCACGGTAATGTGATGCATTAATAATGTGATGATTGACGGTAATCACATTATTCAAGAAGCGCTAAAAAATTTTCGTTGCATCAGAAAATTAATACATTTGTCTCAATTTGAAGTTTGAGTGAGAAGACAACACTCGTGCAGTCCTGGCCCAACAGCCTCGAAATGTGTAATGTCCCCTACACTTTGACAGGAAACTTACGAGTACTCACTTATCCTCCTTCAAGGTTTCAGCTCCCAGGATCCCGTTGATATGAATTATTTGACAAATATAATTAATTACCAACTCATGAACTTCAAGAGGCCAATTTTCGGTTTTAATCGCAAAATTCACAAAATATTGAATAAATTGGATATTCCGCAACTCAGATCAATGACAGGCAAAACTTGCCATCAATTTCGTAGATTTCAAGCAAAAAGCTAATCTACGTCACGCGACCTCAGGTCGATCAGATTTTTGCGGCTTGAAAAAATTAACTTTATCTTTTTGTTTTTAGCTTTAGGGAGTCGATACAAGTCGATGAGCTTCACTTGGGCTTACATCCTTCATAAAATTTTAAATGTCATATTGTGCAAATATTTACACACTTTTTGCACGTAGCACTAATAAGCCCTTTTGCTGAGCCACAACTGGGTCAGGATGACTCACACAAGGGTTAATATACAAAGCCTCACTCATATCTCAGCGTGGTAACTTAATTCACTTCAGCTGAAAACATCAGCGCAAAAATTACCTTGGCACTAAAATTTGGAACTGCAATATTGCCAAGTTCTGTTTACATAGTTATTCGCAAAAATTTAATTGAAAAAGTTGACTGAAAGCAAAACTGATAAACCTTATTTGGTTTGGATCAAGTTTTTACTTTAGCGGTAAACATAGCATTAAATGTCACCAGTTCTACATAGCTACGACCGACACGAACAGACACAGCACGTTAATAATCCAATGTTTAAAATCCACCTAACAAGCAACTCCTCTCCTAAAGATTACCTTATACATTAATATCTTCATTCAATACTTTTCTTGTATCTCGTTATCTGTAGGAAGAACCGAGGTCCCAAAAAGTCAATTTTTCTCAATCTAAAGCAAAGAACAAAATCGAAGGTGGCTCGCAGGTCTCTCTTCCAGCCCCATTTCCAGAAATAGAAATCGACGACACAAGGAACTCGCCTGGGCAGTCAGGGGCGGTATGCCTCCTTCTAGGCCCCTGCTAAAAAAGAGCCGATCTCAAGTGTTTTATTTTTCTACAAAACTGAAACGAATCATTGAAAAGTCGGGCGCTGAATAACTGATGCCACAATTCGAAAACTGAGTATAACAACTGAAAAAACAGGTCATGTCTGCGATTTTACTGCACTTATTCTTAAAGCAATTGATTTTTTTGCGTGGCTCGAAATGTTCCATGTTAATATTAAAAAAAAATAAGCCGGCCAAGAGAGAAGCCGTGACCGACTGGAGAGAATCGCAGTGGCTATTTACAGCTCGTTTGGTCAGCAGGTAGGTAGCGGCTATTTACAGCTCGTTTGGTCAGCAGGTAGGTACCGGCTATTCACAGCTCGTTTGGTGAGCATTTAGGTAACTGCTATTTACAGCTCGTTAGGTCAGCAGGTAGGTAGCGGCTATTTACAGCTCGTTTGGTCAGCATGTAGGTACCGGCTATTCACAGCTCGTTCGGTGAGCATTTAGGTAACTGCTATTTACAGCTCGTTAGGTCAGCAGGTAGGTAGCGGCTATTTACAGCTCGTTAGGTCAGCAGGTAGGTAGCGGCTATTTACAGCTCGTTAGGTCAGCAGGTAGGTATCGGCTATTTACAGCTCGTTAGATCAGCAGGTAGGTAGCGGCTATTTACAGCTCGTTCGGTCAGCAGCTTCCATCGATCGAGATCGCAGTCCAGTCGCTGCTGAGGTAGGCAGGCATGCTGAGGGCGGCTTATAAAGCTGTGTCGTTATAGACAGGAGAAGAATCAAACTCGATGTGATAAAGACTAGGTTTAGCTCAGCTTCACTCGTCAATATGAGGGCATTTCATGGTGGATTAAGTCAATAGAAACGCATGGGTTAGTTAGATTAAAGCGGACAAAAACATGTAAAAAATAATTTGAATTACTTTTTTACAATTTCTAACTCATGAATTTTGATAAGTGGGCATACAAACAATGAATGCAATATGTCGCATATTTTAAATGCTTTAATTTAAAAGTTACATGAACCATGCATTAAGTCAGAAACGAATAAAAAATACATTCTTTATGCATTTTTATCAGGAGCGTGGAGCCTTTCAACTACCAAGTTGCGTATAAACCTTAGGCCGATATTACAATTATTCTGTTTCTAACACATGTCAAATTTCATTTACCATGTGTCTATAAGACTTGGTAAATTTCATTTACATTTTCCATGTATCAACGTGCAAGAATATTGCACTCACCACGTATGTTAGTTAGACTTAGCATTTGTCGTTTACTACGTGTGAAAAACCTGTAAATTTCATGGACCCAGTGCGTAGGTTGACTCCTGTATACCCATAATAGGACTTCGCTGGCCGTGCCTTACGACGAACTCTGACGATCCTGAGAAAGACGATCTGCTGCGCGGGCGCGTCGGGGAAATGGATGTGTGGGAGACAAAGGGATGGCTGGCACTTGCGTAAACACCGGCCCCGGTGTCGGGTTTGTTGTTGAACAAACAACGCATCAACGCAACCCTTTTTTTGGTTGGGGGAGAGGGGGGACATGTTCATCTTTGTGGTGTCGGGTTAGTCCCATGCGCAGGCATTTGTTCGCTCATGGGGAGCCCGGTCTGCGTTCATGGCCAAAGAATTTCGAAATTAGAAGATAAAAATGGCAATGGAAATAATTTAGTTTGCTTTTTTTTCTAGCAACAATCGTAGTAGTTTTTAGTTAAAATATAAACGCTCGTAGTGTTGCAAAAGTGTTGAGCTTATCAAAATTGGCTTCAGTTTAACGAATGAGAAATGATTCCACTTGGACTGCATGTTTTCGACTTTCTTCCTAATGAAAAAAAAAAGAAGAACACCGCGGATCATTCCATTAACGATCAAATTTTTGCAATGTTTTCCGTTGCACTTGAAGCGCTGCATAGCAGAGGACGAAATTATGCGCGGTGTCACCTAATTGTGATATGTTTGGATAATAAGATAGTAGCTCACAAGTTTTAGGGTATACGAAATTTGTTTTTTTTTTTTTTGCTTTACCTGTGGATCAGCCATTCCACTAAAACGTCGCTACTATGAGAGGTCTTCCAGTCTCGTTGATCGCTCGAGTAAGGATATTTTCGGCGGTGCGTGAAGGGATTAATCAACAAAGCCGTTCGTGGACCCTCCAATAAAGTGACTTTTATCAGGGTACACGGCAATATTCGACTAGGGGTCCAGTTACCACCATCACTCGTCACCAGGTAGTGATGAGGGGACTTGCGGCACTGTTAAATTCGATGATGGGTCCAGCCATGGTTGAATTAATATTAATTCAACCATGGGTCCAGCTGCCACCATCACTCGTCACCAAACAGTGAATTTATGCGTCAAAGAATTTCAACACGACCGCAGTAGTACATTTTTTCTCGTTGAAATTTACTATTTTTTTCACAATACTATACACATACAGCGGTTTACTAAGCAGATGTTTCTCCATTAACTAGAATTTGTAAATTTAATCCACCGTGCAACATCTGTGTGCATCGTAAACTTTCTGCACTAAGGTGCGTTTTCTTGGCGAAAAATTCGTCCCGCCAGTATTCAATCGATAATTGAATATTAGATGAGTAAAATAGTATTAATAAAAAACTATAATATTTTACAACGGCAAAATTTTTTAAAAATTGGGCTCAAAAACGCATCAGGATCGCTGCAAGTTGTTTGCTATGAGACCAGCCAACAGACTTTAGCTGCCGGGTTCGTTGCTGCGGCAGCCTCAGCCATTTGTCTCCAGTCCAGCATCGAACGTCTCTGTTCTCTCAGCTCAAACTTGATGGATATTAAGTGAGTTTCAGCAGACTTTTTAGGTCTCCTGGAACATGGCAATGTCATTAGGCTGGTGCTAACAAGGCTAAATTACCGCCTTTAGATTTTAGTTGTCGTTGTGTTCAAGGGAATTGATTTATAGTATTAAATTTAGTCACTTTTAGTCTGGATTGCAACTTAAATACGCATTTAAAAATTATGCTTTGTCGGTATAAAATCACGTTTGTTTTGTTATCGTCTTTATGATAGGCTTTCGTTAGATTACCGCCTATGTAGAATCTTCAGAGACAGCATTTTAATCACTTTAAATGAAATGATATCCATAGATAGTTATAAAGTGGGCATATGATTTAATTGATATAATAATAAAATATACAGGAGCAAGTATTATTTGGCCATGTTGGCCTGTGGCCGATTTAAAACCAACCGTCCACTTAGCCGATTACGGCCAGATTTTTCACAATCAGTTGAGGGTTTCGAACATACAACTCGCTGTACCAATCTAGGTTATCTCAATTACTCGGCCAGCCCGAGCTTGCTTGATTCATAATTGAAATCGAGCAATTTAAATCCGCTCGAGGTAACCTACATCCAACTTCTGCATAATTAATTTAATCATGTCTGAAGATTTACTTTACGATTAAACATGCTCTAAGGTAAATGCTAATGAATTCATTAGAAACTTTGCACGAAGAAGTATATGGTATCACTACATTCACTCAAGTAAACTTAATCATACGGAAAGTGATCTTCAAGTACGGAATTAAGAAGATTATAATTTCACAAATCCTTCTCATTATTCGGAAACCTCGCAGTCATTGCGGATGATACGGGCAGCGCAGGCTCGGCAGCGATCGCCTGGTAAAGCGGACGCTCGGCAAGCGGAGCGCAACGGCGCTGGCCGTTATGGCGGTCGTAAAAACGGCCTCTATGGCACTCGGGATCCCCGGCACGGTAACGAGCCACGGCCTTCATGAATGAGAGCCACAAAACGCGGCTCAACCATAATCTTGGGGTAATGTTTGCCAAAGATTCAAAGGGAAAAATGACTTGCTGGAATTTGTGAATATAATATCCAAGCCGAGGACGGCTTTTTATAGGAGCATCATCGGGGATTCGGAGGAGTGAGAGTTTCTGTAAGAAGAACATTCATTGTAAAGGCTGGAGCTTTACATGGCGCCGGAATGCTTGCCGACGACCATCAAGAATGCATTGTATAGTAAAGAAGCAATGGCATCAGGAGTGTGAATGGTACCTATATATGTACTACTCCAAGCTTCGATTTACTACACAAATTGCAGCAGAATTCAAATGACAGAATCGCTCTGTGCTCGTGCTTGTGACATGAAATGTTTTTCTTGTTTTTGAGTTCAAATTGAAGGGGGAAAACGAACCTGAGAATGGTATTCAAATGAAAAATATTACTTTGGATCTTCGAGAACTTAAACTTTCGGCATTAAATTGTAACTATTTTTCCCAGTGAGTTTTCGTATATATAGTTAAATGTGACTGTACTAGCGAGTGAGCTTCCTAGTGATTTATCGTATATTTAAATGTGACTGTACTAGCGAGTGAGCTTCCTAGTGAGTTATCGTATATTTAAATGTGACTGTACTAGCGTATGAGCTTCCTAGTTATCGTATATTTAAATGTGACTGTACTGCCGGGGAATTATGCTATTATTAACGTCAGTAATTATGCTATTCGAAATAGCATCAATAGTCGTGACACATGAAGCACATTCGAGAAAAAGTTATGGACAGAGGATTAATATCACTCGAACATATTTTTCTGATAGATCAATACTGATTATCACTCGAGTACTAATAACCGCAACCTAATCCATGGAAAAATTACCTAATTAGGCAATGTATTACCCGCGCTATTGCACGCGACTTGAACTGCAGGACGCTTCATAATGAAATGTTCTGAAATAAGGGTTATCAATTCTAATTATTATTCGGAGTACAACGAGGCAATGAATATTGCAAAATAATCCAAAGTTATACTTTTCATACTTTCCATTGATGATTTTGATGCCCGTAATGATTAAATATTTTTAGGAATACTGATTCTAATAAGCCGAAACATGAAGTTTAAATATTTTAAAAAGGATTGAAATTTTCTTTTTCATTGAGGTATAAATACGAGTGGATAGATGATGAGAACTGGAATTGCGGGAAAATAACCAAGACTTTGGATCAAAAATCTATCAAGCAAACTTGCAATGTTGAGACATTATTGGTATTCATTCAACGGTCGAAATTAATTAAATAATACAATCCAAATTATTTAATGTCACGAGTCTATCGTAAATGGGCTCGATAGGGATAGCAATCACTGAACCCCTAGGCTTAATAATTTATTGAGAGTAGAACAAATATAATATGCCCAAAAAGTAATTCGGTGGCAATGAATCTATATTGTAATGTAATGTAATTTTATGATAATACAATTATACTATACATTGTATATTCACAATTTGGGCCAAAATATTACAGGTTAGGAGACCACCACCCATAGGAACGATCGATGGACAGTGGTGTTGTGAAGCCTTTTATTCATTTGACTTTTATATGTCGTTGACGCTTTTTATTTGTCGTTGACACCTTTTATTTATTGTTGACGCCTTTATTTGTCGTTTACGCCTTTTATTTATCGTTGACGCCTTTTATTTCATGTTGACGCCTTTATTTGTCGTTTACGCCTTACATTTATCTTTGACGCCTTTTATTTATTGTTGGCGCCTTTATTTATCGTCGACGCCTTTTATTTATCGTTGAATGATTTTATTTCTCGTTGACTCCTTTTCTTTATCTTTGACGCTTTCTATTTACCGTTGACGCCTTTTATTAATACTTGACTGATTTTATTTATCGTTGACGTCTTTTATTCATCGTTGACGGATTTTATTTGTCGTTGACGCCTTTTATTTACCGTTGACGCCTTTTATTTATCGTTGAGGCCTTTTATTTATCGTTTAGGCCTTTTATTTATCGCTGTTATCGACAAGTCCTTCAAAGTTATCACCCGAGAAAATCTGCGTCGCTCGTGAAGCACTTTACTGAAGGCTGCCTCGGCCGCCGCTCCTTCAAAGGCCCACTTATCAAAAGTTTTTAGACGGCATTCTCTTCTCCACTCGCTGGCAAGGATTAGTTTTACACGAACATTTTCTTGAGGATTTATGGAACTCTTTGTTTTTGCCGCAAGAGCGTTTGTTGGTGACTTTGAGGGGACCTTAATAGATTGTTTGTGAGACGGCAATGCACAGGGCGGGTCTGCACTGTCCCCTCACTCAAACAAACGAGTCAGACTTTGTCCAAATAAAGGTGCACTTTTTACTTTTGTGTGTCATTCTGACCCAGACTGGCAGGGCAAAAAGGCGTATATGTGCTACGACTGCTCAGTGCTCGTGCTGTAAGAAAGAAAGCGGGTCACTGTTTGGGACGATACAACTCGTGTATTTTTCCGAGTGTCCTGCTGATTTATGCGCAGTGCCATAGCCCAATTTTCAGTTATTTGCTCGGATATCTGAGGAACATGGCTGCGATTGAGCTTCAAAATGAACACGCATTGCATTTTATTGACGCAGAATATTTTTTGCAAAGTTTTCCGCGGCATAAATTGAATTCTTGCGATAAGCACTTCAGTTCGAAAATTATCAATGCTAACTAATGAGAAGATATCATGGAAGGCTAACACAATTATTATACAAAATTATACAAAAATATGTGGTGATTTTTTTCTAGATTTTATAAAGATTTATTTATAATTATTTTCTAGCAAATCACGGATAGAATAATCAAATTTCAACAGACCAAATTCAAAATATACACTTTCCTATTCAAAAATAAGAATATGGTGGTTGGAAAATTGGTTTTGGAAACAATGATATTATTATCATATTAATCTTTTCCTGATATGGCGAGCATCATTTACGGCAATTAAAAGCTAATATTAATTAGTGGAATTCGAGAACTGATGGGAATCAGTTGAGTATCAGAGAGTTCCTCAATGATATTCTTCAAGTGATACAAGATGGGCACATCACCGGTAACGAAGCTTATACTATCTTTCATTTTCATTCACATTTCATAGAGGGCTTTAAATTCGAGCCTGTAAATCATTTCATCACCGTCAGCGATGTTCAAAAACCTGATTATTGCAACCCCATAAAAAAAACTGGGTTTCCATCCCGAAAAAAGTGAGCAATTTTAAAACTTGCAATTCTTCTTTGAAATAAAAGTCGCATACTGAAGACAGCGAAGCTATTTTTCAAAATAATTTTCTTGAAATCTCTGATTAAAATCTCAATCGGCCATAGAAATCTTGGAATTGGTCAAGTAAAGATGTTTGATCTTCAGGCAGCTTCTCAATTGGGATGTGACTCAAAACTTTGCTGTGATCGATGGAGCAAATTGCCACCAAGTCAACGTCAACAGCCGCTCATCAGTGCCTTAACGATCTTAATTCCTGCAATTGGCGACACTTAATAAGATGAGAACCCAGAACTTCTTCGGCCGTCAAATTAGGCGTGAGAACTGCGCAAATGAAGCACAGCGAAGTCTTGGAACAAAGCAGAGCCAATACGGCTGATGTCATCAGTCTTGCAAATTATTTAAGTACAGCATGCAGTTATTGCATTATGTTCATAACAGAGACAATTTAGAAGCTAAGTTCACAGTCTCTGACCATTCATTACTCGACTGGAAAGAAATATCACCAACTCTCTCACGCCTGCGCTCCGCTCTTCAACGGAATATATTGCATAATTTTGCAATACCACAATACAATGTTACGATACAATATTAAAATTATCGATTAATTCAATGTCAATTTTATACAACCATTATATAGTTTTCTTTGTTGTATCTCTGACCTTCCTCACGAGCTCAATGCGGTTAGCCATCAGAGGCGCCCACTTGGGATCATCTAAGCGATATTCCATTGAATTAATCAACGATAAATGCTTCAATGAACTCCAACCAAAACTTGTGAACTCTCAGACGAAAGGCGTAGCAGAGAAGCTTAACGGTAGGCAAAAGAGGAAGTGACACCAACGATAAAATCTCCAGCATCCATCACGAAGCTTAATCCATCACAGCATCGACCGCCGGCCAAAACTTCGAACTTGCTTGACTATCGCTCTCCGAACAAGATCCGCGTTCCGTTCAAAAACCCCGCTCTAATTTACTCACTCAACTCAATCTACTTGAAGTGAGAATAGAAAGCTCACATATTTCTTGCGACTAGATCAAGCTAGCGAATATTGCTAAAGTTGCCGTCAAATTTTACGAGCCTGATTGATTAAGTCGCAGGCAAATATTGACTTGCGCCTCTCGGCAGCGCACGCAATGCCAGAGTAACGCTGGCAGGGACCAAGCTTAAACATATATATTCAAAGCGGCTCTAAACTCGCAACTTGAGTGAGAGATTTGAACTTTGCTTTAAAAGAGGCGCTTTTTTCTTGGCAACGGACAATGATGAGTGGAGTGTTGAGGTCGCGGCAACGTCTCGTCTCGAGATTCGACTTTAAGAAGAGAATTTAAGCAGCAAGTCCTCATTGAACTCAAGAATAAAGAAAGATGTTAACTGTCGACGTTGAGGACCAAATGCATCATAACACGAGTGGATGGTGAGGTGATCAGGAATAAAATTTCATTAACGAGATTTGAGAATAAAAGGTTACATCAGATTTACAATGAAGCTCATCAAGGAGTCACTTAACGCACATTGATCAATTTCATCTTCTTAAAGAAACCATTCGCTAATAAAATGAAGAATTTTGTAAAATGAAAGTAATTAATTGCCAACAATCGAATAATATAATAAGTGAAGTAACGCAGTACATTGAAGGAATTCATTTATAGATGCAATGACAAAATTATGCAACAGAAGTCCCAAAAAATTTTCCAGAATATAATTCAACTCGATCACTGGATTAAAACGAGCAATAAACTCACCGTCCATTGATACGCATGCACGCAATTAGAATGAAATTGATAGCCTGCTAGCCCTAATTATACGCACTAATAACGCGGCATGAGGGGTCCACTCATACGCCAGCTCCCCTCGCAGGACAATTTTAATGCTCGCTTTTTCCCTGTTCATGTTGCCGGAAGAAAACAGTAATTCCCTTGACGCGGTGGGCACACCTCAGGTTTGCACCACACGTGCCCGAGTGTCTGGTAGGAATAGGCCGTGGTGTGGTCAAACGATCGTCTTATGCTAGTGCTTTGTGCAGCTGCTTTCAAGGCTACCCCGAAAACCAAATTTTAGGGGTACTTAGTTCACATAATTGGTAACACGAGTCCATTTTCTCGGGCTGTGCGCTCCACGTTGTGGCTTTGGATTTTTTAGATGATTCATCCGCGGCATAAATGTCGTTACACTTTTCAAACTCAAGTCTGACAGAGAACCATCATTTTAATTCCGACCAATGCAACTAAGAACAAACAAGTTTCTGCCGAAATTAATCTCGTTAAAATCCTAGTGAGCAAACTTCAGAAATTGGTAGCTTTCATTTGCTTTCATGCGTTTTGTAGTGATAAACTTTTAGTGGGACAGAATAGTTGAAATGAAAAAACGCTCTATGATTCTAATTGTGATACAAAATTACCCTAAATGTGACACACAATTATACTTATTGTAATATTCAATTATAATAATTCTGATATACAATCATACTAATTATTATAAACAGTGATACACTTAACTAGCAAAGCATTCGTTTAATTTCATTCCCCCAGCCTCAATCTGTCTAAATGACCTCATGCCGTTTAAACCTCGAACTTAAATGGAATTAAAATTAACTTCGAACAATTAAATGATTTCTACACATGTTCGAAGCATCACGCAGAATCACTGGCTAGAGTGACACATTTAAAGTAAGTGTAACAGTGGTGTCAGCGTTGATCGCAGCGTAGCAGAATTTTCACAGTTTGTTGCAGGTTTCGAACATACAACTAAATTTTGTTGTGCTTAAACGTCAGGCCACCTTGCTGATGTTAACCAGAACTGTCTCAGGAAGCTGAGATAGAACCAGCAACTTAGCAACTTACTACTGTGCTGATCTTAGTTCTCATTGTACTGTATACATTGGGCAATTCTTATAACTACTTTGGGCACTTAACTCAATTGGAGAGTGATTGTGGACACAAATTTCTATTATAATTTTATTAATAACACGATCACAAGTTCTCGGTGCTTCATACTTCAACTTTTAACAACACATCTGCATTGATTTCGCATCACTTTGATGTTTACCCAAAGTCTAGAGCGGGTGCGTTTTTAATGCGTTTTCAGCGCAAAAGGAAATTCTAAAGTTACTGTACAGTGTACATTACCTTTTCAGACTGCGCATGCTGCAGGTCGGTTCGTTTAGGTCTCATGTTCGTCAACGCTGAGAGGCAAGGCGTCTCTGGTGAGAGTTTGAGTGAACGTCCCATTTTGGGTCTTTTGTGAAATTCCCGCGAGTGCGGACCACGCAGGCTGCCCGGCCTGATAACATACAAATCAAATTTTGGCGCCCGAGTGCTGAAGCTGAACTCGATTCCCTCGCCGACTCGGTGCGTAATTATTTTTGCTTGTTGCTGGAGGTGACTAGATCTTTTTTTCGCTTACGCCCGAAAATCACATAAAAATGTAACGAAAATTCTCGGCAATTTCTCATACGGCTATATTAATGATGCGTTAGTTTCATATAGTCAGGAAGGTAAGTTTGAATCAACTAAACTTGCTAACGCACACTTTATCTTCCCAAGCTAGGTATTTTGCTGAATAATTTTACGGTTTAACAGAAAAACACGACAAATATTGAAATGATGATACTCCGGATACACATTTGAATACAAAAAGACCTCTAAAGATATAGATAACGTTAGTAAATAGTAATTAACAATAAAACCCCATATTACATGATCATTCACTAGGAAATAAATATTCTACGCACCAAGCATCAAATATATTCGCTTACAACTGAGTTAAAAGTCACAGAGCGAGAAGAATTCAGATGAGGATTAAATACAAACAGACAGCGAGAAGACTGAAAACAATAACATCCGGGCCACAATTTTGTGATTAAATAATAATAATAATTCAACAATTTATAACCAGTTCAACAAGCACTTCAGATGCTGTGTACATTATTGGCAGTAAAAGGTTATTATCGTTGATGAATGAGAAATTAGGCTCACAACTAACATTGTTTTAAATTTCAATACAGTATTATTGTACTAAACAGAGAATACAGATGGCTGTGAAAACCGAGGTTAAAAAGGCACTTTTAACCCACTAGACATAACTCCTACTAATTACATATAATACTTTATAAACAGGCTTAGCAAACCAAAAATTTTTACACCAGGCTCGTTAAAATCAATGAAACATGACGCGCCGTATTTTGTTTTTGAATTGACATTAAATATATATGTCGGCCGGTTATCCAGCCCATCTACGAGTTGAATACGCCTGTTGCTCATAATGAGGCTAATTATAGACAAAAGAGCGCGTTCGAACATCAAATAATGATTCAACGTTTTATTTTTTCAGAAGTACGGCAACGAGGCTCAAAAACAAGTAAAACAACCGGCACAGCACTGAGTATTGAAAAAAGAAGGAAGGCACTTTGTACTCCAAAGACATCGACCAAGTAGCCAGCAGTCGTTGCAAAAACGAGTTTACCAGCAACTTCAACCGAAGCAAAGACGCTGTAATGCGTCGCTTGTAACTCCTCTTGAAGACGCTTGGAATAGCGCATCATGAGTGTGAAGGTGAGCGTGGATATAACGCCTGTTGTGAAGCTCAAGTAACACAAAGAAAAGATGCACGTGTAGAATAAAAGAGAATTGGGTTCAATAGAAGAAGGAAGAGCGTATACGCAGTAGCTTTGTAATAAAGTCAACCCTAGTCTTTGTAAAGAATGAGATGAGAGCATTGAACTGCAGTCAGCTGATGGTTTTGACAGTGCAATTCCACCGTACACAGATCCTAAAATGGATAGCATTTGCGACACCAAACCATTCCAGAAACTCAGCTCGACCATACTCACATTTTTATCCAGCAGGAGCAGTGGAAAGTTATTGAATGTACCTCTTTCTGCCATCTTATACAAAGCCACATACAGAGCTAACCAAGTCGACCCATCAGCAGAGAAAACAGCGCGTAAGATGGACAGAAAACTTTGGTTTTCTACCTCGACTTCCGAGCATTCTGAAAATTTTCCATCAATACAGCTTACGAGTGCATCCTTCCTAAAATTAGAAGAAATTCGTTTCTTCGCTGTATCTTTAGATACATACTGTGATTTTTCTCCACGAGCTTCAACTTTTGGACTGAAGTCATCATGCTCAAGATTAATTTCTTTGGGCTTTAAATATTTCTGCCCGAGTTGTGAGGGTAAAATGAGCACCCAGAGAGCAGTGACCACATAGACGCCCGCCAGCAGCAGAAGACAAGTCCGCCAAGACGTCAATGGCAGCAGGAGAAGAAGACCGCCGCCTCCACATAAACTTCCCACCTTATACAATACAACCTGTAAAATTAATAATACGCTACTAAGCATGATAAATAAGTCACCTTAGTGATAATAACATAATAATAAGCTCACTCAACCTAAATACATCAAAACTTTGCTGAAAATTTCTCATTTTATGGTCAGTAATTGCAAAAAAATAAACAATTTGGAATAAGTACCTAAAGAAATATATTAAATCATTCGAAAGACAATTTAAATTTATAACTACATCAAGAGAGCTTGGACATAAATAAGAGCAAAACACAGGCCGTTGACATCAAAATCAGAAGGCAGAAGCAACAACAACCTTGATGTCAAAAACATGAAGTTGTCATGAGGTTATGTGGACCTGCATGGAGTTGACCAGCCCGAGATGAGAGTCCTGAAGCCATACGAGGGCCAGACCGTCCACAACCACGTCCTGTACGGCGCACGCAGCGTTCAGCGTCAGTAGCACCACCACCACCGCTGGCAGGTCCTCTGCTGCGTCGCACAAACTGCCTGCAAGCAAGAATGAAATGTAGTTAAAACCTGATCTTTCTCTCCTGCATTAGTACTATCTTACTGAAGAGCAGACAGAACATTCATTTCTCTAGGAGGTTTACTTAATATTTAAAGTGGAGGTAAGCCATCATGAACCTACAAAAGGACTGTTATTAATTCAAGAATTAGTTACAAAAGGCGCAGAAATAATCATTAATAACGTGTAAAGAACTATCTAGAGGTAATTTTCCATTTTTTCATTGAAACTATTAATAGCCTTTTCTTAGAACCTAAGGGATAGTCTACAAGATATATATTGATACATTTATTTGGGATCGTCTACTAACGTCACATTTTCGTCTTATTCATTCATATTGGTCAACGTAATAATAATGAAGTAGAGGAGATATTCAAGCTTCTCAATTTGTTCATACCTACTCAGAGGTGTGGTAGCAAAGTGTGGTAGCTTTCATCATACAAAAACTAAATTATATGCTTTCAGAGAGGGGAAAAATAGAAGGGGTTTAGAATATAGTACTTAGTATATTTGAAATGAAAGATTTAATATTTAAATTATCAGAAATGTTAATCTCTAATTAAAATCAATGGACAAGTTGGTGATAGGGAAAAATGTTCAAGGGCAATACTATTGAAAATTGCTATGTACACGTAGCGGTCGATTTCAGGTCTTTGATTAGTGAATTAAGCTTGAAAAGCTGTTAATGATTTGCTGCTTCAGTAACAAACTCGTAACTACTTTCGATATTTCGGCCCTAGACAAATAGAGGATGAGCATTACCGGCAAAGGAGGCAGCAGCCAGGAGCAGCAGTGCTGCCAACAGCCACCGCCGTCGGTTGCCATAAAGCTGCAGCGCCGGCGCCCACAAGCCCTTCGTGACCCACGGAACCAGTACGGCCTTCACGGCGCCCACGCTGCTCAAATGAACTCTCTATTACCTTGATGTCTCTAAAGGTTTTCAACAGATCTTCATATTCTTTCTGTTCATTATAAAATAATTAATTACGGTACTGGTGAATTAACGTCCTGCCTACAGTACATACACGGCAACTCTTTACCATGCAGCATTTGACTATGGTATTATAAAGTGCTCTTTTCAAGATATTTGTGTAGTTTGGCAGCAGCTGTTTTCAAGTTATGTGCAGCGCATGTGCATTAGACAAGCCTTTATTACTCATCAATTGCTGATATTTGAAAGACATTACCTAAGGAAAAGAACAATAACATACCATTAAAAACTAAACAATTCCTCTCAGGAAATGCAATAATAAAGCGAAAGTGGATTAACAAATCCGTGAAATGTCAGAAAGTACAATGTTTTGGTTTGTCACTAACCATTACATAAAATTATTAACCTGAAGTTTTTCACTGTCTCCACCTTGAATAGTTGAGTCCACGAGCGCGGAGTTGCAACGGGATAAATTTGTCCTGCAGTCCATAAGGAATTCCTTGCACTAGGTACAGCCAACCCAGTGCAGCAAACTTGCCCAGTGTGGATGATGGTTTTACTCGTTTTGCATAGTCCATTATTTTTTAAAACTTGCGTAAATGGAACTTATGATGAGGTGGTTTCAAGGTTCAGACTTGATGAATAGGTATCATATTGCGGTAAATAAATGATGCAGACAAGCTTCAGATAAAATAACAATCTTAAAAATTACTCTTAATAATATTTCTGCAACAGATACTCCAACTATGATTTTCTCCCTCTCCAACAATATAATTGACTTAAAATAATCATAATATTGAATGAATAAGAAACATTAGCTATCTTCTTTTGCTCTCAATCCACACTTTAGCAGCCATAATAATGTGCTTAAAATTTCTCTTATACCATTCTCGATTGTATTGCATGTGCTGGTCAAAGTTCTGATCTAAAAATTGCTTGTAGAATTCAGCCATCTCTTCAGATGTTAGAGTGAGCTGATCCTCATTGCCATGTCTTGAAGCTATGGAGTATTTTTCTGATAACTTCTTGGTTATGAATGCTTGTTTCTCCTGAAAATAAAAGTCATATGAAAAAATTGCTCCTTCAATTATGAGGAAACTTAAGAGAACATCAGAAATTATTAACAAAATAATCACACATAAATTAATATGGAGAGCTACGAAAAATAAAAATTCATCAGAAATTCAAAAATTGTAAAAAGCTGTGTAACTAACAAGGAAATAGTAGGAATGTTGGAAACTACTGTGTCATAATTAATTTCAAGAGAGAATAATATATTACATTATTGAACATGCTGCAAGATAAACCAGACAGAATGAAATCTGGAACCAATGAATATGCAAATGTTATGAGTAATGAAATAGCAATTACAAAATTTTACCAACTTTCTCAAATGCAGTATTGTGTTGCAGCCAATAGTTTTGGTTCCAGCTTTGAGTCTCAAGAAGAGAAGTACGGTGAGCAGCTTGCAATGGAGTCTCTTGTTTTGCAGTACAATAAAGCACTGGACGCAACTTGGACACAGGATGTGGAGGACCAACGTAATCTCTATCTTCTTGTCTCTGGACAGCTTGCACCACTGTCTTGTGGTCAAGGCCTTGTAACTGTAAAAAAATTATAAGAGTTATTTCAAATGGCAATGAAATAACAAAAGAATTACAATGATCAATAGAAAACTAATCATTACATATTACATAAGAACCTCTGCAAGCTAAACGTATAAAAAGTAAGAATTACTAAATGCTCAAAAAATTAATCAAACAGTCTGTCAATGACACATGAAGGTGCCACCTGCCATCTGGCAACTGGCAGGCTGGTATTGGGCACTCTGTCATGAAAGCAATAAGTATTAAGTAATAAGTAGATTTCATAACAAGAAAATTAGTAATTGGCAAGAAAATTTCATAAGTTGAATCGTATTTTTATTGCTAGAATTTAATTCAAGGAATTTTTTCTGAACCTGATAAAACATGATTCATATTAAAAATGTAAAAGTATATATACTTGCTACCGGTATAGCAAGTGGAAACTCTTGTACAGTGGTAAAGCCCTAAAGGTGTCTTACGGTGAACCTATCACAGTATCACTTATTTAATATCAATGGCTAAATAGCCCATTCAACAGTTAGTATAACTGCATAAAAATATTTATACTTCAAAACTCAAGGTGCAAAAATAAAATGGTTCTTTTACACTAAGAATAACATGCTTTAGGAAATTTTCTGGAGTAGATTAGGACCTAGTGCTAGTGCAGTAGTGCCTAGAGGCATAGTGGCAAAGCAGCAATTTTTTTAGACTCTTCTTCAAGTTTATTTTTGAGTCCTATAAGTAGACTAGAAAGTATCTTGGATACCAGCATTTTCATACATAAGGAAATGATTAAAATATGGAGTAGATGAGGAAATTAAAAATGAACTGGTTCTAAAAAAATCTCTGGTTTGCCACTATGCCTAGAGGGCCCGGCCCCAGGCCTCTGGCCAGGACTGAGGCCAGGCTGGCCAGCTATGGATGGCTGGGCACCTGGGCGGCGAGCCCAACCCAACTGCCTAGTGCCAACTGCCAACTTGCCAAGTAACCAGACTGCAAGTGAAATACCAATTACCAAGTCTTAATTAAGTTTATCAAAGCAAATTTTTGCCATTCACTGCAACTGCATGACTCATGATGACTGCATCTGCATGTAAAATTGTAAATGTCATGTTATGAGCATAGTTTGCTAAATGCTAATTAGTAGTGAGTAGTGACTAGTGAACTAGTGATAGTTCCCAATTTTTCCCATAATTGACAAAATTAGGCTCTTATTCAGACAGATTGCACTTGGCATTGGCAATGGCATTGTAGTATAAATGAAACTTTGATGCAAACAAGATTGTAATTTCATTACCTACTTTAGCTACTTACTAAGTTACTAATGAAATCTTGCAGCATAATTTGTAAGTGACTTCAATGTATTTTGAATCTTGTGACTCATTGCACAATTGTTCACTTAGCCTTTACTTTAGACAAAACTGAGCTTAGGTGAACAAAAATGGAAACAAGGAATTATTAATGCCTGAAGGCAGGGCTGGAAAAATACAGTAGGTAGCCTAGGCTGCCTAGCTATTGCTATATACATAATAATACAGGTTTACAATGCATTATGCATCGCAACGTAATTTGATGCAATGTGCAATTTGTGCATGATGCATCAATAACAAAATAACCTTACTTCCCCCCTGGCCCCTGGTAACATCCTCAATCCTCCAAGTTCCAACTAACCCTAGCGGCCTAGCCTAACTTGATTTGACGATTCCATTCCAGTTATCAAGTATTCTCTACCTATCTTACCGCTATTGAAGAAGATATATTTCTAATCAAGAATGTTTTCAACGTCCCTTTCTTTGCCGAGTCAGTTCTCACATCTTTTGAGGAAACACGGACGCTAGGTATTACTCTAAAAAGGCGAAAGAGCACCATTCTGCAATAAAATTATAGGTACTAATCTCATAAAAATTGTGTGAAGCACCGACAGCCGGCGAATCGGACAGCTGCCACTCGGACTATATCCTATATCCCCGGGTTCCGAACCGCCAATTCGAATTCCGAAATAAAATAAATAAATATACTTGACTTTAACATAACATAGTGATGTCGTCTGTCGGCGCTTAAGAATAGGCCTGTGATGTAGCCTGTCGCCGAATCTTGAAATTTTTGTGGCTTGTTCATAGAAGATCTAAAATATTGTCATTTGACCGCATATTTTCAAAACTGACGATAGTTTGAAATAGCTACTAGACTTCCACCGGTTCGATATGGTGCTAGGCATTTCAAGTCTGAACATACATTTTTTCATATCTGTATCTAGTCTGTTCTTAATTAAACGTGCTCATACTCGGGTAACTCGGGGCGTCAACGATGCAATCAAGGAGCCTAGGGCTAGGTCCGCTAGGAGGCTGTTCCACAATAAAATCCACATGTCGGTGATTCGAAGCGAGAAGAAATGTCGCGTGGACAAGTTACAGAGCAGTTTTTTTAGTTTATAGCCGTGGTCCCTGTTGTTGGTTCTTGTTTCAAATTCTAGTAATCCTTTGGGGACCTTGTATAAGCCATGAGTATACATGAAGTTGTATACTTCAATGAGGTCTCCACGCTGACGCCGCAGACGTGGACACTGGCATTTTCAATCAATCAGTAACGTAGTATTTTTCCGGATTGACAAATATTATATGATGCTTACTCCCGTATTACTGGTAACAGCTTTGCATATTGGTTGTATCAATTTAAAACTACCGTTCGTGTTCAGCGAGCTCAAGTTATCTCACTGGTGTCCCGTTTCAAATTTACTGGCGTTTGTCCTGAAAAAGTTTTTGATTTATTTTTTTTTTCTTTGGTTCAATTCCCAATATTTAAGGATAAGCCAAAATAAATTATATATATTGTTTTTGAACTATATTGACCAAGGTTGCGATTGTGATCTACTTGGATGTTTTCAGATGGTAAATTATAGGTAAAACCTGTTCCAAACTCTAAATTTATCTTCATTAATCTTACCTAGCTCAACTGCCATGCATTTGCATCTACAGCAGTGAGAGTTCTCTAAAAACATTTTTGCTCGAAATTTTCCCGTTTTAACACCCTAAATGTGAATATGTGATGCGTCATATCTAAATGCGTCATATCTTATGTCATATCTTTCACTCGTCATATCTTTCACTCGAAAATCGAGTGAAAATGCATTAAACTGTCAATTTTTATCAAGTTTTGACGAACGAGTTCTATTCTGCCTTAGTTGAACAGGACGTAGGTAGAAATACTAAAATTATTACTTCTAAAATTAAGGTAATACTAAATTAAGGGCAATACTAAAATTAATGGCAAATGCCCTTATTTTGTATGGTAAAGAACGATTTGTGTCATCTGCTGTTTACAATTATTCATTGCAAGCGTCGTCTCCCGCTTGCATCTAAATGTTTCAATAGGAGTCTCTCTGTGGGTTACCTGCAACTGTAGCTCGGCTCCGCTCGTCGAGTGAGGTTGTGAGTGTAGTTGGGGCTGTCTGGGTGAGACCGTATCTCAGCGAGCTGTGAGGGAACAGGTCGGGCCCTAAGTTTTGAAATTTTTTCAACGAATGAAGTTATGGATTAACTCCTGCTCCCTTAAGGCAAAAATTGGGATTTTACGACAGTAAAGTTTGTTGATAGTTGGAAGAAAATGAAAGCCATCACACTAGTCGTGTGGATGACTGTGTTAGGCAGTTGTTTGCTCGACCTCACCCACGCTAAAAAGATCCCCCGTTGGTGGATGAAGGTCGCTCAACGGCAAGGGTGAGTTATTTCAACATCTTTCACTTCCTCAGAATGAAACACAATCGGGTTTTAGGAAATAATTTTTTCTATTATAAATATTTTCTATAGATTTCTTATACCTCCACTGGGGTGTTTTTGGTTTCGTTAAAATTATATATCAATATTTCTTCGGAATTATTAAATTTCACGTGAATGGATCCATTTTGTGATGCCTAAATGTTCGTTTCCTACTCCCTGAGTTGTTTTTCCGTGCTATACAACAATTGTTGTTCCCTTAGAACGTATCATCATACCACGTAATTTAATAATATTTAACGAAAGTTTGCGAGAAATTTCGAAGTAATGTTGTTAAACTGTTAAGAATTCATAACTCCCTTTCAGTGCTCTATCTGCATTCTTTCTTCAGTGTTCATCACGTTAAGTTATTCTCAACGAATATAATTTCCGAAATTAAGAACGTACGCTTTGAGTTTTCCAATTATTTTACGAGTGAGTGATACCTTTAATAAACTATTTTCATCATTTCATCGATTAAACCTAGCTTAGAACATTTATAATCATTGCCTCCTCTCCGTGACATTATTTATCAATCAGAACAAATGAACTTAATATCAACACGTACATATCCTTTTGCTCAAATTTTGGTCATATAGCAACAACTAAATCTGGACAGTAAATCTGTCACGTCTTATTTCAAATCCCGGGTTGGACGACTGCTCATTTTTGCGTCTGAGAGAATGCAATAAATTTTGCGTATTCCAAGCCTGGAAGATGGATGAGTTGTTGGCACTGCAGCGTCAGGACTCGTGGCTGCGAATAAGCAAATCCTCGTGCATGTAATTTATGAATCAGAGTCATGGGACTGTCGGTCACCAAGCGCCGCATGAAGTTAATAATTTGTCCATGGCCATGTGCACCTCAAAGAACCATTGACCTTCAACTAACGTATTTACGCTTAACATGCTTCAGATAACGCCGTATAGTTACTGTTTTAATTTGCCGCCTCGCCACCCTCTGAGTCGAGACAAATTGTATCCTTGTGCAAATAAAGTCTCATTTTTTTCTATTGGAAAAAGAGTACTTACCCATAGCTTACAGCTACTCTGACTGCATCTTAATTGTAGTGCTGTTGCTTGCCAATATATCAGGTTTGTCATTGTTATTACTTCAGTAAAAGAAACTTATTCAGTTAGTGTTGCGAAAGCACATGACGTTATTCGAAGGGTTAAAGGACGGACTTCGAACTATGCGTAAATTATTCAACTAAGTTCATCATAATTCACCATGAAAATTAAATGTTATTTGTAACGTTTCGCGAGACCAACTTTGCCGTCTCTGTGTGAAGAAAGCTGTCCTCTGACTTACGAATTTAGGATTTTTTATGATTTCTTCAATAAGTAAGTTTGATGAAGTGGATAAACATTTCATGCAAGAAACTACTCAACCCTTTGGTGGTTTTGGCTATCGAAGACAGCGCGGTCACAAAGATAACACTCCTAGTCACATTTATCCAAAATAATTTGTAAGGGCAGATATAATTTCATTCGAAAGATTTATCGATTAATTTATATTAATCTTCTTAATTTGATCTCCTACTGGTAGCTTGCCTCGAATTTCTACCAGCGAAAATTGCCTTCTACCTGCTCGTAATTTATTATTCGATACAATTCATATTGATCCAAGTCGATATATATTGAAAATTTGGAACATGTATTTTTTACACTGGCTGTCTTGCGTGTTTATGTCGATTGATGATTTTTTTTGTAAAAGCTGAAGCAGAAAAATGTAGGATGGGTCGAAAGCGTATGTATTTTGCTTAGACAGTAAAATGTTTAAAAGCTAAGAACGTGAGTGAAGCTACTGCGAAATATACTTCTTAAACAGTAAAGTATTTCGAAGCTAAGAACCTAGTTGACGCTTCCGCAAAATACTTTCTAAACAGTAAAATGTTATGAACCTTGGAACATAGTTAAAGCTGCAGCAAAATACTTCTTAAACAATAAAGGTTTTCGAAGCTGGATACATGGTTGAAACTATTGCAAAATATTTGTTAAATAATGAAGTGTTTCAAGGAAACACATGGCAATGGCTGGAAACAGGCCAGACAATGCCTCAAAATACTTCCTAAATCCATAAAAAATCTCGCAAAGCGCTGCCTGGAAGTAGACTCGTGGAGCAGATCTTCCGTAAGGTCAAGGTCGACTTCCGGCGTGCCATATGCTTGACCATCAATCTCTCTCTCTTTATCAAGTGATTATTTTAGCCATTCATTGTAACTACTTCATGAGTTCCGTTGAAACCCGACAGAGATTTCTTAATTCAGGCTCTGAAATTTTTAACTTCTTTATTGAATTGCCGGCTTACTTTTCATAATAAGCTTTCTCAGGCTGGATGAACCCTATCAAGTTTTTTTAATACAGCAGAATGCAGGTCGGAAGTACTGAACCATTGCAACTTTCTGTGAGGCTCATATCTATAATAGCTAGGCTGAAGCTCGTACATTATTTGCACTGTTTTTCTTCAGATCGAAAGGTAAAATGATTGTTATATTCACAAATTAGATAAAGACTTATTATCTAAGAAAGCGCCAAGAAAATTCCGCATTTGCATTTCTTCCTTTGAATGAAGGTGAAAAATTTCAAATTATTAATTAATTGCCGCTGATTCTCTCAAATAGTGCAGAATAGATGTAATGTTTATGTTTTGCTTTGTTTTTTTTTATTTTCATATTTTTGTTATAGAAAAACTTTTTTAGTAAAATAAATTGTACATACATACTTATTTTATTATAGGGTAACATGGGGCAGCGAGCCCACTGCGGGTCACGGGCCCATAGCGGGTTTCTCGCTAAGTATGGCAGATATTGATCCGTGTTCTCTACCGCCGGTCGACAGTTTCACTGGGATGAAGTGTACGGATTTACGTTTTGCTAAGTGTTTGCGTTATTAAGTTCTTTGCGAATAACTGTTTTAGTCCAGATAAAAATTTTTTTGCCGCTAAATAAAGTTTTTTTCCATTACTATAGATGAAGATTTTGAAATTACTTTGAATTATTTTTTCAAAGTAATATTTATAACGATAATTTTGAGACCAAGTTTAGACTATTAGCTTTTAAAATAAAATGTTGACACGATATAAATTGAAATGATACCTAGTGGGGGCAACGGGCCCACGCGTGTCACGGGGCAAAGCGCCCATGGTGAAGTCTTGTGTTATACATCATTAGATTTGTCTCAATGACCTTTTCAAACTATGACTAGCTTTTTGAATTACAAATTACACTTAATATTGCATGATTTTTTGATTTGCCGCCTCAAGGCATCAGGTTAAGTTTCTAGTTATGCGTATTTATGACCACTTTTCGAGTTATTGACTCTTGCCTTGCCAAAAGTTGATTTCAGTCAACACCAATGAGCCAAAAGTTGATGAGAGTTTTTATGGTGTTGGCTGAAATCACGATTAGGTACGAATTCTCTGCACATAATATCTGGATTATGGACGAAACTGGAACGAAGTTTTTTTCTGATCAACTAAATATATTTTTTCTAGTCAAGGATACATTTTTTCATGTCAAGGACAAATTTTTTATCGCAAAGATATCTTTTTCAAGTCAAGGATATATAATGTTATGTCAATGAAATGTTTTTCTTCACGTCAGTGATAGATTTTTTAAGCCAAGAGTATATTTTTTTCAAGTTATGGATATGATTTTTGAGTTGTTAATAAATGAATGAATGTCATATTTTTTATTACATTTTTCTTATTTTTAACTGTAAAGTGTTGTTTTATCATTTTTAAACGAAAAATATGCAATTGTAGTAAAGGGACCAAGGGTGGGCGCCTTGCCCCAAGCCCATGGGCCCATTGCCCCAGGGGTGGGGCAATGGGCCCATTTTGACACCTTTTACAAAATAATGTTTCATTAAAAATTGAATAACTCTATAGGCGCCTAATTCACATCATACATTCCTCATTAGTTGCACCTTTAAACAAAACAAAGAACCACCTCGTATCAATTAAAACTTCGTCAAAATTTTAGTTTAAAAAAAGTGGGGGGCGCGCTGCCCCACGTTACCCTACTATGTCTTATTACTTAACTTCATTATTTTAAAATCAATAGCGGCAATTGAATGATCATCTCCAAATTCATCCATATTAACGTGCATGCACATTTTAAAATTGCGCTTCTAAGAAAAAAAAATAGATTATTAAAAAACCTCATCAAAATATCTCTCTATGCAGCATTCTCTTACTTAGCCGAAAAGATGGAGGTTTATGAGCTTTTTCAATTCACGCGGATTTTCATGTTTTCTCGACGAGACAACAGGCATAAAAATTCAGTATAATTCAGAGACTGTGATGCCCCGCCCGCTATAAACAAGCTCCAGCAACAGACGCGATCCGCATAGACTAGCGCTGCTTGTATGCGGCTCAGCCGTCGTATGGGCAGGAGAAACACTGGGGTTTTATCGCTTAAAAAAGTGAGTGTCGTGATGCCAACACTCATATTTTTAAATAATTAAATTAACTAATTTTCATCTTGTTGTTTTTTATTTAATTTAAATAAATAGTTAATTTTCATCTTGGTAATTAAATAATTTCCATCCTTTTATCAATGGAATGACGGGAGTTTTTATGGTGAGTTTTATAGGTTCAAGAGACTCAGATGAAGATTCGCATGTGCACATACAAAAGTTTGTCGTTTGCTAGTAAATGAACAGTTGTTGGACTCCGTATATAAAAGGAACGTTTCTTGTATTGAATGTTCTCATAATGGCGTGTTTATTGTTCGTCAGAATAGAAAAGAGCTGACATGGATAAATATAAAATTTATTTATCGGAATTCAATAATTTGTGACGCGTTCAGAGTTCGACTTCTCTCAACAAAAACGTTGATTGTCATCAATTTCAAAGTGTTGTCGCTTGTTTATATACCGTAATTAGCAAACAAATGATTAAGCTCATAATGCTCTCTAGCAACGATGGAGCTTACACTCTCCTAGGACGGCTTGAACTCAGACCAGCAAGCAACGTTGTTGCCACTATAAAATACCTCTGCTTGATCCCGCACGCAGATACGCTGCACTCACCGTGCCAGATTATAGATCACTTATACACATCAGTTCTCTGTTAGGGTCCAAGACGTATCCTATCTTCGACCCCATCATTTGTCGAGAGACAGAAATTATTCGGCAGAGATTTTTATCCTAACCTGAATGGCGCCGAGCGAAATTTTATTGCCTGCCTATCGGCGAAGTTTCGCTTTGTGCTTGCAAATTGCAGTCCGATAATGGAAAAAATTCAGCTGAATGCCCGACAAATAGTAATATTTTTTACTAATCTTCTTGGTGAATCTTCTTGTGTGATTCATGGACTTGTATGTTAAATTGACCGCCCGGTAACGCTGTTGGTATAACGTAGAAAACGCGGTCCACTTTTCCGTGTAGGTTCATCGCAGAACATTCTTCTTGTTGATACCAATCTTAAAGTTCCACTCAATATAATTTATTGAGTCCATGAAATTATATTGAATCAACTCCATGAATTTATTTTCATTTTTCGATCAGTCTTTCAAAAAAATCTTT
Source organism: Hyalella azteca (assembly GCF_000764305.2). Taxonomy (NCBI): domain Eukaryota; kingdom Metazoa; phylum Arthropoda; class Malacostraca; order Amphipoda; family Hyalellidae; genus Hyalella; species Hyalella azteca. The sequence goes on along the minus strand of NW_025936745.1, from coordinate 877,367 downwards.
TATATATTCCCAGTCAGTACTGTTGTTTGTTGCCTCTTTGGCAGTAATGCGCTATTGCGATGCATGAAAGACATCATGCCTTTATTAAATGGTCATTCTATCACAGAATTGCCTCAAGTTTGCTTACATTCTCCAATTAATGCAACTCGTATGCTCACTGCATTCAAGTCCATACTCATAGACGATTTCACTTACTCGTCTGTCACACAAATTCCATCACAATTGAAGCTGCGTTTTGGTCAATCAGATTTCGTTCTCAAGCTCATGGTAGCTGGTCCATTATGGTCAGGATTGACGTACATCGCTCTTTCTTTGCTGCACATTGACTCGGTTATTTTGTATGCAGGATCGCTCGTATGCTGACTGCTATACGGGCGTAGATGCCTGGCTCCTCTCGAGTATGAAAGCTTTCCCTTCGCACCTCTGACCTCAGTTCTGCAGTAAGAAATTCAATCGAGTTTATTTTGACTATTCTGCAATGTAAAAGCCCTGAAGGAGCCTTTATTTTTCTAAACTGATGCACGCAGGCAATGGCGCGTTCACAGCTAACTCGAAATACGCGTATTCGGTCAAGTATTTTTTTTGAAGTCCTTGATTTTGGAATTAATAACTTCTTTTCTACTCGTATAACTGAAGTGTTAGGTTTGAATAACTTTCGGCGCGCGACTTTCTCGTTTTTTTTTTAATTCTCGCTTCCATTTCAACGTTTGAGAAAGGCAGACTATTTCTGAGGTTTTGTTTCGCTTCGTTTTTTGGAATAACGACTGAAGTTGGGAGGTTCTTGTAGCTTAAATGCAGCGAGGATCAAATTATAGTTGCTGCACCCTTGCTCATACTTAATATGGGATCAATTTTATTGAACTCCGACCCTGAATATGGGCGTCAGGACAAGCCTGGTCGCATGTATCAAGAGATGGGCTTTGTTGCTCCAAAATGGATGACATTCTAACCCGATTTGTTCCATCTATACTTGGGCATCCATCTTGTTCCTTCCATCTACTGATTCGTATTATAGTCTACAAATGGCAGACCAGGCCCTCTAGACCCAAATAACCATATATTTTATACTGGTTGAATTACCAGATCAAGTTTTCCTAGCACCAAACTTGGTTTTTCAAACCACTTGGAATTGCGAGCTCATTCTTCAGCTGCCATGGGTGGGGCTGACATGCAGCTTACGTCATCGACGGACACGATTAAATGTCTCTTTATAAAATTTTTTATTCATGAATCTGTGCCGTTGAATAATTTTATTAAGTTTGTATGGATACTTAAAAATTTTTATTTTTCTCTGTTCAAAGAACTGATATAATAGTTATTTCGCTGTTCCGAAGTGCGATAATCAACCTTCTTACGGACAGAACTCTACGTTAGTCCTCGAGTACAGCCGCATCAACATGTGAGCCTTGCCAGGGTTATTTGTTGTCTGCAAAATTTGTCTTTAAAATATTAAATCATACCGAAATATCTTAACGATGAATTGCAAATGTAAATAGGATTAATTCAAGTCATTTTTAACATGTAGAGTGCGCTTATATGTAAATTTGTCTACTATATCATTTGTTCAACACCTAAAATATTCCATAGTTAATTCAATATTTGTGGAATCATTGGCTCACTGGTCCATACATAACTTTAGTGAACTTTTTTGTGAGCCCCAATTTCTAAAGTATTTAACATATCGTGTATTTTTCAAAATAACAGATTGTCAGGTTGGCAAACTAAAACAATTAACTGATGCCGTCATAAACTCTGAGTTGCGTAGAGATAATTGAAGGATCTTTGGGAGTGGAAGTTCAGCGGAATGGAGGAGTCATGTGGGTGTTTGTAGCTCCGTCAGTTCTGCTGGCACGTTTCATGGTCGCGCTGGCACGTTTCATGGTCGCGCTGGCACTGGCACGTTTCATGGTCGCACTGGCACGTTTCATGGTCGCACTGGCACGACGTTTCATGGTCGCGCTGGCACGTTTCATGGTCGCGCTGGCACGTTTCACTGCCGCTCTGGCACGTTTCATGGTCGCACTGGCACGTTTCATGGTCGCACTGGCACGTTTATGGTCGCACTGGCACGTTTCACTGCCGCTCTGGCACGTTTCATGGTTGCGCTCTGACCATGACGAACTTGGCCGCTCGTCACGCATAGTATGAAGCCACTACAACAACTGCGCAGTTCGCTCAGTTTGCTTTTCAATTCTCGTTTAACTGCGACGTGGTCAATGTAATGTATGAATGAATGAATTCGTTTCATTCACGCTATGCTCCCTGAAATGAAAATTAAGATCGCCCGAAATTTACAATCAAAACTGGTTGAGACAAAACCTTGTTGTCGATATAGATTATTAAGATATTCTTTAACAAACTAATTCAAGATTTGTGATAAGTACAAACTTTCAGAATTTGTGAAGAGGTGTAAATTATTATAATCTTGGAATTTTATCGTGAATTTTCTGGTCAACTGGTGAAACATAATTAAATTTGAAGACTCTTCGGTTATCGTCTGATGAGGTGGCACAGAATTTTGTTTTAAGCCATCCGAAATAATATAAAATTCTAACACAAATTCTTATGAGGCATGATCAGGATTCTGATAGATTTTAGTAAAGTTTTTGATGAAATTAAGCTTCCTCTAATTTATGCTATTTTGTAAGCTTGATAAAAACCGATTAGCCTGTATTTTCACAGCTAAACTCCCTTCACTTAGCTAACTTGACACGATGTTTTTGGAAGCAATGATCATGGTGCTATCAAATGATACTTTAAACAGTCCTGATGCAGAATGTCGTTGAGCTTTTTAAAGGAGCATTGTGCTCGTCTCAAGCATCAACATTTACGCCATCAACTTCATGTATCGCTCCTGTTCAGTGACTCAACGTGGGCGCACTAAATTGCTCCACTAAGAGCTCACCTCAGTCGAAGATTTTTACTGCAGCAACAAGAAGACTTGACGAGCGATATCTCACAGTATTATGTTCTCTTCGCTCTCGAGTCTGTGAGAGGCGTGGACTGAGAGGATGCTTCTTTTAAAAGTGGTTTTCATTCTATTTCATAATTTAATATTCGTTCCAAAAAATTTGCCGAGAATTAGAAACCATCATTGAATTACTGCGAGGTTTTGGGTTTATTATCAATCCATCAACAACTGTAGCGGGAACAATCCATTGTTAATACACTATGCGAACCACTTATAGGTCCTTGAGCTCCTTTGTTCACAATGTGTTGAGTTCACAAGGGAACTTTGCAGCCTTCGATATTCATGTATTAAAAAGTTACCAGTTAGAGTCCAACGATGAACGAAGAAGATTACTTCAGGAAACACAAACGTTTCTCTTATCTCAACGGATTACATCATGAAATATCACGTAGTATATTACTAGTCAGAGTATTCACACAAGCCGATAATTACAACAAATCGGATCAAAAGGGCGATATGCTAAGGCAACTTATCTTCATGAGAAAATTAATCTCATTCTTTTACCCAGTGGATTTTTAGAATAATTTCACTTGAGTGATAATTTTTCCGGAAAAAAATTTTGCGCCAGAGGCTAAAATTCTCGTGGGCCTCGGAGAAAAGCACATACTATGTCTGTGCTTTATGTAGATTAAGAAACATTTGATAGCGCTCGTCTTATTAGAAACGCTCATATTTTACAACACTTTCAATGAATAATAAACAATAAAAAAGAAGCAAAATTTCTATTCACAATGTCACCAGCACGTACCGCCGGTGGCTCTCAGGAAACGCGCGCATGTCTGTCCCACGCTCGTTCATGTCATGACGTCACGTAAGTCGTTGCGTGACTCACGAAGAGACTTAGCTGCGATCTGGTGATGACGTTATCCAGCTTCACGCTGCGTGATTACTCACTGATTAGACTTATTCATTAATTATTAGTTCTGATCAATTACGAATAATTGCTGAACATTCTTCGCGTTCATGAACAATTTTTCTTGAAAAGTTTAATTTCCACTAATTCTAGTCAAGTCACCACATGGTTTGTAATTTAAATTTCCAGTTCTAATTTGGCTACCGTATCTTTTCAAGATATGTTAGTCTTGACTCGCATATTTAGATGCTTTCAAACGCCAAGCCTCAAACTCATCAAGCTAAGGAACGATATTCTTGCTTTTAGCTTATATATAATCAAAACCTGCCAGTACAAGAACAATGTTGCATATTCAAATTCGGAAAATTTTTATGTTCACTCAAAGCCTGGATAATTATCTTCTAGAGTGTAGACATTTTGCTTATGCTTCAATTCAGAGAATAATTTCTTTCGGAATCCTTGAAAAGGGGCCGCCATTGTGCTTATTGAAGCGGGATAAAATACCGGAATTCTCGAACGAAGAGTTTCCTTCTTTTTATCATTGTTCAATTTTAGTCGAAATGTACTATCAAAATATACATTACTGTGATTTTACTACTGTGTACACCGATTCAACTATCCATAAATGCAAATTATTCATACCCTGTCTTAGCTGTCTATTGCAAATTTTTTTTCTAAAGCATAATTCGTGATCTATCAAGCTCGAAGTCTCGTACATGATTAATTGATTGTCTTCAGAATCTCTGAAACTTTTTTAAAAATTCTATGGTACAACTTCATGTTCGCTGGCGATGCTTGTCTCGAATTAGCCCCTCACGTAAGCGGCAAGCTATGTTGTGGCGACACCTCCAAACCATAGCCATGTTTTCCCGCTACAAAAACAAAAATCGAGTGAAGTGTTGGGGGGCTTGAAGGAGTGCCATAGTGTAAGGGTCTGACCGAGCGTCTCAACAGTAAAGTTGGCAAGGGTCGCCCACCCACAACTTACAGCGCCAATCTGAACTAAGTGTGTTGATGTTTAAACAATTGCAGGTTCAACTCAAGTATTCTCCTCCGGAAATAGACTACTGTGAGTGCACACAAACTCATGCGAATTTTAGCATCGACGTGAATTTAAAAGCAGAGAAAACGCCATATGTGTTCACTTGTACATTATAATTGAAGATATTGTGAATTTATTTAGCGTTTTGTTTGCCTCTAAATTCTTGGTGAACTTGCGATTTCAGCCGGCTAATCATATAAGTTTTAGCTTGATGATGTTTTTTTAAGCTGAACAGGCTTTGAATAGATTTGAAAAACCCGAAACTTTTTATTTCTCTTCAAACTTAGGATGCCTCATTAAAAGATCGGAAATTTTTTACTATTTTTTCTGTTAAAAATGTTATTCATGTAAACTGGTCGCGCTCAAGAGTGTCGAATATCATAGCATATTAGTTATAATATTAGTATATATTATAATTATATTTAATTTTAATGACATAATATTATGCTAAATGTCAATGACATCATGCTGCAAGGTTTTATATTATTCCGCAGAAATAAATCAGTTATAAAGCTTCTTGAAATTCTCTGTTTCACATCGACCATGAAAGTAATTTCACTTCATTGCAAATCAAGTGTAGTTGAAACATACGGCTGACCATGAGCGTTGCCATGAGAAGGCTCCAATCTACGCCAAAGAGTCTTGACATTCAGCTACAAGATACTACTATCTATAATCAGCTGCACCGCCGTTTAGTCGGGATTTTAGAAACAGATGTTCACATGCGAGAGTTGAAAAAAACAGACACTCACTCTCCACTGGCTTCCTTGGTGTGCGATTTACAAACGCCGACTACAGAGGGATAGATAGAAACGCTTGGCTCAAGCCCCTGTTAAATTGCGCTAAGGTTCTTTAGTTATCCGGAATGGTGTCATTTGGCTGGTGTATCATGTATAGGGTACACATGAGACATTGGCCGGACACTTGATTCTTTATCTTGTAGCTTGGCGTTGCATCAGACAATATTTCACCGGATGCACTCACCAGTTGACCTTTAAAAATAAACTCGAGTCATGAGGGTTTGAAACGATCAACAAAAGAAACTGAATGAGGCCAAGTTTCAGAATTATAAATAATTAAAGACTCGAAATTATTTAGATGAAGCTCGAAGAATGCCCGGCATTGTACTGTAGAGGGTTAGATATTATGCTAACAGAATGCAATTATCGCGGTTAAATTTGCGTACTTAAATGCAAATTAGCGTTTAATTGAAACCCGATTAATTCTTTTACGTTATTGTCACCCGAGCATGCATGGATGACCATTCAAGCGCACCATAGCACGTGGATAGACTCCATATGGTACCGCATTGTAAATATTTCTTCTCTACTGGGAGCTGTTATTATGAATAGTTTTACACCGCGAAGAATATTATATGCATTGCTTCTATCTTATACAAGCGTGAGCAAAATATAATTCGAACGATTTTTATTTGTATTATTATTATTGTTAATTGCCAAATACTAATATTATTTATTTCAATGGCATCACTCGAGCGCGGATTTTTTAATCATGAAGCTGGTCTTGGTGTAAAGTCTAAACGAGACAAACATTATGGTTTTTCTGCTGCCCATTTATGGAGGATTGTTCACCCCGCCCATCGATCTCGCCGTCCCGCGCTTCAGTCCTCGATCCGTACCGAACTTTTCAACTGGTCTTCAATATTGTACTTTTTCTTGCGTGATTGTTGACTTCGAAGTTTGGGGAGAGTTTATTATTATGTGAGTTGGTTATCTGAACTCCCGAAGATTGTTTAATGCGTATTCATTGCCTCGTTGTTCAACATGTTTCTCGCAGAGTTGGAATTTTCTAATCATTCGGAACACTTAATTAGGCATCAGACTGATTCAGCAAAGTGGTTCTTTATCGTCGTTTTTAAATATTGCGTTAATCATCCAGCATTGCGACACTGCAGCACGGTCATTCAAATATATTGTGAACAGTATACGATACTGCAGATACGGATGCGTTAAATTTATTCACTATAACAACCATTTTCAACTTGCTGAATAGTGTTTACTAACAAGAAGTCTAATTTTAGGGAAATGTGCTCACTAACAAGCATTTTCGGCACAATGATATATGTGTAAACTGCAAAGAATTTTGAGAAAAACTGGAATGAGTTCCATAACAAGAATCTTTAATGACAGGAAATGTGTTCACTAGCGATCTTTTTCAACGTGGTGAAATGAGTTAACTAACGAGAAATTTTACTGTACATAAATGAGCTCACTCACAAGCAATGTTTTAGAAGTCTACTACAAAATATCATAGTATCATAAAGAAATTTAACGGAAGAGTACATTAAATTTTCCCTCAGTAGTGTAACTTACTGAGAAAAACTTGTATGAAGAAAGGCACAGAGCTGGAGACGACACAAGACACATGAGCATCGGCAGGCGTAGGCGGCATAGCAGGTCTTCTTGCTCTCGTTCCCTGAGCGCGGCGGCGCGATCTGTTAATATCATCGGCAGCTCAGTACCACCACTGCCCCGTACCTCAGCCTCACCCCCGACCTTTGCTATTCACCCTAAGCGTTAGAAAAAATTCTGTCACTGGAACGTATGAAATATAAATTTCTTATTGTATTAATAGCTAGGATATAAAATCTCATCGCTGTCATCTACATCCGTAACTTGATTTTTACAAACAATAGCCTCTCAAGCCAAGCTATAATTTAAAATACGTCATGAAACAATTAAAGAATCAATGGCCAAATAATTATTTCGACTCTTGCTTCATACTCGGATCATATATAAATAAAGTCTTTGAAAGTATTCACTCAAACTTGATCCGTTATTCACTTTATAGAAAACTAATATGAAAATAAAGAAGAGCCTCAAATGAATTTTCACTGTCATCAATAGGATAATGATAAGAAGTTATAAGCGGGTGTATTCTATTGGGAATCTTACCTGTTAAAGTCCATATTTACAATAAGTCAATATTGACTGATTTTTAGCGAATCTCAGTCCAGTCTCAGAAGCAAAGCTGCTAACTATAGCAATGTAAGAGATTCAATTGATGGCAATACTTTAACTTTTGTATGCCATTGAAATAAAATATAATGTATACCTCGCAACTCGTTCTATTCGTTTATATGGACTAATTTGTAATGTAGTTATCTTGATTTATTGTTGTCCAATTGTCTCACTGCTTTTTATCGTTGTTATTTTGTTCATCTTGAAGAACAGAGCCGAATCACTCATCGCTCTAACTTTCCTCAAGAACTTGCGCACGCTAGGAGGTTGCTCACTAACTTAGTTAGATTCAGCATTGTGCAAGTGCTTTTCCTGAATAAAACTTGAAACCTCACGTATTGTGAACGAATTTGTGAATAATAATAATGTCATTTATATGGGTTGTTACATCATGTCACCGCCCTGAGCGTGCAGTATGCTAGCCAGAGGTCAATATACCCGGACGCAGCATACAGACTTCTTTACCAGCTACTGACCTCAACGCTTGCATTAACCGGGACTGCCACAGCCAGTGGTAAAGTCTGGGTCAGGAGACGCAGTGGTGGGCGCAAGCACAGCAATTCACGTACGTATGATTCAACATGAATAATTGCTGGTAATTTAGCCTTCTACTGAGCGGGCACTTCAAACGCTTTGGCGCATGTGGCGAGAGTTAACGAGTTACTGCGAGAGATTTAAAGCCCATTAAACGAGCTCTGTCCATTAGTGCACGGTTGACGTGGGCTGGAGATCTCTCTTCGTGAGTTAGGTGTGGGGCCTTAATTAACGAGAGCATCTCTGCACTTTACGTTCGGTTAGTAATTAAGGCACAACCATATTTCTTGTAAGTTCAATTAATATTAATAGATCTGTAAGTAAGCATGTGATACTGATACTACCGCCTCAATATGACTATGGATTTTATATGTCGAAACGATTTGTTTGCTTGAACAAAACTATCTGGATAGTCTCAACTGTTGAACGAATCTTCACACTCAGAAAATGAATGGGTCATTTCATCCAAAGAGTGACACACTTTCATATCAACAGCACAAGTAGAGAGAGAACGTAGCTTTGCTGCTTTTGTCGGGTCAAACTTGATGATCCACACAGAGGTAAAAAAATAATTGCTATTTAGACAGACTAGAAAAAAATCATCTCCATCGCTCAGACTTCTGAGAGCATGGTTGAACTATATAAGGTTGACCCACGAGAAGTTCCGTCATTCAGTTCAGCTTTCTTGATACGTCACGTAGATCGAGAAACGTAAACAAACCCGTCATTCCCATGACTGATTGGTTGACTGGTTTGATCGCATTTCGGTGATTGGTTAATGCCCGTGACGTCACTGAGATCATTTCCATGACGGATTGGTTGACTGGTTTGATCGCATTTCGGTGATTGGTTAATGCCCGTGACGTCACTGAGATCAGCGACGTCACAGGCGAACAACGAACTACATCCGCAAAAATGGGCTTCCGATGGTTCAACCTTATACCAGTTCAACCATGTCTGAAAGCATCATGATGTGCATTTGCACTCGAACGTTAAAGTGACTAATGTTGATCCTTATTATCAAAACAGATTTAAATGTGATTACATTTTAATTTCATGTTAACGTCAAATTAGATAACCCTCTTCCTGCCCACGAATTATAGAATTTTAATCAATCCTCCTTGTTAAATAATCAAATATCCTTGCCCATGAATGCTTCGACTGGACTAATAGTTTATGTATAATAGTATAATATAATAATAAAACAACGGTAAGAAAGGTATTTAGGGTCAGTCGGTGGAGGTTCAGGCAAGCTAATAAAATTCTGAGTTGCAAGCTAATAAAATTCTTCGGTTACCAGGAAATTCTTTTGACGAAGTGCAACATTTCACTGATGAACTTCGATTTGGCGACCATCAAATACAAGAAAAATGGATGCAGACGGAAATTTTTTCTGGCTGGATATGAAGATAATGGTACCTCTACACAGAAAATGTACGTCTACAGAGATACCAGGAACCTTTACAGAGATACCAGGAACCTTTACAGAGATACCAGGACCCTTTACAGAGATACCAGGAACCTCTACAGAGATACAAGGAACCTCTACAGAGATACCAGGAACCTCTACAGAGATACCAGGAACCTCTGCAGAGATACCAGGAACCTCTGCAGAGATACCGGGAACCTCTACAGAGATACCGGGAACCTTTACAGAGATACCAGGAACCTTTACAGAGATACCAGGAACCTTTACAGAGATACCAGGAACCTTTACAGAGATACCAGGAACCTTTACTGCAGAGATACCAGGAACCTCTGCAGAGATACCGGGAACCTCTACAGAGATACCAGGAACCTTTACAGAGATACCAGGAACCTTTACAGAGATACCAGGAACCTTTACAGAGATACCAGGAACCTTTACAGAGATACCAGAACCTACCTGTACAAGGATACCAGCAACTTCTACAGATGTTATAGCATAGCAGCAAGCTGTGAAGGCAACAGGTTCTCGAGCAGAACTTTCTCCTGCCGTGTGATGAATGGCGCGTTTGATGAAGCACCAGCACGATTGTGTAGTCTGCACCTCCAGGTGTTATTTCTAAATAAAATAAAAATAAAAGACATGCTGTATATGACTATCGTAACGGACGGGCATTAGTCGTGAACTTCGGTATGTATGTCACTATAATCCGGCTCGGAAGTATTTGGCTATTGATGTTCCATTGGCGTGCAAGCGTTTACCAAGAAATGCGTTGAGTTCGCAGGAGGAGTTGATAATTTGATCAATAAATGCAATTGGTCGATTAAGAATTAACTGTCTGGTGTTCGATCGTACAATTAGTAGATTAATCAATTTCAAACTATTCATTTATATTCATGTACATAGCTCCGAAACATGTCTACCTGATTAATCATGAAGAACGCAATAGCTGAGGAAATAAATGCTGTTTATTGCGTGTTTACTTTCAAGTTAAAGGCGAGTTGCAGTGGTTAAAAAAACAGGGCAGAGCTCACATTGATCTGCCAAGAATGACGAGAGGTAAACTAGACACAAAACAGAGCACGAAACATATTGAAAACTGATTACTGATTAGCAAATTCTAGAGCAGTGACGGATCTACATCATAAGTTAGGAGTTGGGCCAATTGGTGACGCACACGTCAATCTTCATCGCGTAGAGCTTCTGATCGATCGAACATTAGCTGCTTGTCTGCGGTTATTTGTCTTGACTGCGGTGGCACGCGGTGGCACGCGTGCATTTCGTACCTGCATGTGCAGACAACCAGTCGAAAGATCGTCTTGACTGCCTGCATGTGGTCGCCCGCGGGCATTTCGTACCTGCATGTGCAGACGACCAGTCGACAGATCGTCTTGACTGCCTGCATGGGTCGCCCGCGTGCATTTCGTACCTGCATGTGGAGGCGGCTGAGTTAGAATATGAGAGACGCTCAGGCGACGTCAGAACGTTGACCTCGCAGCTTGCTGTTGCTCAGCTAACAATATGACTGATTGCGGCTACCGATAACGAGCTTAGCTACCTTATTCAACTTGTACAAGCAGATTCCCTTCACGCAAGAACAATTCTAGCACATTTTTCATTTCATTTTTTTAAGTATTCCGTTTTCCTCTTTATATAACAACTATATTTATTTTCTTAAGATATAAGAAAAAAAGATTCAATTTTAATCGATATGTCACTCTACACATCAAGCTCTTCTAAGCAGTTCTGGAAATACGAAGTTCGACACCTCGTGTTGATCGATATTACTTCGAATTCAACAGTGAAAATTTTCCATGTACCTTTTGGTTGACAAATTACCTTGTTAATTTTTTAAATTCTAGAAATACATTATATTTTATTTCATTGTTTATGTTTATTTTTAATTTTGGCCAAATTGACAGTAGCAAAATATTTCCTACGCCCTTACAACTACACCTACGGATAAGAAGTAGAGAAACTAATTCTAAGACAATCCACAACGATGTCTGAGGTCTCACTATCAAGATCTCATTTGGTGTTCAATTACATCAATAAAATCAAAATAAACCAAGACCTTTAGGAAGAAATTAAAATTAAAGTTAAATTCACTGCATAAAATATAGGACTTGGACCATTCCATGGAGCTGTGGGCCTCCATTAACTGCAGGTGTGCCTCGCGTTTTTACGATCTAAGGCGCGATCTTTAACAGCTGGCGAAGTGCATCTAGGATACCAAAGTGCATCCATTTTTTTATTTTGTCTTGGACTGAAGCGAAGTTCTTTTCAGTCCACGTCAAAAGAAGTCACTGATAAGTCAGTCAACTAAAGTAATGCTATTCTCCCCACCGATAGGCACCCTGATAAGTTACGAGCATCTTAGCCACTAGTGGGCGCTTCTTTAATTGATTATCAGTCCCTGCATTGTCCTGCGACGCTTGATTGAGTCGTGCTCTCCAAAAGACGCAGTAAAATTTGACTAATCTGAACCAGACTTATTAGTGCGTGGAGTTCACATGTGGCCAGCAGGCAGTCTATTATTCGAACCGCTCTCAGTTTTGGCAAAAAATAACTGCGACTCGCTGTGATCCCAACATAAAATTTGATTTTATTACCAACACCTTTTGCGCTGACGTTTTTAACTCGCAATTTGAACCGCCGTCTCTCGATCTCGACCAAATATCTCGCAAGAAAAGATTGCTCGGCAAGATAAACGCGAAGTTGAATGGGACGCTCCCAACAGGCAACGCTTGGTTTAAATTTTTATTCGCGATGTGCGAGAGGTAAGAATCAAATACGCGGCAGGTACAGACTGCAAAAATATAATTCGAACCACGCCAAAGATTTTCGGCCAGAATCTTGCGTAACATTTTTCATTCATCGTTCCGCCTTTCCTTGATTCAAAACGAGCTATTGAATTTTATTCATGGAGTAAACATGGAAAATGCACGAAATTAGATTTAAGTGTTTTTGTTATCCCACCAGCATTTGATGTAGTCAAGTATAGACAAGCCATACAAGTGAGTCTACCAGCAGAAATTTCTATCATTCTTATCTTCATTCTTACCAGTTCGTTTCTCAGGCCATACAAGCTAGGAGACGAGAAAACTTCCTGGAAATATACAAGGCAGGAAATATCCACGTATTAATTTCCAGTCAATTTCCCGAGTGCGTATCTATCCTTTGATTTTCTGGCTGAGCCAAAATGCAGCTCAGGCTATCGTGAATCGCTCACTCGCAAGACGGACGAGGACGCGTCAGAGATCGGCAGCTACTCCGATCTCTGACCCGCCCTCGTCCGTCTTGCTGCTGGTCGTGCGACGCCTTCAAAACCTTCTCTTTGTGCACGACTTGCTTGGGCAGTCATTCTTCCTTTCCGTTCATAATGCGACTCAGTAATTCACTCCCCAATCACGAGGTTCAAAAAAATTATAACCCATTCAGGTAACAGAAAATTCCTTGTACCGAGTTTTTTTCCGAAAATATTCGGGTATTTGCACGTTTAAATGCAAAAATCATTATATTGCAGATACTCAAAAATTGCGATGTTTTTTCTGTAAGGAATTAATTTTCTCATCCAAACTGGACTGATAAATTTACCAGAAAAAAAACTAATTACTTTTAGCTACCTCGAATCAAGCTCAATTCAAGTAGATTTTATCAAAGTAGACGTCAAAACTTCGTTTCGATTTCACAATTCCTCAATTCCATAACTTAAAGAATATTGTGTTCTTTTCTGCAGAAATTAAATGCTCCCATTTTTTTATTGTGTGTGGTTTGATATTTTGTTCATTATTTTGTGAAGACCTCCCGGGGTCTGCGTGCCTAATAATTTATAAACGTCGGGCAAAAATTCGGGTACGATGTTATCAGGAACAGGCGTTCTAGCAAACCTTTGGATGCTTCTTTAACCTTTTGAACCTTTTTTTATGCTTCTTTAACCTTTTGAACCCTTTAACCTTTTGAACCTAACTTATCTCTTCTACAACCGTCCTAAAATCTCTATAGTGGCTGATTAAGAATATGTAATCGATGAACTCTGTATAGTATTGGCTTCCCAGCATTTCAAATTAATCATTGACGCAATATTCCTTTATAGCAAAAAGATGTGTACCACAGTTAAGCTGCATAATCTGTAAGAATTTGAAATTATATCCTTGCAATTCCATATAAGAAAAACTGATAGAATTCAATTTTTCATCAAAACTACTAGTATTTTTCATCAAAACTATTACTACAAGCTACTATAGCATTCATTAACAGTGCTAGCATGTCATTTCCTCACGTATAGTCTTGCTTTTAGACAACGTTCGTGTCCCTCAGTTGCAGGTTTAATTTATAATGTATATTTATTATTATAATATAATATCACCTGCATCATTTCTCATTCTGAATGGTATTCATTCAATTGAATATTCCGTATAATTTTCTAAAATTTTCTTCTTAGTTTGTCTTGGTTTAAATAATTAATTCCAAGTTTTGAAACTTGTTTTTACTGAAGCCTCATACAATACATGCAGCATTTTCATCTTTAGTTTCATTCAACATTTATTTAAAAGATGCGGCAAGGCTGCCTTGTAACTTATTCGCTCAAGGCTCAGCAAGTGCAAGCTCACTCAAGTGGGTCAAGCCATAAAAAGTGCCGTTAGTGGGTATCTTTAATTCTCGTAGCCATGTTGCGTCGGGCCGTGTCAACAGAAGCTTATCTCTGGGCAACACTTCGCTACTTCTCGAGTGTCGTTCGCAGCTGCTCTGAATTAGCCGCGGGGCAGTAATATAACTGCCATCATATGCTCATACACTTGCGGTGTCTCTTTCTTAAATTAAGAAAGCTGGCAAGGAACTTGATCCCATGGGAGTTGGTACGTCACATGAGTCATGAGGTCAGAAGATTTTGTTGCTTACACAAGGGGATTATTCAGAGCATGTTTCGTCAACAAGAAAGATTTAATTCTCATTTTGTATGTCTCATCGTGAACTGTTGGCCGCATAGAAGTTCCATGTTGTTAAAACGCCATGTTCATGTTTGATAAGTGACAACTGACCGGAACTCCCTGCCTCTCCTGCCTCTTTATCTTTAGAAAATGATTTTTTTCTATTTACAATATATCATATGTGCGAGAGTGTGAAAAGTAATGTAGTTGAATCTTAGAATTAATTTTAAAAATGGATAAGTTTTATGTAAAGTTTTTTTTTTTTTTGCAGACCAAATGCCTGCGTTGTCGAAGAAGTGCCCGGCACCGGCAAAGAATTTTGGACAGAATGTCGGTATTGGCTGAACAGAAAAATCTGTGGAAGAAAAACGTAAGTTTTTTATGCTTTGCTTATACATTTCTTTCTTGTGAGTCAATTGGGAATTCGTTTTCATGTTTTTTAAATAAAGCAGCTACAATAAAAGTATTTGATAAAATACATCGATCTTGAAGGATTAATTTCCCTCGCACACGATTGGTTGTGATTTATTGCGTGAAAGACGAAGTTATATTTTTACTGATGAAACGTGATGCAAGAAGTTATATTTTTACTGATGAAACGTGATGCAAGAAGTTATATTTTTACTGATGAAACGTGATGCAAGTAGTTATATTTTTACTGATGAAACGTGATGCAAGTAGTTATATTTTTACTGATGAAACGTGATTCAAGTAGTTATATTTTTACTGATGAAACGTGATGCAAGTAGTTATATTTTTACTGATGAAACGTGATGCAAATAGTTATATTTTTACTGCACGTGATAAGATACTTCGAAGAATCTGGTCATTTCTGTTGTATATTGGCAATATGAATCAATTAATTAAATTAATACGAGTAAAAATTTAATTAGTTTTCGAAACCCGGTATAGTTTGCACATCTTTCAGGATCGTTCGCTTCGAATGCTGCGAAGGCTTCGAACAGATTGAGGGAGAGAATGGCTGTACCAGAGGTAACTACAGTAAAAAAAGTAGCTCACTGTAGTGATTTAATCTTCGAAATAAGATTTAAAAGCAAGAAATAAGCACAAATAGCGGGTAAGAAAGTTCCAGGGCTCAATATATTAATGAAACTACTCATATATATACTGTAGGTAAATTTCATATATTGTTCATAAGCCATGTCTATATGTTTCTTAAATCGTTTCAATATATTATTATCGTAGAACCTCATAAATTTAAAAGTCTCCTTTGAATCAAGCAATCAAAAATATTCGATGGCGCCTTAATTCTCACTCGCTCATTAAATGCAAATCATGGCAAAATTTGGTTGATTTAGTGGATTTTTACCATTGGGGTCACTTTCAGAATTTGATTCATTACATTCAAGGGAAAACAAGTTTGTTTTGTTGGACTGATAGTTACGATTTAAACGTTAAAGCAGTATATATAAATTATTAAATAGAATGGGATGCAAGCATTAGTGATAATTTGCCGCTAACGCGTGTCCCTCTGATGCAAGAATTTATTAATATTAATAATATAGGTGGTAATAATATTAAAACTATTTATTTTGATATTAATAATACTATTATTAGTGATTTTGATAGTAATAATAATATAACAATAATAATGCTGACACGTGCTGACAGTGAAGCCGCTGATGAACCTGCTGGAGACGGCGGAAGCACTGGGAGCGACGCGCTGGGCAGCGTACATCAGGGAGAGCGGGCTGGCCAACGAGCTGGAGACCGCGGGCGCCTACACGCTCTTCGCGCCCACTAACCAGGCCTTCGATGTCAGTACTCATTCACCAAACGCCGGACTATTTATAATTGATACGAGTTGGTTAATCCGGCAGCCAATCACGGACGGCTCTTTAAGCTAGACCCAACAATCATGGACGAGAAATCGGCCGCTGCGTGCTCTTAGGCATCTACGAGAATTCACTAGCCAGTTTTGATAGTACGGCCCAAGCATTATATGTTCTCAGTGCAGAAGTTGGAAGTTTGAAAGAGGAAATATGCATTACTTTTTCAAAATTCATAATTAAATTGAACTCATTCATATTTTTTGATAAAGTTGTTAATTTTTTATCACCTTCCTGTTCAGTCTAATCATTTTTTTAATACTTGCTGTAGCATTATCTTTTTATAGTGTTAAGTATAAATTTTCTAGTTATTTAGGTAAAAAGGAATATTAGTGAATTAAAATGCAATCTGCGTTAAAATAGTCTAAATGTACCGGTCCATATTTGTAATTTATTGACATTTATCCATGAAAACAACCAATTTCTCCGCAGAGTGTAAAAAGCTCGCTTAAAAGCCAGCTTGAATCTTACCGTGGCAATCCCAACAACCCAATCCTGCTGTACCACATCGTGCCTACCAAGCTCCCGTCCGACCACTTCGAGGCTAACACCGTCGTCGAGACTCGGGCCGATGGCAACTTCCTGAGGATCAACAAATATTCTAATGGAGTAAGTGGCTTGAAAGTATTCAAGGTATACAAATAATGGGTATAGGTGTCGAAAAGCTTTCCCATCGATTCATAGCAGGGAAGAAAATCCTTCTGATCAGTAAAACATGATAAAGGGAATAATGAAATTTCATGATTGTTATTACGTGTAACGGTAACCCACTCGATACAATGTTCGTGAACTAAAATAATCATGGAAAAGTCAATAATCTCTCGAGTCAGAAGCTGAAGACGCCTGCGTATTGTTTAGATTTGTTAATGATCCAGAGAACTTGACCGGAACACAATTTGAACTTATCAAGGATATTCAATAACAAATAGATTGCCTGTGTGATATAGAATAAAACTTTAATACAAGTCCTCGCCAATTACGAGATAGCCTTTTCAAAACTTCAGCCTTAACTTTATTTCTAAGCAATAAGGCTATGTTTTAAAAGTCTGATTTAGAATACAGAACAAAGAAACCTGTAACTTCCACATTGTTTCGTGTGTTTCTTAACAAAAGTTTTTCCATTGAAACGTAGATGCCGCAAAATGCTGTCCTTCCCCATTTTAATTCTACCAAACGACTTCTGTTTTCCAGATGAACACCATAAATTGCGCTCTGTTACTGCAAAAAGACCAGCAAGCAACAAACGGAATAGTTCATATCATAGACACAATGCTGGATCCATCCAAGTCCCTGCCCGAGAACGTCGCTGATCTTGTACTCAAGGTAGTCTAATTTCTTTTTTTTTTAATTCTGGTGTCAGAGAAAAACGTGTAATGCGTGACTAACTCTTTTAGACGTCACTTTGGGAAAATACAGCGGCAAAAAAGTCTAGGAAATTTCATAATGACCGGTAAATCATTCAGGAATTTAACATTCTAATTATGCGTTAACAAACTTCTTGTTTTCAGGACGGACGCTTCACTGTACTATCTGAGATGCTAGAGAAAAGTGGCTACATCAACGTACTGCGCACCATGCAGGGTTCCATCACCTTCCTAGCGCCCTCTGACGAAGCTTTCCAGAAACTACCGGACTCCAGACGCGATAAGATCATCAACGACCGAGAGGCTAGGCTAGGTAACATGTATATGATTCGCTTTAACATCCAACGACGAAAACCATATTAGCACATTCAACAACTTTCAATTGTTCTCTCTTTTGCTCAAACCTCATTGCAAAATCTGGTCTTCATGTAAATAAATTTCTATGTGTCTGTACAAAGCAATTTAGACTAATGAATAATTTCACTTGCTCTAGTTCGCTTTCCTTCAGGAGGTTGACGAAAATATGACCTGCAGAATCTGCCGTGCTTAATAACGGTACCTCTCTATATTTCAGCTCTGATCCAGAACCACATTATCCCACACGTTATCTGCGAGTCAGCCATAACTGGGGAGCATAAAGTGCGGACCGTTAGCAGCAACAAGCTGACTTTCAACTGCGACATTAGTGGCGCCTACGTCGAGACCTCCAAACTTAGAGGAAACTTCAACCTCGGGAAAAATGGCATCATTCACATTTTGGATGATGTGTTGCTGCCCGATAGAGGTATGCCGATACCCGTTATGAAGTAGGTTTACGAACTAGTTATGTAATAAACTAATAGATATAGCACTCCATTAGCCGATAAACTTTCTTACGCAACGTTCTTTGTTCCAGTTTTTCTTTACAGCTGGTTCCTTTAAAATAACTTTTTGAGCGAGTTACTGTCTTCGTGATAAAAAATTGTTGGATGAACTTACTATCTCCTTACGATTTATTTGTTGTAATATGTCTATACTCAGCTAAAAACCTGATTGAGCTTGCCGAGAGTCGTCAGCTTTTCACGTTCGCCGAACTGGTGCGCAATGCAGGCCTCGAAGAGACGTTGAGCCACACCGGCGACTACACCTTCTTCGTGCCCGACGAAAACGCGTGGTTCGGTACGTAGATGTGCGAACTACACCGGAGCGGTTTGAATATGATTGCAAGCTAAAACCAAAAAATAGACCCATGCATGGACACAGTAAAAATGTGATACATTTTTGGAGGTAAATTAAAAAAATTTTTCGTGATGTCGGTACTAGATATTAACTAGAATATTTACTTCCAGAGTTGGATCCAGCAGTGCTCCAGCAGGCACGGCGAGACGTCGAATACGCAGGACTGCTGCTTCGCTTCCATGGAGCCTATGGTCGTCACCTCACCAACGCCATCACTGATAATCAGGCAAGACTCGAAAAATTTAATGCTAATTTCCAGTACAAAGAAGACGATCTAACATCATTTACCAGAAAAGACAATCTAACAATAAATCTGAGTAAATCTTTCTGTCTTCATTGAACAAACAGAACAGTGAAACCGAGAACAGTCAAATTGAAAACGTTAGTAAGCAGAAATGACAATTTTGACTCAAGTTATGCGTATATTAACAATTAAACAGATTAACTCTCTTACTCTGAGAAAACATTAATAACGGTCTGCACACTGCACAGCTCTCAGCATTAACTCACATCTAATGTACGACAGTGCTAAAACAAATAGACAAATTTTTATAATTTCGACTGGAAACACTGTATGACCCCTGAAAGTGGCGTTTTATTCTCAGGCCATCATGTCTCTGGACGAAGAAAACCCCGTGAGGCTTCAGGTATGGCGCCGCGCGATGGGAGTGGAGGACGCTCGTATTACTACGCCAGACATCGAGGCGCAGAACGGAGTCATCCACATCATCAACAAGGTCATTTTCCCATCCAACCAGACGGCCATCGCAACTCTGAGATCATTGCCCGGCCGTGATACCTTCAAGTGAGTCGTAGTCGTTCGGTCAAATATCGTTAGCTAGTACAGCATAAATTTATTTGAAAAAGAATCCACGATAGTTACTTTGTCACGATATAACCCGAGACCACAGTTTTATTTTTAATGGTGCAATCGTGAGACATTGAATATGGATGGGAGAATGGGCTTGGAAGTTAAAAATATAGATGTGATTTGATTCCTGGTTAAAGTATTTTTAACGGTGTTATCAAATCTACAATAAATTAATATTTATAATTCCATTTTTTAAGCCCTTTAGCAGGAACTGTCTACTTGATCTACTGTCTAGCAGGACAAAATTTACAGCACTACTATGCCTCTATACAGTTCATGCATTTCTCAGATAGGCAGCGCCGAAATTTCTAATTGAAACTTTAAAATTTTCATTTTGTAATCACAGCCGTTACCTGGAAGTTCTTCAACGGGCCAGCTCGCTGTCACCTCCAGTGTTGACACTTCGACCCGAAGATGAAACTTTCTACACTTTCTTTGTCCCTTCTGATGCTGCCATCGCCAGAGTTGATGGGGTGAGGACACAATAGATTCGTATTAAATATAGCATTTCGTTATCTTTGAGCAGATTTCATTTCAAGGGCTCTACAACATGTAGTAATGATGCTCCTAAAACCACTTTGAAAAGAATATATTAACAGAAAGCACTGACTTGCAAATATAGCCAACTTTTCAGTGCTGAGCTAGTCAGACGTAACATATTGAAGGACAATATTAAAATTCCTAAAATATTATAAATCACAGTTTGTGACGATAGATTTCGAATTTTAAATTACTCATATATAATTCAAATGTAAGCTTGTATTGCGTGCTGCATGATAACTTTACTGCCGTTTGTTCATCTCCTAACAAGCCTTTTATGCCATTTAATTTCCGAAAGAAACAAGAATTCAATCCTTTTTGAAATCGTGGTTTATTCTTGAATGTCTAAATGATTATTCGCATATAAAATTGAAATAAATAATGAATTATTCTTATTATTGGCAGACTAGCCAAGAAAAATTGCGCAGAGGAGACGCTAGCTTTGTCACATCATTTGTGAAGAGGCACGTGGCTGTGAACATGTTCCCGCACATGTCCTTCGAACCTAACCTCATATATTCGATTGAAGCCATGGACGGACGAAATTTCAACGTTAAGAAAAACGCTGAAGGAAAGCTGACAGTGAGTAAATTAACAGAGTGATATCATCTACTAAATTAACCTAACTTATTGAAATCTCAGAAAAAAGGTCTATTCTTCTTCTGGTAAACCTTTCTGCTCAATAGTTTTTAAATGAATTAAACTTTGTCAAAGCGTGCATTGTATTTCACCTCATTTTGAAGCATTTCAAATTATATTTTGAAATCTAAATATATTTTTCTTGAAAAAACTCTAACAATTGTTTTATTCGTGGCAGGCCAATGGGGTATCGGTACGAAGTTCACATCTGAGTGCTAATGGAGTGATCCACGTCATAGAAGATGTGTTCCCCTCAAGCTCTGGAGGCTACAGCAGCAGTTCTTCGTCTTCTGAATCCTCATCCTCTGAGTCGTCAGAAAGCAATGAAGGAAGTGGCGGTTACGTCACCACATCATCGTCTTCGACCTCCTCATCTAGAGGAGGCACAACCCACTCAACTCGCACTTACCACAGAACGGTTACTTTCGCGGAAGGATTCGATGACGCAAACCCATTATCGACGTTTCCGCAAGGTAGTGAATTATCGAGTAGTGTCCGAGGAAAGCCAGAGATAGTACCTTCTCCTTCTGCCAACCTTCCGACTTACTCTGAGTCGTCCTCTACTGACGATAGAACAGTTACAACTCACGGAGTGTCCGTTGCTGGCACTGACTCAGACGTTAACACTTTCCGGTTGCATGGTAATTCACATCATCTCTCTGGAACTTCTTTTGATACTGTCTCTCATACGAATGCGCATGGTATCCGTAACGAATCTGGTTATAGTTTGCATGATCTAGAACCTGGTTTAGAGAAGTGGGAAAAAACAAGAACAACTCTGAATAGTGGAGTTAGTGGAGCATGGCATGGCAATGGAAATGACCACGACCAATATGATCCTAATGAAATTGAATACGAGGAAGAAGAAAGAAGAGAACTAGAACGTAGGCAGAGAATGGAGATAATTCGCCAAGAAGAAATTGCGCGACAAGAGAAAATTCGCTTAGAAGATGAAAGACGACGGCAAACTGCCGCTGCAGCAGAAGCTGCGAGGGTAAGACAAGAGCAAGAAGAATCTAGGAGACTCGCAGAAGAGAGAAGGCTGGAGGCGGAGAGAGCTAGACAAAGGGAACAAGAGCTACGAATTCAACGAGAAGAAAATGAACGAATTGAAAGGGAAAATAGAGAAAGAGATTTACAAGAAAGAGCCAGAATTGAAGCAATTCGTTTGCAAGAAGAATCGATGAAATTAGAAGATGAACGACGAAGAGAAGATCTCCGGCGACAGGAAGAGATCAGGCTACGAGAAGCTAGACAACGCGAGCTTCGAAGACAGGAAGAATTTGTGAGAGAACAAGAACTTAGACGCCGAGGAGGGACCAGTAGACAAACCGAAAACACTGAGCCAGGTATTTCTCGTCGGAGAGGTGACAGTCAGCCTGAAGAAGAGCCCGGACTGAACACTGTGATTCAATATGGACCTGACCCGTATCAGGAGGGTAGATTTACAGACGAATCGCGCAGGCAACAAGAAGCTCATCGTCGAGTAGAAGAAGAATACCGAAGACGCCAAGGACCTGACTCAACTTACGACCGGGAAAACTCAAGGCGGATATCTTACCGCACACGCCATCAGTGGTCCGCTGCTACAGAGGGTGATTACGGCACCAACCTTGAAATCCCTGAAACCTTGCATGAGCCTGGATTACTAACACGAAACCTTGACCGAGCTACTAACGTTCATGACGGCTTTATAACCAGTGCTCCCTTCAAAAACAGCTCTGTGTCTACTTCAATAAAAGAAACAACGCGTGTTAACACACATAACACCATAGGACCTGTGACTCCTAATGGTACTAGGTATAGCTATGTTGGACGTTCTTTTGGTGATGATATTGTAGGACACAGTAGTAATGCAATACCTTACATTGAGAGGGATGGGGGCACTCCTGGTTCTTATCACAGTTCATCTTCGCATGTACGTAGTGGGAACTTTATAGGTGGCGGCATATCCACTAATGGTCTAACTTCAACTACCACTCGTAAAAGGGTCAATGTAACGAGAACCATTTACTCATATCCAGCTACTGAAATTAACAGGACATTTTCTGGTGACTTTTTGCCTCACAAATTTCCTGGTAGAAGACAAAATAATGGTATGCAATCTACGAGTGACTATCGAAAGTTTGAGAACCAACGTGATCAACCCCAATCTGATTCCCTTTCAGCCTACGCGTTCACAGGAGGAGAGACAGAGTTTGCTGATGGGCGAGAGTTTACCGAGGCAGATTCACCGGGCGCCTCATCCATCAGCGCAAAGAATGCAAGAGCCATCCACCGTCAATGGCGCCGCAAACGACACCAAGTGCCACGAGACCAAAACGGTGCCAAAGTCTTGAAGAAAGGCCTTAAACGGCTTAAGAAAGGCAGACGAGGAATGAGAAAAGCCTTTTTGAAGAAGCAAGCTCTCCGCAGAATGCGTCAGAATATGATAGAAAAGCCGGAAGTGAACTAAATCCTTGACATTGCGATATTCAGAAGATAATCTGAAATAATTCTACTTTGCAGTGTCACATCGAGTAGTGAGTCGATATGAATTGCTCTGCTCGGTTCATCGCAATGCATCTTGAATTATACCTGACTGACCAAGGTCATTTCAGCAATCACTGCCTTTCAGTTTTGTGTTCAAGTGCCCGCTAATTACCGCTGGTTATACTCCTATGTTTAACTGTTGATTTTTTAATTGTCTTTTTTTTACTACTCAGCTCGTATAAAATTATGTTTTTTTTTCAATCAATTCAATATTGCCTTCAAGCTTTCAGGCGTAAGCCATACCCATGATCAATCGAAGAAGATGGAAAAAGTTTGCAAAAAACTTCTAAGGCACATGGTTAAGGGCGTATTTCCGAAACTTTAAATCAGTAGACTTAAGCATCACTAACGGTTTAGACATTTCCTTGAATCAATTGCGAGGTGAACGTAAAATTTTTGCCATATTTTTTCCAAAGTTGCTAACAATTTTGAAAATTTCATGCTAATTTTCTATTATTTATGAAGTTGTGAAAGAGAACACACCACGAGTCATTGTTATTTATCAACGTTTGTGTTTTTGTTACTAGATTATAACTATTCAAACGTAACTTAAATTATACGTTATTGTTCTAAAGCCACTCAATGCTTCTATTATATTACTGCTTATGTGACTAACGTGTGCCGATTTATTTTCCTAAATTCCATACGTATTATTTGAGCTTGTACAAAACTCAGCAAAAATCTCCTGATCTGTAAGAAACTTATACTAAATTTCATCTAATACGTGATGCCTCGTCATCGTTTTGTTTCAAAATTTATATCCAAATTCCATTAATAGCCATAAATATATTAACTAAAATAGCGTATAGGGGTAGTTAATAAATTTATTGCGTGGAATAGAATTTCTGGAAATCTGGAAATACTAGCATATGCTTCATTTGTTCATTGCAATAAATATAATGCACAAATTCTCCTTTTTAAATGCATTCAGTGATCCTTGAACAAAACGTCGCTTCAGTGACATAAAATGGCAGGAATAAAAATAATCATATCGTTCGCTTTATCTCAAATCCTTTTGTAAAACAGTGATTAACAAATTAGCACCATTAAAGTGCGGAGTAATACAATCTACAATTCTTTATATTTCAGCACAAAAATTTGCCCTTTTAACTGGAACCTCGAGACAAGCCTTCCTCATTGTAGAGGCGTGAGCAGGTCAAAATTACAGGTAAATACAAAAATGTTATATTACATTCCTTATAAAAACAATGCACTAAGTATACCAGAAACTGGAATGCTACTCATCAATCATTCCTCGCACCATAATCAAAAGATTGAATTCTTTTACAATGATAAGCATACAGTAGTTGAAAATTGTTTCTAACTCTTAAATATAAATATTCAAAGGAAACATCATCATTATTCACTTAGACGCCAAGCAATTACGATCAAACTTTATGGAAATAGTTTCAAGCATTCAAAATATTTCATGCTGAAAAGAGAGAATAAATTTAAAAATTCAGATTTGCTTGGACTTGTGTTCGTGTACAGCTATGCTACGCCATAGCATGGCTGCAGTTTGAAATGAAGGGAAGTAACGCTACAGCTTCGCCATATAAATGTGCAGAAAAATGGTTGTTTACAGCATTAAAAATATTCGAAGACGGATAAGAAGCATTGTGATTTGAGTTTTTTTAATTGTTATTGCCTATGACTGAAAATCAGCAGGAACTCAGGTTCTAGATCATCGGCAATTAAAAACAGACTTTTAATTAATAACTATACAGAGATGGTATTTTATACTTCAAAATTGTGCGTGTGATGGAAATTCGTCATTAAAAAGTCTCCTTCTTGACTTACAAACAAGAAATATGCATTTCATTCTTACTCTGAAAACAACTAATAATAGCCCCGGCGACTGTGGAGGTATAAATTGCACTGCACCAACACCACTCAGCTACAGCTCCCATACATCGGACGGGGCATCAGCAGCAAACAACGCGGTAAACATCGAAAGTAAGGTAATTCCTGTGTGTCTGTAATGGTTGATGTTACAGTTATATCATTCATATCTGTTTTAATGCTTTATGCGAGTGTGAAATCAGTCCTATGTGTCTTTAATGTTTACTGTGACAGTGAAATTATTCCTGAGAGTGATTAATGCTAGATATAAAAGTGGGTTAATTCAAGCGTGTCTGATATGAAATCATTCCTGAGCGTCTGTAATATTTGAAGAAAGTGGTAGGCGTCACAATACTATCTCATAATTGCACCATTGCACACAATCCGAGTTGAGCAATTTTTAGCTATTTGCATAAAAATATCAAAAGCTCCGCGGTGATTTTGGGATACAGAAAAAATATGCTTTTGAATTAAATTAAACATTTCACATTGTAAGCCTTATTTGAACCCGTCAACATAACATCTTCAACAACAAAGTCCGCAGAGGGCTCATGATCGCAAAAATTGAAACTGAAGTCAAATTTGAACGTAAATAAAGTTTACAAAAATCACCCAAAGTAGAACCAGTAGCACGGCACAAGTTGCGGGTCGTTCTTTTCTCCTTGGGTTTGAGTGCAGCCAGGCAACCCCTGCACACCCTTAGTCCCTTTGTAACCCTGCGGTCCTGGCATCCCTCCAAGAGTTTCACCCGGGAACCCTCGCTCTCCGACATCCCCTCGACACTCGCAAATCTTGTCTCCTGGAATCCCCGGGTCACCCTTGGGACCCGGAGGTCCCGGTGTGCCGGGTCGAAAAGGAAAGTTTTGAGACGACTCGATGCAGCGTCCCATCTGTCCCTCGTATCCCGGCAGACCCCTGCTGCCTTCTGCCCCTGGCTCTCCTTTGGCGCCTTTCGCTCCAACAACCAATCGAGCTGTGCATGAAGTGTGCAAGAGTCCGTTGAAAAAGTTCTTGATGTACGAGACGAAAAAAAGTTTCATTTCTTCAACACAGGAAACATCAAGAAATTTTTTATAATAACTAGCATCAAAAGCATAAATAATTACAAACTAAGAAGATTCTAATAACAATCGACTGCTCTTCTTGACACAGACTATTTGTATTATCGACTTGTTCATCCCCAAAAATGAATGAATGTCTTCAAATATAATCACACTTTATTTTATCCATTCAACGAGCAGTGTTCTTTCTTACTCAAGTATTGGCTCCTGACGGATGCCAAAGTTTGAGCGAGGTCCGCCACTTTGGCCTTCATGTGCTCGAGTGCGACGAGCTGCGACTCGAGGCGGTGAATGCGGAGCAGCAAGTTATCGATACTGAACTGACATCGCTGGGAATGTTAACAATCCTATTATTTATTGCCGTATGTTTCAAATGCTGTTGCAGAAAAAAAATGGAGCAAGAATTTTTAATGTTTGAATGCAAAATTGCTGATAAGCGATATCGGACTTGACTCTCTGAAGAGAGTGTCATCTCTTATCATCAAAATCGACTTTGTTTACTTGTTATTTCATTAGAGTAAAATTTTAAAAGTATATCCTGGGGAATGCATTTATTTTCACAGCGTTTCAGGAGGTGTCAATATTCTTATCTCGCATATATGGAACGAGCGTCAATTATATAATTATCAGTGTCTCAGTCTTGTAAATGGTTAATTGATAGCTGGGTTATTATTTTTGATACAAACTAGAAACGATTTTAGATACTATTTTCACGACCTTCCTTAACAAATTACGTTAATTCATTTCTTATATTTAATTTTAATTGTTTGATTATAACTAATGAAATTGGTTGAAATATTGATAGTTTAAATCGCAAACTCACATAGGTGGACTGGCAGACAAGTCTCTGCGCGATGAGCCCGCGCACGAGGTTAGGGTCGATGGTCAGTTGGCCAGGCCGTCGACTCTGGCAGGTACCGTCAGCGCCGTCCTGACCTGGCACGCCTCGAGGGCCCGGGATGCAGGCGCCCGGCAAACCTGTATTACAAATATATTTTTAATGAAATATTTTTTATGTTTGAATCAATATTTTTTATAAATAGCATATTATATTAATATTTATTGTTATTTTCTTGTGGCACATGAATTGAAGTTGCAGTTGACTTTTAGGAGTCACGAGCGAATGGACCGGTTGTTGTGCTAGATTTCTTGCGTGAAGTTGAAGTCTAATTTTGATTTCAAAATAATTTTGAATGTGTACAGTAAGAAGGATTTGGACCTAATTTGGAGCACAATTAATGCTTGATAGTAACACTATGACAGCCCATCAAACTTACTGCATTATTGCAAAAGGTAAAATAGCTATTGGAATTTATGCATGTTTTCACGGACAGAAATACCTGGTGGGCCAGAGCATCCCATGACCCCGGGTCGGTAGACCGGTCTCCCGGGCAGACCCGGTGGACCGGGTGGTCCCGGGGGTCCAGGAGCCACAGGACCGGATGTAGGGGGAGAGGGAGCTGGGGGACAACCAGGGGCACATGGGAAGTAAGGGGGGCAATAAGGACAAGTTGGAGGGGCTTGTCGCTTGTGAAGTTCCTTGCTGTTAAGGACCACGAGTAACGCGTCGAGAGCATCGAAGGAGTTCGTGGTATAATTTCCGTGACTTGGCCACAAAGCTTTGGTCAACTTTTGGAGGCCCAGGGAGTCGTCCAGAGCTGATCCTCCAGAGCAGGCAAATACAACAGAGCAAATGAAAACCACGTGCCGCATCCTGCACAAAAAATATTTCATTACCAAAATTTCAGATTTAATTACAAATTTACTAAACGAGTTGGTTAGGGCCAAATATATTCGTGACAAGAGCACGAAACAATTTGAGAACACCAATTCCGCCACATAAAACTCAAATTCGTAATTTAATACTAAAAAAATTAAACTTTGTGTTTCACCCGTTTTGGTAGTTTGTGATGAAAATTAGATTTAAATTTTCTCTCACGACTCTTCATTAAAGCTGATTTAAAGGAGGCTGCGAAGAAAGAATTAAATTTAGGCAATAATGCAAGGTCAAGTGAATTTGAAAATTTTTTAATGTTTCGTAATGCATCGGTACAAATTATTAAATCGCATCATGTCTCGTAAAGAAAGATCAAATTGTAAGGAATTTTCTAGCATAGAAATATCCGTGTTCATTGGTATTTAATAAATCGTATGATAGCTTTGATTTCAGATGGCATTACCTCAAACAAAGAAAGAGTCTGTTCAAGCATACTCACTTAGGAATGAAAAAGAAGCCAAATGTTAGAGGCAAAGCAAATTAAGAAGCCTTTCCACTCTCGCGAAGCACCGACTTCAGGCTTCCGTATTCTGGAAAGATTCCCTCCACCACCGAATCCAGCGCACTAGTCTCTTGCTGGGACTTGCCACGTCTCTTCACCAACTACTCTTCACCTCGCACTCTCCACATGTTAGTCAACCAACCCACTCTACTCTGCACAACCTGCACCACACTTGAATGCGGACGATCGCTCTGCTCACAGTCGTACCACTGAGAAGCTCTGTTCAGTTCAGCTCTGCCGTCGTCTTGCGTTGCTTAGTTCGGGCCTTGAAAAACAAAGGCGCTAGTGGTTATTTACCATTAGTGTTATAGTTATTATTCTATCAGTTATTTTTGTTACAATGTTTATTTACAGTTAAGAACACAACAAGCATTGAGCCCCTTTTTCAGTGATTTATGGTCGTTTTGCGTTTCAACACCTCAACCGAATCTATTTCTATTTTTTATCACTTTTTGTTAGTCGTACGTCTATTAACATTGAATGTTTTTATTTATGCTTTCACCTCTTCTTAATTATTTTAAAGTCACTTATTACAAGGATAAAGAAATTTTCTCAGCTGTAATCATTTACATAAATTCATATATAAATTATGTAAGAATTAATTATCTGACACGAAAAATTCCCGCGTGAAATGAAGGGCGTCTGGAGTATAATTAAACTTTTCAAACACTAATGAACTCATGGGAAGTTGAAACGAAGTGATCTAGGCTGACGAAACAAACGAAATAACTAGAGGGAACGCCAGGCTCGGTATAGACTATTGAGGGACAACGGCTGACTGTTCAGAGAGACGGGCGCGCTGACCGTGCCATGACAAGACGTGGTCACTTCAGGGTGTGTTTCATCGTGGCAACATACGGTTAACAAACGCAAGGGAATTGCAAGTAGTTTTGATTTCTAAATTGTAATTGTCGTCAGACTTTATGGATTACTGCTCTTCTCCATGTTTTCGATTATGTTTCGACGTCTAATCATCTCACGAAGCCTACTGACTTGAATACTAATTGCAAAAATTCGTATTAGTTGCGAACTAAATTTTAGTGAGCACTTAGTTAACTGATTGGAGAAACTGTTTTTTCTATTGTATTAAAGTGAAGGTAATAATATTGTGACATATTTCGTGCCAATCTAGACTGTGAATCGCTCATGCATTTCAAAAGACCTCGTGTATGGCCTCGTACAGCATTCATCGGACAGTGCCCGATGAATGCCACCTCTGTGCGCCGCCCTCAGTTGGTGCGCTGAGGCAGCGCAGGTCGAAGACGGCACTCCGGTGCTACGCTGTAGCTCACAAGTGAGACTTCTTCCGTGTCTTGATGTCCCGAGTTGCGCTTGTCGATGTGAATTGTTTGAAGCGAACAAGCGAGTTTGATGGAACTTGGGAAACAAGCGAGTTTGATGGACTTGGAACATCAATAACTGTTTTTTTTCCTACTCGGTTATTGACGCAGGTTTGTGAATGAAAGCAATTGGAATAAGTTGCACAGTGAATTCAACAGCTTTTCTGCAAAAACAAACATAAAAAATGTTAAATTTTTTATTTTTTCCAGCACTTTTTGCAATACATCAGCCGTTGTGGATAGACTTTTTGTGATTTGTTCGAACGCTGCCTTTTTATAGAATATCATTATGTTATTTCATTCATAATATGCTTGCCATGAATTTCAGTCATTCATTATGACTTCATCAACGTAATGCAGCAATTTTTTTGCAGGAATATGACTCGTCTCAGCATGTCCTTCTTAGTAGGATCTTCACTGCTCCTGATGTCTGCAGGGTTAGCGGTTTCATTAAACCATGAAAACTACACAAAATTTCCTGCTGGAGTTTTAGTTTCATCGATCAAGAAGCGTGAAGTTGAGCTGACCGAGCCTTGCTCGATCCCAGCCGATGCTGACCCCAGTGACTCGTACCCCGACTACCCAGAGTGTCGCGACGGCAGCTGTCCGCCGTGCAGACCTCGCGGTCAGTCCAAACCCCAAGGGCGAGCCAAGACTCGCGTGCAGCCTCAGCCTCCTCCTCGGCGACCTCAAGTCCAGCCTCAACCTTCACGAGCTAACCCTGCAGGAGCCACGCGGCCTAATCTCAGGTAGGTAAACTAATTTATTTTTTAATACAATCAAAAGACATACTATGGGAGTTTTTATATAAAGATTCTCAAACTTGTCGCTTTGGAATTAAATAATATAGTTTTTAAAGTTTGAAGCAAAACAGTTGTTTGGTCGTAACTGCAATGTTTATATTAATACAACAACAATTTTTTTCCTGTTGTAATTTTTTGATAAATAAAAATGCATTTTAACTCGTCTACAAGCATTAATGTCACTCGATTGCCTGAATCGAATTTTCTCTAAAAATTTAGAGCAAAGAAAATGCCACAAAAATTCATGTAATCTCTTCAGAAAATATTTTTAGATACATGATGAATTTTTGTAGAATTTTCATTGCCTTTAAATTTCTGGTATTCCAACTCTAAATAGTTGCGATAAAAAATTCACCAATTCTCATTAGTTAATTTTTGTAGAATTTTCATTGCCATTAAATTTCTGGTATTCCAACTCCAAAAAGTTGCAACTTACAAACATCCATTATATAAAAGAAGCAACATTCATTTCATAGCAAGTGATTTGCACTCTAAACATGGAATTATAATTTGTTTGTTTGGTTTCCAGATGCCTCGTCCATCCCCAACCCGACCCCGTCCCAGAGTGCCTCCGCGCTCCGCTGCCGCCCCCCATCCTGCCTCCCTCCATTTGCCCCACGCGTCCTGGCACAAACCAACCTATTGACCAGAACTTAATTCTTGATATCATTCGAAAGCAAGAACAATGTCAGGTAAAATAATACTCTTATATTTCAAAATTATGCCAAAAAAACTATTCATTTATGATTTGGAAAAAGGAATCTCCCATTAAAGTACTGGCACAAACTAACCTATTCATCAGGACCTAATTCTCGACATCATATTCAAGGACAATGTTAGGTAAAAGGTACTGTTGCATTTTATAATTGTGCCAAATGAACAGAATCATTTGTGATATCGATAAGAGAATCTCCTATTAAATTTATCATTCCGATAATATTAGAATCATTAGTGTTGTTAATTCAGCACTCAAATAAATTCTAACATTTAGATCATGCTCTGTTGTCACTATAGCTGTCATAGCCTGAATACCACGAATTATTTATCTGCTTATAAAATCGTTGCATCATGAATAAAATGTTTGTAGGCAGTTCAGATCAATGCATAATGTCCCGAACTTTTATCATGCATTAAAACTATGACGGTTTAACCACGTTGGACTGTTTCTCTCAGTGCATGTAAATGAATAGACACTTTTTAACCTGAGTCATGGGTGAAACCAATGACTCATTGAGACAACCTTCAAATCCAAAAATTATTTTTTGATGGAGTTTTGCACCGTTCTTTATGAATAAAATATCACCAATTTTGTGACAACCCGTATATGCAAACAGAAAAATGAGTGAGGCTTTTCCAAATAACGTTGCATTTATTATGCTTATGCTTTTAATTTTGGGTCATCGTGACCCAGTTTGGACCCACAAAAAGGCATATCAGGGCAACGTGCGTTTTCGGTTCGCACTGCGGGTACATAAAAGGGTCACTATTTGGACATTTAGACCCATTAATTTTCCTGGTACCATCAGGCAGGAGGCGCGCAGTGCAGCGATAGCGTCCAAGAGCTGCTGCTGCGGCTGGCGCTGCTGGAGGAGCGTCTCAGGACCGTCGACGAGGCCGAGACCAAACTCGAGATTCACACGAGATTGCTGGCGCAGATGTCCAACAGGCTTGACGGTCCGTCTGGCCCTATATTGTTTATTGGTATAATTACCAATTGACTAGAATAATAGGAGGATTTCTTAGATACTGCGTTCTGATTCGCACTTCATTTTGATTGTTAATAAATTGCGAGATGAGGTTTATTAATATTAGGGAATGCTCCTTGATTATAAGAAAAATTACATGATCCGACATTAATGGCTCTATGCCGGCCCTATGAATTGAATCATTCACGATTCAGGGAAGCGTTACATTATTTCAAGCCATAGGAAATCTGTTACACTGCGGGCACTGAACACACTCCATGTGCGGACTCCTTTTGCGTTACTTGCATATCAGAAATGCGAAAGTGTTGCAACCTTTAGGTGATTCTTTGGCCGGATTTCATAAAGCCATAATTTAGACAGCAGAATTTTCTGAACTTTTTTTACATGCACCTTGTTCGGCGTACTTCTTACTCTGGCAAGTTAAAAACAACACCGTGTATCTTATTAATGAAAATGTGCTTCACATATTTTATGACGCTAAGCATTTTCCCGCTTTTTGATAAGCATGAATTTTTGACAGGCGGGCAATTCGGGAATCCAGGACCTCCAGGACCCGATGGGCCGCAGGGCCTGCGAGGAGGCCGAGGCGAAAGAGGGCTACCGGGCCGGTGCACTAACATCGGCAACGTAAACTTGGTTCGAGGCCCACAAGGATACCCTGGGCCACCGGGTGACCCTGGCCCCCGTGGGGACAAAGTTTGCAATTGCAACGGTGAAAAAGGGAGTCCTGGCTTCCCCGGCTACACCTACACAGGGAGTGAAGGACCTAGAGGTCCTAAAGGGGCCAAAGGAGCTCAAGGGAGATCATCTGTGCCTCCAGCGTCCTCCGTAGAACTAAGTCTTGTATGAGCTCGCTTGCTAGCCAACACTTGTCTTATGCGCGTATATCATGTCTGCTTAAATTGCAAGTTCACCAAGAATTTAACAATGGTATTTTACTTGCAAGAAGATATTCTGAGCAAATAAAATTCCAGCAGAATTCATCTTATCTATATCGAAAAATAAAATCAATAAAATTTTACTTTGCGTTCTCAATTCTGTTAAATTCGCGGTGAACATGCGATTCAATCAGACTTATGATAAATTCCATCACAACGTAATACAATAAATTGAACTATGAGTTCACGCCCAAAAAATTAACTGGGTATACACGTTTGCGAATATTTCATCGGGATCGATTACATATAAATTTTTGGCCACAATTACCTGAGTGACGACAACAGAATAAATGATTTGACTAATCGACTATTGATAGGAGTTATTGAACATGCTGTCTCTTCAGAACATGCTGTTTCTCTTGAAGCAATTTTATGAATAATATTTTTTGGAACTATTGCTTAAATCTAAATGTAGAGTCGGATTATCAGGCAAATTTTCAAATGAAATCCATAAATAAGACGAGCGTTATGAATTCTTTATGAAATGTAAAAATTCTTATTATTTTTGGACTCTGTTACATACGATGTAGACGATAAAAATGTCCCTCCTAGTTTTACTCTCTGGCTATTACCTAACTTCAACAACTGAATAACTTTCCGCTTTTGGCAACGGTCGTATTGCAAAATTTCTAGAGTATCATTGTCTTGATGAATTAGATTAAAAGATGATTCTTAGCGACGCTGCCACAAAAACATTTCGATGCTAATTATTAACTCAACAAAATAAGGGTTTTGTCGAATAAAAATAACTGAAAATTGTGTATGTACACAGAGGCTAGATTCAATATTAAGAAAAAGCATTGACGACTTATTCCTTTCATAACCTTTGATAGCGGTTTAGACACGACCTGCAGGCCGTCCCTGAGCTGCAGGTCGTCCCTGAGCTGCAGGTACCTCCCCCAGCACCCACTGCAGCACACCTCCCCCAGCACCCACTGCAGCATACCTCCCCCAGCACCCACTGCAGACATTATAAAGTTGCATGAAAAATTTAGGCTTCAATTCGTCCCGTCTCTACGAGTGCGAAATATACCTATCAAATATTCTCCCTAAACTCAATCAAACTTTTTTGTAACCCCTTTATGATGAATTTAAACCTTTTAATGCGAAATGCTGATTTATTGCCACTATTTTGGTCATTTTTGACACTTTTAGAATAACAACTGAAACAAATTCTGAAGATATCAACGATGATTAGCTTTTGGTTGAATGCGTAAGTCATGCACTATTTTTCATGCCACGGCGAAACGTAAATTATATGTTTTTGGCAAGCTCAACATTTCGAATTCGAAAGGAATATGATTAAATGTCTAATAATAATTCTAAATACATATGTATAAATAAAATGCGATACGTCCCGCTTAATGAATTTTAATTCGGTTGGTGAAAGTTGAAGCTTATACAATATACAGGAAATGTTCTATTGAAGGTTATGCAAAATTGAAATCATTCCATCTTAGCTTTCATTAACTGTTTTGACATATAAGTACGTTAAAGAATGTCCAATGGCAAGTTTAAGCCCTTACTAAGACATATTGAAATTGCTCCAGAATCTCTCATCCATCCCCCGCAGAGCTGTGCGCAGCTCTTGCATTTTGGTGCAGTTGAAAACTTTTTGCCTCCTTAAAGGACCGAAATGCACGCAAGTTTTCTCAATCCTCGTCAGTGATTGGTTAATTTCAGAACATCGTCGTAGCTGCATAGGCTCGTCTGAAGGCCCCGATTGGTTGACTTGTGATGACGTCACTGCAGCCTCGTTTCAACCAGAGAGCTGAAAAAGAATAGTTTTATTACAACCAGAACCTAATTGATTGAATGAGTACTGCATTGAGTTCATGAAAATTGTATTACTCTTTGAAAATATTTGCGCAACAAGCCAGGAGAAAAATGAAGGTAAGTCTTCAAAAAAATTGATTTTCATTGGGTGATGAATTGTTGCTTTCGGTGCACGAAAATCTTTTTGTTTCGATCTTTGAAAAAATTATAACAGTTTTTTAAGAATAAATTTTGATTATTTGCAGATGCACGAACATGTATCAACTTCAAAACTCTGGATAAATGCAAGCAAATATTGAAAGAAAAGATCTTGAATGATAGGCGCAATGCTACATTGGTTACGTAAAAATCTAAATGCATTTAAAAGGGGGGGATGGAATTCTTGCAAGTTTTCTAAGGTTAGATTTTGATTAGTTAACAAAATGCTGTTTTGGGGCCTAGGATTCATGAAAATCACTTAGCTCCTGGCCTCAAGAGAAAATCATGCAAGTTTTCATAAACAAAATTTTCATAGGTCTAGGAAATGATTCGGAAGTTTCGTTTTAATAATTTTGTTTCAACGCACGAGCTATAAAGGCAGGCTCGTTTTCGTATACTAGCATTTACTTGTCAAAGAATTGCTGCAGTGGATTCACGAGAATCTTGCTGCATTTCGCTTGCGGAGAATGTAATATGCATAGTGAAAAAATAGATAAAATAGTTTTGAAGTGTTTCCTTTATATTTCTATACCAGCAATAAATTTCTATTACTTTGAAAATTTCAAATTTACATCGATTTTTACCATCCAACTTTATATATAGGGTGCTTCAAAGTGTTGATTGTCTTATTGACATTGGACGAACATATTGATAGATATCAGTATAAGTGGTAATTTTCTTCACCCCCATATGATGACAAGATACGAGCGCGAGTGTTGTCTGTACAATTATATCAAAATAAATAAATAAATTAAATTAGTTATAAAAATACTGAAACGCACAATTTTCAGTATTCTCTTAAAAAATCTATAGGAACGCTGTAACAATCCTTGGCCTATCCTCCTGCAGCCATGCAAGTCAAGCCTTACCTTCTCACGTATGTCAACCCTTTCTTTGACATGGCTGCACGTATATAGGCTGATTTGCTCGACTCAGTGCACTGTTGCCGCCACTGATGATCTTGAACAATAATGATGAATTTTAGTTCTTGAAGTTATTCTTAATTATTCTACAGTCATATTCTGCTGTTATCAGTTTTTCCCTCTTAAGTTCGAACTGATTCGTTGCTCAATTTCCTCACAGTTCCAAGCCGAGGCTTTGGCTTAGCTTTTGCTGATCTTTCATGGTAAAAAATATATATTTCAGAATTATTATCGCTGAAATGTTCGCTAGCATTTATTTTTGATGTTTCATATTATTTTAAAAGAAAATCAATTGTAATTTCACTAAGTCGGATAATATACCCTTGGTCAGCGAATTGAAATTAGCTTTAAAGCTTATGTACTCAATTCCGATTTTGAAATATTTATTTACAGTATATTTTTGGTTATTTAGCCTTCATTTATTTACAATAATTCAGATTTTATGCAAGTTTCGGGTGCAAAATTCGAAATACAAACTTTGAGTTATCAAATAGTATGCGCTTGCATCAATCTCCACCACGGACGATTGCTAGCTCTGACATGTATAATACGTTTCCTTTCAGTAAAAGCAATTGTATTTGCAATCGTTCGGTATTATTAATTCTTTATGTAGGAGAGCTCGTCAGCAAACTATCCAGCCTAGCCTGGAACTGCATCTTCCCGCTTGTCCGCGTTGAACTAACTGCATCTTTAAATCCTTTTGCCTCCTTCTATCCAAGAAATGCACTCAACTTTCGTGCAAAGCACCGCTTCATTGTCTAATGTGAATACCATTCAGCTTCATTCTGGAAACTTTTTGCTTCCACATATTCGATGAATGCAGCTAAAAGTTACACTCGTCAACAGTCCTCATTGGTTGATAGCAACGCCATGCAGCTGCATCCAGAAAACTTCTTGCCTCTTCAAATGCAATAAATGCAGCCAAGTTCCACACGAAAACACTCCTCATTGGTTGATAGTAACGCCGTTCAGCTGCATCCAGAAAACTTCTTGCCTCTTCAAATGCAATAAATGCAGCCAAGTTCCACACGAAAACACTCCTCATTGGTTGATAGCAACGCCGTGCATCTGCATCCAGAAATCTTCTTGCCTCTTCAAATGCAATAAATGCAGCCAAGTTCCACACGAAAACACTCCTCATTGGTTGATAGCAACGCCGTGCAGCTGCATCCTGAAAACTTCTTGCCTCTTCAAATGCAATAAATGCAGCCAAGTTCCACACGAAATCACTCCTCATTGGTTGATATTTCTTATTTTCCTCCTCAATGCGGGAGATACCATTTATGCAACATTTATTGTAAAGGTAACAAACTCGGCTTCTGATTTGGTCCTGCCATGTAGGAGCTTGCGATCGTCGTTGGTGATTGGCTGTTATGTGTGACGTCACGTTTACGAAACGGTGGTCTCGGTAGGCGACGTAACCTGAAAATTTTTTCTGATTGTGTCTAGTAGACTCATGGTTTACATTTCGATTAATTAAATTAATTTTTCGGCTTTATTAAACATTGTGCTATAGCATCAGGAGCCGGAAGTGCTCTCTCTCACTCTAGTTACTGTAAAGCATGACATAATAAATGGGATTAAGAACGACGAGAATGAAATCATCAATGAGCGAATATTCTACGCGCATAATATAATATAAAATAATGCAATGTTATTTAGTAAATAATATTTAACCATGAAAAGTACGCATGAAGAACGTTGGAAACCTGACACAACTTTTTAATAATATTATTTTCTTTCAGCTATCAACTCCTAAACCTTCCCTTCCTCGCGCAAACTGCAACGAGAGCTGCAGCCCTTCAAGTCATGAAAAAACGCCCTCGGTATTGCAATTTTTCTTCCGACTAAAAAGATGAACCTGAGCAACTGTTGCAGCGCATTATGTTTTTTACTTCACATTTTTTGTGCCAATGCAAGATTTTGACCGCCGAAGATCCTCCGGAAGGCAGCTCACTGATGCAGGCATCGTGTATCAAAAAAAATCTGGTGCAGACCTGGGTTTTTTATCGTCCCTTCTGACCTTTTTCAGGTAGGCAGCTAGAATATTTACATTGTATGTTGGATATTTTTTATGAACAATTATTGTGACGGGCTCAATGCATTTACATAAAAAGACTGACATGTTTAGATTCAGGTAGAATGCAGTTCCTTAGAGAAGGATTTTTCATTTACAATAAAAGAAATTGGAGAATACCTCCTCAACAGGAATGTTTATCATACAGGATAGTCCAGGCAGCCCTACATCTTATTTATAGCTTATTTAATAAATCAATAATTTGTATATGGTTCGAAGTCAAACCTGTTGGATTGAAATACTTCACAGCAAGTCAACAGTCAACCTCGATCAAAACGCGTTTGAAAAATATAATTCCTAAATAAAAAATCGTCTTTCTTGTTTATTAATGTTGGGTGAGAGGTTAAAATATAAAATGAAAAAGTGAAAAAATGGAAGAAAATTGTCTCGTGCAGTAAGAAATCACTTTATTAGGTAAGAGGTAAGTTACAACTATTCATTTTTTTTAACTCAGATGCAACATATTTTAAAGGAAACTAGAATACATTTTTCAATAACAACCCGTTTCCTATTAATCGTGACTCCAATGTAGAAATTAAAATTCATGTTCCAATATCCCAATTCACATAAACCAGGTAAGAATGTGATGATTATTTCTTCATATGTCATATTCCCTTATTACAATTAGTAATCTTCAACCGTAGGATTTGAACGCGCAAAATTAATTTTTTATCTCTTCAAATTACTACCATCTAACATAGATTTACTAAACAACATGATACAATGAAGTTTATTTGAGAAAAAGAATTGCGCATACCAAAGAATATTCTCTTTGACTATGAAAAGTTTATCACTGACACTCAACATAATATTTTACTCTGAATAACCTACAAACAAAATTCAATTGAACCTACTTCACGCAAAATATTGTATTTCAATATTCGTTATGTAACTCCATTCGTAGAATTCCACATTTTTGAATCGGTTAAAAAACTTTCCCTGTTTCATTTTGCAGACTAGGAACTGTGGCAGTCGTGTATCTGAATCAGATCACCCAGCAAAAACACGCTATTTTTTAGCAGCATCTATTATGAACAGTGGTACAAATACGTGTGAATGCGCTACCAGACCGTAAATTCTGATCATTAGTGTATCCGAGGTCTGGGGTGTGCATTCCTTACCGAATTTTTATTTTACATCAAAGCAAAGGCCATATTTTTAGTGATACACGATCCAACTTTCAGCGAATGATGAATGAGTGAATGTTTGAATTGACATTTAGCAGCAGTGTTGTTAAGTGTAAAAATTTTCTGTATTTTAAGGAAGGTAACGCTTGCAGTTGAGATGGAATCAATGATCGAATTTTTCTATACGACTTTTTAATAAATGGTCTAGAATTAGAGACTTTCGTATAGATCGTATTCACATTTTTATTCATTTTTATTTCATTTCATATCGTTTTAAAGAATAAAAATATGAAAATCTAAACTGAACACCCCGTACGAAGACATTTACACAAAAAGTATACTGAATTTCAGTATTAATCAGTATTTAAACGAGCGTTTAAAGGAACGTTAAAAATTCTCATCATATTGCATTTTGCAGCCCTTGCACTTGAACGCGGGTGCAATTTCTCTTTATACTCACCCGCTTACATTAAATTTGAAGGAGTGATTTTTCTATTGCATATAGCAATAAAGGCTAATTTTTATTACTAAAATAATGAGCTAACGTTTAGAGTCTGAAGTGAATACAAGTTCTTCAACGCCCCAGCGATCGCTGAACTCAATACAAGGCGTATTTCAAGCATAACGAGACCTCCAGCCATTGTAAGCTAACGACAGAACAATGGCGTACTAAAGAAGAATGCCTTGTATTATTATGCTAAATGTTCCTTTAGCTTGACGATTCAAAACATTTCTGGTGCAGTTTATTGGTGATGAATGACCTTCATGAGTTAATGAATTCGTAATGGCCAATGTCTGAGTTTCATTTACATATAAACGAAGGAGTCGCAGGCTGTCATTAATTGCAGCTACATTAAAGATTGAAACCAAAGAAGTCTACAACTGCTATTAACTTAGACAACTTTCCCGACTCGAAATTCTCGGCCGAAAATTCAATATATTAAATTCTGAGAATTCCGGGAATATTTATTCAAGTTCCCTCAAAAAATGTTCTCAGCTATTTCTCCAGAATATTTTGCAAACGCATGTAGTTGGATTAGCCTGATCCGCCGCCAGACTTGTGTAGGAGAATAATTTTCAAGTGAAATTATCTGATCGGGACATGGGTTTCGTAATAAGCTTTCCGTATTTCGTAGATACTGGTGTAGAAATGTCTTCACTGAGTAATACAATTTCGGCTCGAGTAACTGCTAGCTTAGCTGCAAACTTTATAACAATTAATCCAGTTTGAAGAATGGGTATGTTCGTCAAGCAAGTTGAATGATAAATCGTTGCTCAATTGATCAAGGCACTAAAATATTTCGCGCTCCAAATTACACGAAGGTAAGTGTTTGCTATTGTGCGTTACGTTGTGGGGCAACAGTTGAAACTTCGGCGTCGTGCTGTGTGATATTTTTATACTATTTATGAATGTAGTGCATGCTTGGCGTACGGCTAGTAGTTGACAGGTATTGATAGTTTGAAAACTCGATAATTTTTCTGTCATATGTATCTCTCAAAAATAACCCCAAAATCAAATTCTTACAACTTGAATTTTTATACTGCTTTCCTACTAAAAAGTTCATAATAACGTTAATGCTGACGAACATAATTAAGAGCAGCGTTATTCATTTCAATCAAATTTCTTAACCTAAATGCATTGTAATCGTCAATCGGATGGGCTATCAAAACTTTCATTCACGAACGGAACTTTTTGCACATCCCCTTGCCATAAATGCACCCATGCCATGTATGCATCAAAACAGACTTGATTGGTTGATGAAACGTCACATGCATATCATGCATAACAAATCTTTTTGCCGCTAGTTGAGTAAGAAATGCACTCAAGTTTTCACCAAAGGCTCAGCTGATTGGTTGTTGAACAAGATTCATGCGACAGGGCCTAAGTTTTTATTTACTAGCATGTGAGTAGAAATTTCGACAACTTTACCACTGATACGTCATTGGTTGAATTTGTCCCCGACCTCGCTGAGCTGAGCAGCAGATTGAATCTCGTAACGGCGTTATCACAGGCACGGGTGACGTTAGTTAGTTCGGCACTTCACCGTTAGTGACGATGTAAGTTAGTTACTACTACACCTTCAGATTGCGATAAGTCAACTCTCGATGTGCATAAAAAGATATTTAACTCAGGAGGAAGAGGATAAATACGTGTTGAACAATTTTCAGCGAGCTGAAAATTATTGAACAATTTTCAGCACGTAGCCAAAGGAAATTGTGCCTTTGCTTGGACAGGATTTTAAATTTTAAACAAAATCTTGCACATTAGTTGATATCGTTAACCAATAATCAAGCTTTCTGATTATAGCCGCTCAATAACATGATCCATCGCAACGCTCTTCCGTAAAAACCGACAACATTTTCGACTATCTATCTCATCGTGGGCGACACTTGCTGGGCGCGACTGCATGACCTGCAGAGCTGACTGCCTGGAGATGCAACCCTCAACCCGGGCTAAAAAATTCTCACGTTTTTGTGCTCATTTCTTTACCTGGCGTACAAAGAGAACCTGAGCAACTGTTGCAGCGGTTAGGCATTTTTTTGGCTGTTTTTTTCGTACCAATGCAAGACTATGCGACCGCTGAAGATTGCTTGTGATGACTGCGCTCATTTGAGCGGAAAAGCTCAGTGTAAAGACGCGTCTCTATCACGATACGCTTCATGCAAGCCTAGTGGCTATTGATGTATTCATGTACCTAGATGTTGAATGCACAATGCAGGATTCGAGCAAGTAACCAAATATTTGCTCGTAAGTTTTTACAATAAAAGATCTTGTGTATAATTCCTCAGGAGGCGAACCTCTATAAGCAGTGAACGTAACGCTCAAATTCTTATAATCAATCAGTCACTCTCACAGAAGCAATTTTATTATGAGTCTAATTTAAATTGTAATTGCAAATTCCGAGTGTAGTTCCTTTTTTATTTGATGCAAGTCAGGTCTGCGGTGGTCGTCCCTCATCAGTAAGTACAGAACCACATTCTTTCCCCCAGCCATTATGCGCAATGGTAGAAATTCGTGGGACTGCAACCGAGCGCAATATCTGATCAAAGCCGAGCGCATTAATAGGGAGGGCAGGCGCTCGGGTGTGCGCATTCCTCTGCACTTTTACGCGCACGTCAAAGCAGAGCACGTATTTTTAAGGTCAGGTGCGAGACCACTAAACTTGTTCTAACCTCCGAGTCTCAAGTTCTTCCGCATTAATTTGGGTGTAGAGACTAAACCATTGAAACTCGCATTCAATCATAGAGATTAATCGTGGTATCTGTGTTTTTTCACTGATAACTTGCCTAATTAATTCCTGATAAAAAATTGCTTAATTTCAATGCTTTTTGACACACATGAATATTAATAGACATTGCGAGATCAGATTATGGACACTAAGGAACTAGAATTACCTCGCTATTTAAACTGGTCAACATCAGCTTGGGAACATCAATGAGTAAATTCAATGTATGCAGCTACATTTCTTCATTTAAACTACCCTATTTAGTTGGTGAGCATGTGGACAAAAATATTTTTTAACCATTATTATCCGTCGATCTTTTCACCAACAGAGTATCTGACACCAACAGAGTATCTGATTGAGAGTATACAGAGTATACTCTCAATCAGATACAGAGTATCTGATCAACAGAGTATCTGATTGATCGCACCGAAACGTTGCACTCTCAACTTTTTCTCATAACCATGTTCGTTAGTCGAACTTAAGTGTTCAGCAAGAGAAAATAAACTTATCGTCAAGTGCTTTCT
Source organism: Hyalella azteca (assembly GCF_000764305.2). Taxonomy (NCBI): domain Eukaryota; kingdom Metazoa; phylum Arthropoda; class Malacostraca; order Amphipoda; family Hyalellidae; genus Hyalella; species Hyalella azteca. The sequence continues at coordinate 833,794 of NW_025936745.1, read as the reverse complement.
GGATTGATAGTTGTTCAATTTCTCTTACACGCTTCAGCGTCGTATTTAAATGAGGTCACCGGAGAATTGTCCGCCTCAGTCCTTCACTGCAATTCACCAAGGAAAAAAGCATCCGATCGGTATTTTTCTTTTGCTGCAATATATCTTAAGCAAACTTATTGTTTCAATCCTCGATCGTAATGAACCCAAGTTTTGTAAAAGACTTCATTAGATTAGTCGACAAATGTACTACATTCTGTCTGCTAAAAATCGTTAGTTTCAATCCTTAATCGTAATGCACCCAAGCTTTCGGCAAATCAGCTTACTATTGGTCGATAAATGCACTGCATTCTATCTGCTATAAAGTTTTTGCTTCAATCCTTGTTGGTAATGTACCCAAGTTTTGGTAAGCCAGCATACGATTGTCGACAAATGTACTGCATTCCATCTGCCAAAACTTTTTGCTTCAATCCTTGCTGACAATGCACCCAAGTTTTCTGTAAGACAGCATACGATTGATCGGTAAATGCACTGCATTCTATCCGCCAAAAACTTTTTGCTTCAATCATTGCTGGTAATGCACCCAAGTTTCCTGTAAGCCAGGGTACGATTAGTGGACAAATGCACTGCATTCTATCTGCGAAAAACTTTTTGCTATAATCCATGCTGGTAATGCACCCACGTTTTCTGTAAGACAGCATACGATTGGTCGGTAAATGCACTGCATTCTATCCGCCAAAAACTTTTTGCTTCAATCCTTCCTGGTAATGCACCCAAGTTTTCTGTAAGACAGCATACGATTGGTCGGTAAATGCACTGCATTCTATCCGCCAAAAACTTTTTGCTTCAATCATTGCTGGTAATGCACCAAAGTTTTCTATTAGCCAGCCTACGATTGGTCGACAAATGCATTACATTCTATCTGCGACAAACTTTTTTGCTACAATCCATGCTGGTTATGCACCCAAGTTTTCTGAAAGCCAGCATACGACTGGTCGGCAAATGCACTGCATTCAATCTGCCAAAAACTTTTTGCTTCAATCCATGCTGGTTATGCACCCAAGTTTTTCTGTAAGAGAGCATACGGTTGGTCGACAAATGCACTGCATTCTATCTGCCAAAAACTTGTTGGTTTAATCCTTGTTGGTAATGCACCCAAGTTTCATGAAAGCAAGCATACGATTGGTCGGCAAATGTACTTCATTCTTTCTACTAAAAACTTTTTGCGTCAATACTTCCTGGTAATGCATCCAAGTTTTCTGTAAGCCAGCATACGATTGTCCGACAAATGTAATGCGTTGAATCCGTTAAAAATTTTTTGCTTCAATCCCCGTTGGTAATGCACCCAAATTTTCTGCAAGCCCAGTATACGATTGGCCGTCAAAACGCTACATTTTATCAGTTGGAAATTTTTCTGTGCCAACCCAAGTCCATTATGCAGCCAACTTTGAGTTGGTGAACCTCTGATTGGCCGTTCAATCGCAACATTCTATAGAGTTCAATCTTTTGGTTGCAATGCTCCGGCAATATGCATCAGAAATTTCTTCTTCGGTACTTCCGATTGGTTGATGTGATTTGCACCCAATCGTTAAATACGTTTTCTTTAAAGTTTTTTCTAATTGAATCAGGTCTCCACGTCCTGGTCCTGATTGGTGGTTCTTAAAATGACATTGCGACGACCGAGACACGTGATTGGTTGGAGGTTGGTGCAGTCATAACGCTTATACGATGACGTGATTACACTCAATAGTGAACACTAGTAATTAATTTTTGGAAAAAAATTTCAGTTAAAAAAGCTTCATTCTATGTAACATTTTATATTAGGTTTTTTTTTTTGTTTATGAAGTTGCAAGTCAGTGTAGCTAGAAATTATAAGCGATTTTGAAATATCTTTATAACAAATTTACTGACGACACCGATAATTGTTTGAAAGGGTGCTACTATTCATGCAACCGAAATCATTAAACAATTGTCTTCAAGAACGTCTCTACCATGCAAAAAGCATAAAAGAAACCATCCAAATTCTTATTCTTAACTATGAAACGACAGAGATTCTCAACCTGAAAGCCTTCTTTGGCTTAAATTTAATACGAAATTAACGCAACATCTTGAGCAACCATTACGGGTTCTCTTATTTGGTTAATGATGGCGCAGTGAAAGTTTAAAATTAGAGCACATATCAGAATCTAAATATTATTCTAATATGATTGAATGCATTAATTTGTTATTTGCTGTATTTCTTTCTAGTGTCTAGTGAAATCTTAAAATCTGGAAACAGTAGAGTGATCTTTTAAATACGTGGCCGCACAAGGCGCGACCGCTTACCCAATGGCCGCACAAGGCGCGACCATATACCCAATGGCCGCACAAGGCGCGACCATTTACCCAATGGCCGCACAAGGCGCGACCATATACCCAATGGCCGCACAAGACGCGACCATTTACCCAATGGCCGCACAAGGTGCGACCGAGCCTCATGCAGTCCCGCAGACTGAGTTAAAAAATCGCACGTTTTTTACACTCAGATTTTTTTATTTCGAGACAACAAAGAACCTGAACAACTGTTGTAGCGTGTAGTCATTTATTCTGGGTACTGATTTTTTCAGTCCAATGCATGACTATACCTGCTGAATCTCCTATGGAAGGATGTTGCGCTGAGATGCGGGCTTTTCCATGCGTACTCATCTTGCTAAAAGTTTAGAAAGACATTTCGAAAAATTGTACAATTATTGAAGTTCGTTGTCATTCCTGTTTTTCAATTTCGATAGGTTGGTGACCTCGAAAAAGTTCTCAGTCAAAGAAAAGCTGTTTTTTATAAGTTCTAATTTTTCTCTTGTGCATTATCAGAATTGAAAAGTAGAGATACATAGTAAATAATCGATACTAAAAATTTTTCCCCGTTGCCGAGAACGGCTCACGCACGAATTTGATATATTAATGGTTATATATTTGATTTTTATTTTGTATTAATGATTTGTATACCCGATTTATCCTGTCCTATGTTGAGGAATAAATGCTGTCGATCAGCTCGTATATCTCGTATATCATCTACACTAACAAAGTCGCAGTTTTCCCCCAGCCATTAATTATGCGCAATAGTAGAATGCGTCGGGCTGCAAGCGAGCGCATTGATAGGGAACGCAGGCGCTCGGGTATGCGCATTCCTCCTCGTGAACTTTTACGCGCACGTCAGAGCTGAGCGCGTTTTTTACCGTCAAGTGTACCTATAGTTTGATTCATGTGCCTGTAATATTACATGGGGGTTACTTACGTGGCTTCATCTATGACGAAATCTTGCAACAATTTCCCTTTTCCGTCAATATGGTAGTAATTTATTGTGTCGCGGCCCATTACTTTGACAATTTGAGTCAGCTAATGTGCTGACAAGTCATCAAAATGAAACGAACACTTTTTTAAAAAACGAATTTGAAACCTTGAATTTTTGTGCGTGCAATTTCACTGATGAACAAAGGAACTGAAAAGGCTGGAAGAAGAACGGTACCGACTTATATTTATATTTTGAGAAAATATTCAAAATCTGTTGCAGGCTGGGCATTAAAGGCTGTCATCTGATCCAGATTCAACAGAATTAACGAGATTTTTTGCAAACTTACCATTCATTTTCCACAATATATTCTTAAATAAGTTTTTACTATTAAATTTCAAATTATTAGTCTTCTAAATACTGCAAGCAGGAAGAAATTAGTCTGCTTAAGACGTATATTATCTTGAAACAATTGATAGTCGTAATTTTATTGATGAATTCTATTATCTTATTACCTAAAAGTGCGTGTGCATTTTTGAGATAATTTTGTGCTTATATGATTGGAAGAAAATTCTTTATGCAGCTCTCGGCGTAGACCAATTAATCCTGCACATGTTCAAAAATCCGTATTTGCTCCTCTAAAATGTGAGGTGAAAAAAATGAAAGTTTTTATAATTATCTCATCAATTGTTTGATAAAAATGTGGAAGCGCCATTCACCGTGGATTATTCCGAGCGACAGCTAAGCACTGCAGTTTCAACTTTCGCTTCGTGTTCGTTTCAAATGGAAGATGATATTGTTTACTCCGTGTTTATGATTGGTTGAACTATGATTTCCGGACACGAAATATACTAATGCTATACTTTTTACTTTATTATACGACATATGTATCAACGTGTGCGTATAAGTAATTCGACGAATACGTTTCCACCGTATATCATTATTCAGACTGAAGACAGATATGATGTGATGAATAAATATTAATATTCAACAAGTCATCAAATGAACACAAACACTGGACTGAACTCATCATCATTATCATAAAAGTATATGACGTAAGTTTTAGCTATTAACCATAAAATCCTATCCAATAATGTAGTATAAGAATGTTTTCTTCCAGAATTGTGAGTATTGACTTGAGACGCGCTAACCGCATCACTAAATGCCAATGCATCACTGCGATGCAAAAGCACAACTATGATGCCACACATCACGTCCAGAATGCAAGCACACCACCGTGATGCAGCCGCGCACGTTGTGGTGCGCAACTGCAGTCTGAGCCTCCAAAAACTGCAGTGCTGCATTTCAAAAACTTTTTGTCGTCGAAACGAACCAAAATGCACTCAAGTTTTCACTCCTGCAGCTCGTGGTTGGCTGTTGCTTTTCAACATACACACGCTAGGGACGCTTCTGATTGGTCGGTGATGGCTGTCTCATATGCATTTCCTCTTTTGAAAACTTTTTGTGCTCATACATGCCTCAAATGCAGCCGTTTCTCTAGGGTCGCTTGTGATTGGCTGTTGCTGCTCGAACTGCAGGAGTTTTCCCACCTCTGATGGGTGGATGATGGCTTTCTTAGATGCATTTCATCTATTGAAAACTTTTTGTGCTCACAGATGCCTGAAATGCAGGCAAGTTTTCTTTAGGGTCGAATGTGATTGGCTGTTGCTGCTCGAACTGCAGGAGTTTTCCCACCTCTGATTGGTCGATGATGGCTCATGCATCATAGATTCATTCCATTTATTGAAAACTTTTTGTGCCCACAGATGCCTGAAATGCAGACGAATTTTCTTTATGTCGCTTGTGATTGGTTGTTGCTGCTCGAAATGCAGGAGTTTTCCCACCTGTGATGATCGAGTCGATGATGGTCTTAGATGCATTTCCATCTTTTGAAAACTTTTTGTGCTCACAGATGCCTGAAATGCAGTCAAGTTTTCGTCAGAGACGCTTGTGATTGGTTGTTTCTGCTCGAAATGTAGGAGTTTTCCCATCTGTGATGATCGAGTCGATGATGGTCTTAGATGCATTTCCATCTTTTGAAAACTTTTTGTGCCCACAGATGCCTGAAATGCAGACGAATTTTCTATAGGTCGCTTAAGATTGGTTGTTTCTGCTCGAAATGTATGAGTTTTCCCATCTGTGATGAGTCGATGATGGTCTTAGATGCATTTCCATCTTTTTGAAAACTTTTTGTGCTCACAGATGCCTGAAATGCAGTCAAGTTTTCGTCAGAGGCGCTTGTGATTGGCTGTTGCTGCTCGAAATGCAGGAGTTATCCCGCTCTTTATTGGTTGATGCAGAAATGCATTTAATATTTACCATGAACTTCAGACTAGTTATTTCTCTCGAGTGTTATGAGTGAAACATTGTCCACATCAGTCAACCTAACTTAGCTCCGATTACTTCTTTTTTCTTGGTGACATGATTATCCCGATGGCTCGAGGTAAAGCAGCTCCACATTAAAATTTTAACGAAACCTCTCAATCGTAGCCGTGGCGTTAGACAGTGATTTTGTTGTTAAAGTATCGAATACCGAAAATTTGCGATCATCCGAACGCGTAATGAGATTCTAGGTACTGAAATGTGACTGCAAACTCCGTAGACATTTTACCACACGACTTCTCGAGCACACATTTGAGACATTATCTATTGAGTACATGCCAAGTGTTTTATTAAGAATTTAACACGATCTACCAAAAATCGGGAAGAAATCAAAATCACTAGCTGAGAGATACAGGTAATCCAAGGTACATAATAATTATCAGATACTATTAGATAATAATTAAATAATTATTATTAGATATTAGAGATACAAGTAATCCAAGGTACACCCTAAAAGGTGCGAATTTAAGTGTTCATGTTAATCAAGACTTGAACGAAATAGATTATTGATCTGTTCATGAATCAGTTTTCATGAATCATTGGAAAAATATATAAGTGAAGGTGCATCTTATTTAAGATTTTTTACCTTGTTTTTTAGAGCCCACGTGAAACCATTAACGTAATTGATATGCATCTGTGCATTCTCAGAGTTCGACTTAAATTTCCTACTGTCAAAATGTAGCCTAAAAACTTGAAATGAAGTGAAATTATATAAAAATCTAATATATGAATCTGGAAATGAAGACAAATCATGTAGTGCAGCAAATTAACGTTCTTTAATCGCAATACCATCTCATAAAGTCATAAACGGAATTCTGCACTGCGTCTGCAGATATGGACCGCTTATTTGAACAGCGGCGTCAATTTCGTGACCAATCAGAAGCCTCCACGCTGAAGGCTTGCGTGCATTTCGGTTGAAAGGAGATACAAAAAAAATTCACCTTAACTGCTGCAGTTGTTACGACTGTCACACAGCCCTGTAGCTGCAAAAGAAAAAGTCGGATACGAGGTTTTGTCAACGAAGCTTACGTATTGAGGGTGTCGGCACAGGCGTGCGTGCGTGTAACACTTTACAAAAAGTCGTATTCGTATCGCATTTAAATTTTAGCTGTTTATAAGTTATTTCTAGAATTCAATTGAAATTTTAAGAACTTTCATTCATCTATAAATCTTTCATGGAGTGTTTTCATTCTTTCTCGAAAGATAATTTCGTTTCTTAATTAGTTTACTCTGGCACTTCCTTTCATAAATGTATATCGCATGAATAGAAGCTTAAACCGCTTTTCCTCATTGCAGTTAATTCGTGCATTACTCTATTTTCTTGCAGCCATTTTTCCATTATCCACATTGAACGGGAAATATTTTCTAACCCGCCCTCCATACATCAAGCCCATTAACATCGAGTGACTTCTTCACTTGCCTGTTTTTTCGCATGCAGTTCACCCTTTTGTAAGCAGGGCCTTTTCTGTGGGCAAAAAACTGGTGACAATTGAAAAGTTTTGCCTGGTTTTGAAAAGAGTGTTTATTCGCTGTGACAGATTCCTTTCGATCATGAACGATATTTAGACAGGAAATATATCCCTGCAGTTACATTGTCTATTCTTCGGGAAATGCCTGCAGGTACAAGGAAACATGAATAAGTTCTCCCTCCGGGAGAAATAATGATCTGGATACTAAACAATCTTATATAGACTGCGTTGTGCGGGAAGCAACATGGATTTGATACTGTGTTTATGATATTAAAATATTTTTATTATATTTATATCGAAAAGCCGATAAAAATCTTTGTTCAAAAGGTAGTCTGCAAGTATACAATAAGTTATTCACACAATCGTTCAATATTAACAACAAAATTATTGTATTTAATTTAGTTAAGATTACAAATTAAATCGACTTTCTTTCTTAAATTATAAGCTGTTCTTGTTTAATCAACCACAATTTCACGTTACATAAAATTAAGAAGGAACGTTGCAGAAACCTTGAAAATCTCCCTAATTTAAATTTAATCTTCCTAATTTGAAAATCTTCCTAATATGTTTTATATTGCAATGGACGAATGCAACTGAAGGGACAATACAATTTGATTTCGTTTGGCTAGGCACACATATTGCTCATCAATTAACCAGTGTATAGAATGATACTCATGAGCGCAAAAATCTTTTCATTACATAATGCATAGGAAATTATATCAACGAACGAAAATTCCATGCATAAAATTCAAAGAAATTGAAAAGAATAAGAGGTCACCATTGAGGGTAAGAGATTTAAAACATTAGGAAATTTCATTCAATGATCACTGATTACAGGGATGATTAGCAAATAATTTCTCCTATATCCAGCGCACTAATAATTGCGTTTCATGTGTTTCTAGGTGGACTAGTAAATATTTTCCCGTTTAACCTGACGCACAAGAAAAGGTATTGCAGGTGCTTCCGTGTGCAATAGTAATAGTACTTCCGGTGCATCCCAGATACATTAGTAATTGTGCTTCGGCATGAACACGTATTATTCAATATACATTACATGCTCTTCTCCGATGCAAGCTTCGAAAGTGAACTCATGCACACGGGCATGCGCAATGAATAACCGACAACTGCTTGTATTTCAAAAACTTTGGCCATGCCACTCTCGTTTATGTATCGAATGTCTGTGATAATATTATTCCCGTTGGAACACATATACTCTTTGGTATTGATGAGCCCACAAAAATCATCCGTCATGAATGCGCACACCCGAGCGCCTGCCCTCCCTATTAATGCGCTCGGCTTTGATCAGATATTGCGCTCGGTTGCAGTCCCACGAATTTCTACCATTGCGCATAATGGCTGGGGGAAAGAATGTGGTTCTGTACTTACTGATGAGGGACGACCACCGCAGACCTGACTTGCAGTAAATAAGCGTCCTCAAGCTCGTGATTCAGATTGAAGAATAGTTTTATTTTTTGATTATTTCTTGGTCGGTATTTGGAAAGCTCATCATGATGGCAGAATTATATATATTTGCTATGCCGAATTAGTAATTACGTATTTCCTTCTATTAATTTTAATTCATGATTCCTTATAATTTGGAATCTTCCACTACTGTTCTAATCCAGCAGTGACAACTTGAAGACATCAGGAGCGACAAGAGTTCAGGCAACGCATCTGGGTCGGTGCAGACAAAGACGCCACAAAACATGAAGCTTTTCCGCTCTAGTGCTCACTATCTCAACACGCGATCTTCGGCGGTCGTGTAGTCTTGCATTGGTGAGAAAAAAAGTACTGAAAAACTGCCTAAGCGCTGCAACAGTTGCTCAGGTTCCTCTTTGTACGCCAGGTAAAGAAATGGGCACAAAAACGTGTGAAATTCAAGCCAGGGTTGCAGAGCTGAGGTTAGTTGCGCTTCGGGTTTTCAATAGCACGCCACACCGTCGGTTCGGCAAAAAGCGCGAGTTGTGGGCACGCATGCAGTCCCGCTCAGCAGGTGACAACACTCGGCGTCGTTCATGCGCGATTTGTTAAAATTAATTATGTAAATTTATTACGTTATTATTTACAAGAAGGTTAAACGTATATCAACTGAACTCGAAAGTGTTTGTTTCAGTGTTTGCCGTCTAGCTGCAGTGTTTTATTGTACGAGTCACTGAAGCCGGTAAGCTTCACCACTGATTTTTTAAGACAATCTTCATTCTGACTGACGTCAGGGCAACCAATCCGGTGATCCCACCAGCGCATGCAGCTCGATGAAACACCAATCCGATGTTTGCGTGGGATTGATATAAAATATCATGAAACACGTGCAGGATTTTGCGAACCAATCAGAACCTAGTCATTGAAAACTTGTCTGCATTTCTGTAGACGTTTGAAGCAAAAAGATTTTCCTGAACCCATTCCAGCATTTGGTCCACCAATCAAAAGCCTTGAATTTGAAAACTTGTCTGCATTTCTGTCGTGGTTTGACGCAAGAAGATTTGCATTAACAATATGCAGCATTTTGTCAACCAATGAATGCGTTGTCGTTTAAAACTTGCCTGCATTTATGCAGTATTTTGAAGCAAAAAGATTTAGATTAACCCGATGCAGCATTTCGTCTACCAGTCGAAACCTCGTTTTTTAATTAAACTTGGCTGCATTTCAGCCGTAGCTTGAAGCAATATTTTAATGAACCCAATGCAGCATTTCATAGACCAGTAAAAATATTGCCTTGAAACGTGTCTGCATTTCAACCGTAGTTTGAAGCTAAAACCAAATGATAAACTGAATACAGCAATTGATCGACCAATCAAAACCACGTATTCGATAACTTCTGTCGAGAACACTTGTATTTCTGTCGTGGTTTAAAGCAAGAAGATTTTCCTGAACAATATGCAGCATTTTGTCAACCAATGAACAAGTTCTGTTTGAAAATTTGCCCTCATTTCCACCGCATTTTTTTGCAAAAAGATATTGATGAACTGAATGCAGCATTTTTTGGGGAAAATTCTGCAACCAGCCTTTTTGGGGCCAACAATGAAAAAGCAGAGCGGGCTCGTCTTAAGACAGAGCCGCGGCTCTCTAATGGAGAGCTGAAAACTGTGAACTAGAACGGTCACCCGAATTTGCACTGTACTTTGTTTTGTGTCAAATATTCCTAAATATCTACTTACGGTCTTAATTTGTTGTGCACAACCCTAGCATGTTTATTCCTTTAATTTATGGTGCATGCGTTTTTCACTTCATTACGAACGCTTTGACAGACCCATCAAACTTTCTACCTTGATTGGCGGGTACCTGAAAATCTCTAATTCTACTTCAACTATTGAACTTAACCTGCAATTGTCAAAGTGTTTATGTTAAATTGTGGCGCAATTTATATGAGGAAAAGTGGCGACCTATATAAAGTACTTGTATCTCTCACGGTCTTCAATAATTTTCAGTAAGACCGCGTTAAAACTACCGTCTAAAAACTTGCATATTGCAATTGCCACGGCATTTCTAAAAGCACAGTACGTGCACTTATTTTGCTTTAATGAGGTGAGCTTTGGGCAGGGATTAATACTATATTGAAACTCTGAATTATTCACAAAATTTTTCTTATTTTACCGTGGTTTAATCTAGACGTATCTTTTCGCCCAGTATGTCATCCTCAAAAAGTTGCGGCTTCTATAAAGCAGACCGGGACGCTATTTTTCTAAATTTTGATGGCCTCGATTGAAAGAAAAACTCCCTGTACAGCAGAAGATGTCTGATTAAATAAGTTGAACTCCTTTTATTGTTGTTACTTGTTTCAAACCCTTGTTGAATTATTGTGATAGACTTCTAGAAGAGGATTTCCTCAAGCGTAGGGAGAAAATACCCTACAATTTTGCCCACCAGTCAACTCCTCGTCTTTGAAAACTTGTCTGCATTGCCCAATGCCCATGGAGTTAGAAGCAAAAATATGTTTTGAGCCTTATGCTGCATTTCGTCGTCCAATGAAACCGTTGCCTTAGAAAACCTGTCTGCATTTCGACAGTAGTTTGACGCAAAAAATATTCGTGTGAACACAATGCAGCATTCCGTTCATCAATCAAAACGTTGCCTTTGAAAACATGTCTGTATTTCTACCGTATTTTGAAGCAAAAAAATTCGAAGAACCCAATGCAACATTTCGTCGACCAATTAAAACGTCGTATATGAAAACCGTCCTGCATTTCTGTCGTGGTTTGAAGCCAGAATATTTTAGACCAATTAACCCGATTTATACCAATTAAAACTTGGTAAACTTGCCCCCATTTCTTTAATGTTTGGAAGCGAGACGATTTTCATAAACACAATGCAACCCTGGCATTGTGATTAATCGAAAGTTCGAAACATCACCTATGAAAGCCAACTTGCCTGCATTTCTATATTAGTTTGGAGCATGAATATTTTCGTGAATTTAATGTGGCATTCTTTAGATCCGTTTCGATTTATTCGTTTAAACGCCGTAGATCTTTGGTTGAGCAAACAAAATTCGTGGAGATGATATGAAACGTTTCTTAACCAATGAGTTGCGCTGCATTGAATATTTCTTGCTTCTATGGGTAGCCCCGAACACGATGAGAAATAACAAAACTTTGGCTTTAATGAAGCTCATGAGTGACTATAGACGAGTATAGGGGCTGGACACAACCAGTTCATGCTAAATTGTAACGGCCAAATAAAATTCAACATTGACAAAAAAGAGAAATGTTTTTTTGGCGAAGTTACTTTACTGCAGTGTCGTATTATGAATCGATCTAACATTATATTATGATTTTATTTAACTCTTCATTGAGCTTTATCGTTGCCTCGTCTCTTTGCCAATTCACATCGAGACAAATTTAACAGTGTATGGCGTGTGTGATGACGTAATATGCAAATCGCTCATGAGAAAATGCTGAGGAAATAAAAAATGCGACATGCAGCGAAAAATTGGTGTTTCGTGAACGACCAAAGACTGTGTTAAGTTCAAAGTGGCACATACCCAATTCAAATCCGTAATCTATATTACTGGTGCTTCCTAATAGCTCCCAGATTAACAATATCGCCTCTCAACGACATGAGGCTGCCGTGACGTCATCACAGGTCAACCAATCGGAGCCTTCAGACGAGCCTATGCAGTTACATCGATGTCCTGAAATTAGCCAATCACCGTGGAGTATTGAGAAAACTTGCGTGCATTTCGGTCCGTGAAAGAGGCAAAAAGATTTCAACTGAACCACAATGCAGATGTGCACTACAGTTCACGAGACCGGTTTGGGAGGCCAAACAGTTCTTTAGCTGGAGGAACTTGAAGTACATTATACATTTTTCCTTTTGATAAATAAAATCGCATTTCAAAAAATATATAACCATTCCTTCAGCTAAATCAAGCAATTTATAAACTTTCGATTGAACCGGTGCTAGATAATGAGGTTGGTGCCGCAGTAAAAGCATTGACATTGTTTGAAACTAAGTTCAATTAATATAGACTTCCTAAAACTTAATTTGTAACAGTAATAGGGAAAACATCAACTGGGCAGCATGAAGGGTGTATTTACATTTACGTGTGAATAAATTGAGATAACATAGTGCCAGAGGTGGGCAGTAGCGCGCTACATGTAGCGGCCGCTACATTTAGAGCAATGTAGCGATAGCGGTAGCGCCCGCTACATATTTATGTAGCGATACGAGGTTTTGCCGCTACAGCGCTACCGCTACATTTATAGATAAAGCCTTTAGATTTTACTTAATAATATCAAATATTATTTAAAAACCAGCATGATACATACCTAATATAAATTACAGAATATAACTTTACGAAAGATTTCGGTGTAATGTTGTCAACCTCAGCCTGTTACTAGAGTCAACATGTTAGTTGTTACTTGTTAAGTTGTTACCAGTTACCACTTACAGGTATTTTTTCATGTTTCAGTTTGCTTACAGTTATTTTTACAGTTATTTTTATGTTTCACCTTCCCTACATGGATGTCTACTTTAATCTACCAATCTCAAAAACAATCCACATATACAGTATATACAAGTATAAGACTGACTTTTTATCTGTATATGCGGATAATATTTGAGATTGGTAGATTAAAGTAGACATCCATGTAGGGAAGGTAAAACATAAAAATAACTAACTTTTATTTACTGTATCTAATCCGTACTAGTTCGGTTAGGTTAATTGCAATAAAGTTGCATTGATATGTTTTGAAAATGTTTTATTATCATTAAATGTTTATGAGTAAATCCCATTAGCAGAAAAATAAATCTTTGGAGATTTCCAATAATTTTGGTCATTGTAGTGGCTAATGTAACGGCGCTATATTTTACTGTAGCGGTAGCGGTAGCGCTCGCTACAATCTAGTGGGTGTAGCGGTAGCGGTAGCGCCCGCTACATTTAGAGCATGTAGCGGTAGCGGTAGCGCCGCTATATTTCAAAGTAGCGCTGCCCAGCTCTGCATAGTGCCCATATCAAAATGCGGTAAATTTCCCTTTCTACTGCAAGATCTAGGGCACAATGTGAAGTGAAGTGCGTGACTCGTTTACAACAATCATCTCCAACACGCAGTGCCATTTACCGATTATTCTGAATTAGCTTTCAAAAAGCGCAATAAATTCATCAATTTAACTTTTCCTTCTTTGATATGATTGCTTGAAATTATTGTAACAAACTGCGACGTCATATCAGGCACTCCCCCTCGCGAAAAAATTATGTTTCGAAAATATAAGTGCCTGTTGCTGTTTTTTAAAGCACAACCGAGGGTACAATAGCCCCAAGCGTTCTCACTGACGTTCAGGATGTCGATAAGTATCATTTGCTCAGGCTGCAGTGTGGTGCTGGGGATGTGGTACGTGTGACCGCATTGACCCACATCCCACATGCACTCACGCACGTTCATGCTGCAGCTGCGGAGGGAAGTGGGAGGTGGGTTGCGGTGGGAGCTATACAAACGGCCGTAGCTTTGTTACTCTGCGAGACCCTTTGCACCAACGAACTTCGTCGCTGCTTTGTTGCACTGTGGCCTGCGACCTGCAGCTCAGGGACGGCCTACAGCTCAGGGACGGCCTGCAGCTCAGGGACAACCTGCAGCTCAGGGACGGCCTTCAGCTCAGGGACGACCTGCAGCTCAGGGACGGCCTGCAGCTCAGGGACGGCCTGCAGCTCAGGGACAACCTGCAGCTCAGGGACGGCCTTCAGCTCAGGGACGACCTGCAGCTCAGGGGCGGCCTGCAGCTCAGGAACGGCCTGCAGCTCAGAGATAATACCAATAATAATTCAGGCAACACAACTTTACGATGTCCAGTCGTCTTTTTTCACGTCATTTGTTTAGAGCCTTTTATGTTATATGTTTACATGTGTATTAATATTGGCCACAATATTCCTGAGTAAGCAATGAATTGTGATTAATCGCTTGTCAAATGAGCACTAAAACTCATTGTAGTCTGGTAGAGGTGAGACTTACTGAGACTCGAATATTATCTATTCTCTTTGGAAAATGAGTTGTGCATAGACGACGGACTCACTTTACTCATTTTTTATTTCAGTTTATCCCGAATATCAGGGATACAAGAATTGTCAGTGAAACATAAGCCTATTTCAACAATGGAATAATACTACAATTTCACATCTACACAATTTCTTCAGCATTTTTAAAATTAAATAAAAAGTTCAGGATTTTCCTCCATTTCAACCTTATGTTCAAAGCAAAGAAGCGTACGGATGTTTCAGAATTATAATACTTGAGCGTAAATTTGTTTTCCAAAAGATACTTAAATAGCATCAAACTGTAAAACATATTAGTACTTCTATCTACGGCGAAACTTCAGTGTGCATCAGCCGTGCACGTTGACATTGCAAAGGCTCTGAAAAAATATCAGCATTCATTCTAAGAAACGAAATTCATTTTTTTTCTTTTCGGCTAAAATTCAGACAAAAGGTGAATGGAAGCTGTGCATCTATGGTTGCGAGGTTATGTCGTTGAACCGTTGAGCTGCATTGGTTCAGTTGTTCCTTTTCAAACGCCGGTTTTGAAAAGAAAACGTGTCGATTATGTAAGGCTCGCTAACAGATTAAATATAAAGACAAATTTGAACATAATCATTCGCCAGCAATATTATACCTTCTAATATTTTTCAACCTTAAATTTATCCAGGAATTGATTTTCAGATGCATATAGAAGTTATATTTTTTATTTTTATATTTATATAAATTATGTTAGCATCAGCGAGGGATTATTTGAATTTCGTTAACATCCTTTTAAAAGCAAAGGGTTAAGATCCTATTTGGCCTCCCTCCCAGCCTCCTTTATTGAGCGGAGCGATCTTTGTGTGCATTGTGAACCTTTCTCACACTCGTTCCTCTAAGGGGCTCTGGTGCTGCAGTGCTGGGTGGCTGCATTCACTCACTGCTCTTTGTATGCACCCTGGCGCTTTGTCTCCTCAAGACAGCAGGTACAGAGCGTTTTAGTCCTCCTCTGCCTCTTTATCCCTCCTTTTGACCCGACATTTTTTATGAATGTTGTGCCGAGTTCAAAATGTTTTACATTGGTGGAATTATCGCATATATTTATTCACTTGCAATTACGAGAATAAGTTAAATATGTTTATCGGAAAGAGGGCTAAATAACTTCCACGTTGATTAAAATGATTGGATGTGCTATACTGACTTTTAAAATGTGTTCTAAATTCATGTAAAGAAAAGAGTACATTTTGCCCTCATGTGATGGTGCCCTCATTTTGATGGTGACTTCGAATCTTAATTCCGCACCAAAGGATGGGCAACTCTGAAGTCGTCCACCGCATGTAGATTGGGTCTCTATAAACAAAATTAGCGGAGCCTCACATACACGACATACATACGACATTCACCAGTTGCAAACGATCAGTCACATGCAGGCTATATCAATCATACAGGTCTTTTTTTTTTCTTCACAAGAAAACGATCACTTATTCGCCATATGCACGCGAATTATTATTCGCCATCACATACGATTAATTATTCGCCACGGACAAGCGATCACTTATTCGCCATGTGTGAGCGATCAGCCATTCACCACATGCACACGATTAATTTTTCGCCATACACATACGATCGATTATTCGCCGCAATCTATCAATTATTCGTCAACTATTCGCCACATACCAATGTACACGTGTAACTCTCATTGGATGTGCTATACTAATTATTAAAATGTGGTCTATATTCATGTAAAGAAGAGAGCACTTTTGTCCTCATGTGATGGTGCCCACATTTTGATGATGACTCAGAATCTTAATTCCGCACCAAAGGATGGGCAACTCAGACGTCGTCCACCGCATTTAGATTAGGTCACTATAAACAAATTTAGTGGAGCTAATGGTATCACTTTAGATTAAGTGCATCCAAAAAAGGGTGGTTTTTTAATTATATGTTTTTTGGGGTGTAGATTAAGAATCTGAAATCCGTTTTTGGCGGTCGGCATCGGAAATTTTTAATGGAATCTTTTCCTAACTGGACCTAACCTGCGAGGTTTTCGTTGATCGGCTAGGTTTTTTCTATGTTTGGAGGCCGTCCGGCGGCTGGAAAAACTTAGCCAATCAACGAAAACCTCGCAGGTTAGGTCCAGTTAGGAACAGGTTCCATTAAAAATTTCCGATGCCGACCGCCAAAAACGGATTTAATATTCTTAATCTACACCCCCAAAAAACATATAATTAAAAAACACCTTTTTTTGGATGCACATAATCTAAAGTATTACCGAGTTAATACACGACATACATACGACATTCACCAGATGCAAACGATCAGTCACAAGCAGGCTAGATCAATCAATGTGGGTGGCCCAGGGCAGGGTGGCCCAGTGGTTAAAGTTCAGAGTACCAAGATTGGAGCAGAGAGGCGCGAGTTCGATCCCAGCTCTGTGCGCCAGTTTCTGGTCAGAATCGGCAAGGAGGCCGGGCGGAATTGTAGCAGTGAGATGCGAGCAGAATTGTATCAGTGAGATGCGAGTTCGAGACCGCAAAATGATGTAAATGTTCTGCAATGTTAAGAATCGGCGACAGGCCTACGGCCTAATAAACGCCGAAACCGCTATTATTATTATACAGGTCATTTTTTTCGTTACAAGAAAACGATCAGTTATTCGCCACATGCGATCGATCACTTGTTCGCCACATACAACCGATCCTTATTCGCCACATGCACACGATCAATTATTCGCCTAACACATACGATTAGTTATTCGCCACCGGCAAGCGATCACTTATTCGCCTTGTGTGAGCGATCACCTATTCGCCACATGCACACGATTAATTATTCGCCATACACATACAATCAATTATTCGCCACGTGTGAGTGATCATTTATTCGCGCCGTGCACATGATTAGTTATTCGCACGTCTCGGACAAATTTACGGCCGTACTTGCGGCCGGTCTCGCGGCCGGACTCTATACCTGAAATATCACCCAAAGTACTGAACGTAGCTCGATGAAACTTGGTACACATGTTCATTATGGCCTAACGGCGATGTCAAGCTCGTGTCAATTGCAAACGATCAATTATTCGTCGCAATCGATCAATTATTCGTCAACTATTCGCCAATCAATCAACTATTCGCCACATACAATACAAACGTACACGTATAACTCTCACTGGATGTGCTATACTAATTTTTAAAATGTGTTCTAAATTCATGTAAAGAAAAGAGCACTTTTTGCCCGCTTGTGATGGTGCCCTCATTTTGATGGTGACTCAGAATCTTAATTCCGCACCAAAGGATGGGCAACTCAGACGTCCGCTGACGTCGTCCACCGGGGTGCGCAGCCGTAGAGAGGCGTAGACTAGGTAGGTTATTGTAGGTACCTATTTCGTATTTGGCAGGTTGGTTGCCAGTGTTGTTACTATGTAGGTTATAACTTTGGCAGGTTATTGGTAGCGGTAAGTTACGGGAGGACCTGAAACAGAAAGGAATGTTTTAGTAACAACCATCATATGTTTTGGAGGAATAAATCATAGTTTAGGACTTTAGGTTAACTTAATTACTTTTCATGGTATTATTGCAGATTAACTACATCCAAAAAAAAGGGTGTTTTTTTTTTAATTATATGTTTTTTGGGGTGTAGATTACGAATCTGAAATCCATTTACCCTTTTTTTTGGATGTAGTTAATCTGCAATAATACCCTTTTCATTCTACTATGATACCCAGTGCTGCAGTGCACAATTCTATATATAACATTTTGACTTTGTGCACAATTTTGTGGTGACTGACGATGCATTAATTTTTTATAAGTGACTTTTTTTGCTGAGCAAGGTAAATGTAATCAAAATTCTTTGTTGTTAATCAATTTTTTTGTTAACTGGAGCCTTTGCTAACTAAGGTTAAACTGTAAATCCGTTTTTAGGGGTGTCCCTTAATCCTTATTACCCTGGGCCTGGGGGGTGTCCCTTATTACCCCATTGCACAGAAATGGCTGCCATTTTCTTTGGAATGAGATAGGCAAATTACGCCAATCATGTTTTCAAGCCAACACCTGTGTCACTCAGTCACTGTGTGCAACTTTTATGTGAGTACATTTTTTTAATACAGCAAATAATTTTTCTTCCTCCAGACCTTAGTACCGTAGAGGTACTTTTCCAAATTTGCACTTTTCACAATTTTCTCAGCAATTTTTTAGAGATAGTTAATGTATGATTTCTTAACTAGCTTTACACATAGGGTAAACGCGGTATATTCCGACACATTAAGGACGCATCAAAAAATAAAAAACTATAAAAAAACGTATGCGTTACGTAAGTTCTGTTGCCTTCACATGACTCTCAAAACACTTCACTACGCGTCAGCAACAATGAAACGTCACAAAATGTTGCCAACTTGCCATATTTATTAAAAAGCCTTTAGAATGGAAACCTACCAAATCCCTATATTCCGTCACTTTGTGTGGCAATATTTGCCACGTGGTGAGTCGTAGGACTATTGCGTCAGCGCTTCAAATATAACTGATACGTATTGCCGACATCCACGTGTTTGAATTCCGTTTGCTGTGTGAGCTGTATTGGGATACAACACGGCTTTGAATTAGAACACTAACGAATATTGAACACTACTTAATTACGTTTTAATTAACAGCTATTAGGCTTTTAATTAAGCAAATTTCAATTTTTGTACAAAGCTTTGAACGATCTGTGTGTGTTCAATTCAAGTTGTGTTGGAATTAGTTTTCATGTGTCTAAATGCAACATCTCAACTTAATCATCTATTAATTTATTTACGACTTGAAATCAGCGAATACAAGTATACTTAAACGATTCCTAATATATTCACAGACGTATTTAAAAGTCTCAAACCATAATATTCTTCCTATAAAAACAGTTATTCACTATTTGGTAGAGCCATGTCAACTGTCAAATTTGACACATTTTTCGATGATCTCACCACGTGGCATGCATTGTCTCTCTTTGGATCTCAATATTTTCCCACTAGATGGCCAAGACCTAGTGTTTTTGCAGTATTTCGACACGCAAATGTATGACGTCACCATTTCAACCATCAATGAACGCATGGAACTAAAACAAAGCTTAATATAAAGGAAAAGCCGGAGAGGTGACGGAATTACCTACGATGTCGGAATATACCGCGTTTACCCTAATTGAATTTGATAGTAAAAGTGTTGAAGTTTATGCCACTATTTTTAGTTTTGCAATATTTTGATTAGCTTAGCTGCTACAACATTTCTACGAAATGTGGGACGTGCGTCCTGATTTACCTCGCCATCCCTTATTACCCTGTTTGACAGTACAGGTGGAATGAAAGGAGGGAGGATAAATGCATTATATGTGATGGGGATGAGAAGGAACCTGTGGAGAACTTGTTGATGGAATGTGGGGCGTATGAGAGACAGAGAGAGAGCATCAGTCTATGATGGAGGTGATTCTGAATGAGGGAGGTGAGATTAATGATGTTTATAATGTTTGTTTGTATAATGGAGAGAGTGAGAGACCACCTAAACTACATTTTTTATTTATGTAATGGAGAAACTAATTCTGAAAAATCACTTCTTCAATAAACCTCAAGAACTATATCTATAACCTATCAAAACCAATTTTTATCAATGAAATATATAACTATAAAGAACAGAATTTATACCTTTTGTAATCACTGCTTGCATTCAGTTGCAATAAAATAGCTCATAGGATACTTATGTTATAAACTATACATAAGTATTCTATTATAAATTATTAATTTGTTAAGCATGGTGATACTTAAGTATGAGTAGTAGTATATTGCCATTTGGCAAGAACTGGCGATCATTCACCTGATGCTTCTTTGAGACTACTTTAAATGGTTTGTACATTTTTCAGATTCAAAATGGCATTTATAGGTTTGAGATATCCTGCTTTGAACCACATCAGTCTTCGCAGCTTCCCCAAGTTTGTTGGGAGAACTGTTATGGTCAAGGATAACGATGTTGAATCTTCAATGAGACTCATCAACAGGTGAGCTGGGGATTATGTTGAAACAGGGCACATTATTTTTCACTACATAATTATTGTCAACACATTCAATTGAACCTAATTTATCATGTTTACATTGCAGTGCAGTTGTAGCTCTGAAGAATGACCACAAATATTTAACAAAGGTTAGAAACAGTTGGATGTTATTAAATAGGAGAGCAGAATAATTCTCTGCTGATAAGCATCTACACAGACCAGGCTTTGGTGTGTACTCTTTATTTAAAGTTTCTGCGGTGTGAAAGCCATTTGGGCCTCAAAGTTTGAAGGTATTGTTGATAAACAATGATATCAAACTGCATTCGCATTCTTTACTATATTTTGATGAGAAACAAGTAAGTTTTGGCCATGAGATGGATTAGATAATTTTTGCCTGGAGTCGTATTGCATAATTTTTGTACATCAATGAAGCTTTATTAGAAGCATGCATTTTAATTAAGAAACTGCCAAAGGTTATTGATTTCATTGTATCTTGAAACTACAAATGTTGATGAAAATATTTTTTTCTTACAACTGACGTTAGGCCTTCATATACGTATCGCTATGTATAAATATAGCTTTACTTAAATTCATTTTCGGGGCTAGATTCATTCCCCTCTCATATTGTTTTCTCCAGGATAATGAGTGAAGAGGGCATGCTAAAACGTTACCGCCTCAATCTCCGTTATGAAAAACCCTATTTGGTGAGTAATAGAAACAGTTCATTTTGATATGAGTGATCTGTCTTGCTCTATGGAAATTTATTCCACGAGATTCGTTTTCAAATGAGTGAGTCCAGTATCACCTATATATAGATGGTTTGTGCAATGCTCTGCCTAGTTCATGGTGATAAAATTTCGGATTATATAATTTGCTGACATTCAAAAATTACTAGGAACAAGTTTCAGGGATCAATTGTACCATACAAAATAAATAATGAATAAATCTGTGTAATTGTATTAAAATAAATAAATCTGTGTAAACGTAGTACAAGCAAGCCCTGCATGTAACAAAGCTAAAGCAATAGTACCTATGTCAGGTACCCAGCAAGGCAAAAGAAATACTAACATTTTATAACCGTGATGTTTATATTTGTATATCCAACTATGATGCCTTCAGCAAATGAAGATGCTTACTTAGCAAGATTCATTGCAATCCTATCCATCAATGCGCATAAAATTGTCTGTAGGTGGACTGTATTTGCTCAAAAAAAATTTTTTTTTTTGTTCTTTACTTCGATCTTGAATAATTTTATTGATTGTAACTCATTCAATGATTTCTTACTCACATGCATGACCCACAGTAATAATTCCTGCTCTTGTAAAAAAAACTGGATTTTACAGGTTCGTCGTAGACTCAACTACGAAAAAGCCAAGGCAATCTACGACGAGGACATGGCTAGGAAGATCAACTTCGTAATGAGAAAGAACAGAGTGGATCCTTGGGTAGGATCTACATAGCCCCCCACTTGTGTGTAAATATTTAAAATAAAACATATACATTAGTATCAATATGATTTTTCAACATCATTTACAGCCTTGAAGCAAATGCATAAATATTTTTACAATTGGATAAATGTGCTGACAGAAAAAGCTGTTAGGAAGATGAAAAATGCTGGACACGCATGGAAATGAAACAAATTGTCGATTTTTATTCGTATATTCAGTAATTTTTTTTACAAGGAGGAATTAAAACCAAGATACGGATTTGCATTAATCTATGCATTTAAGCAAGGCTCATCTCTAAAACCTACAGACATGGTCATGTGCAAGTGATATTATTGTCATGTAATCTGAGTGATGGAAGCACTGTTACATGGAAGACTAAATTATTTTTTGGTGTTGAAAACGCCGACATTTCTACCATCATTTTTTACATCGCAGCATAAAACCTGTTGTTCTGGATCAATGTGAACTACTTCTACGTTAATCTCGTCGAATTTTTCGGGGCTGGCCGCTGCATTGTTGAGATCGAGACTAGACGTTACGTTGGGTCTTCCAACCGAAGTGCTTTTAGATTCGATAGAAATTTCTGACACTTCACTTGCAATTTCTGTACTAATACGGTAATTACTATCAAGTGCCTCAACAGCTGATTTAGTTAATTCGGTATTTACAAATGAATCCTTGGTTGACGAAGAAACCGTTTCCGCCAACTCAATAGAATTCGGGTGTACAACAGTAGTATCTACTGGAAGCCTTGCAGCGGTTTCCTCCACCTCGACAGAACTCGGAGGTAAACTGGCACGAGTTTCGATGGTTTTGGCCCTATTGTGTTTCATGTGACTTTTGACGACGTGGCCAGCAGTTAGAGCAGCCATCAGGGACAGTTCTCCAGCCAACACAGCACTGCACACGATTCGCGCCAACTGCTCCGCGTTGTTGCCAGGCATGTCAGGGTGTGAGCCTGCCCAGCGTCAAAACTCAACATAATAATCTCTCCATGGACACATTAACCGTCGTCAACGCTATTTCCACTAACAGGCCTGGTAATTGTAGTTATTTTCGATAGACACGTGACTAAGAAGACTTAGAGCTAATAACTTTTTTTGTAAATTCTATCTTTTTACAGTTAATGAAGTTTTTCTCTAAAGCGTAACTTGAAGACGCTTCACACAATTGTTTCTGACAAACAGCCGTTACTCGAACACTGCTCTGTGTGTCACGTATCTAATTAATATTACCAATTATTGCGTCAATTACTGCGCTATATACAAGGGGTTAGAAATTTTCATGCTAGCTTCTTCTAAGTTATGTACAAATTGAAACCAACCAACTAATTTCCACTGAATTCAGGGATAAAATATCCGAAGCATGGAAGAATTGCACGTTTAATGTGTTGTACGTTTATGAAAGGAGCAGAGTTTCCTATATAAACGAATGTAATTCTTAAACATGTGTAAATATGATTCGACAACGGAGCACTGAAATCCATACCCTTGACACCAAGCATGTGAAGACAAGCAGCCTGTGCAGGCAGCGCCGTGCCACCCCCTACAGTTCCGACCTCCAGCGACGGCATCGTTACGCTGGCGAAGAGATCCTCGCCGTTGGGACCACAAGCTTCCAGTTGCGTGATGCAGTTGCTACTGCCAACAACCTGCGCTGCATCCTGCAACACAGAAGCAAGTGAATATACTGAAAGATGTGCCGTAAATAAAAATACTAGCAGGCAATGAGAGGTGTATGAACGACTGAAATCTATGGAAATAGAAACCAAATTATCACAACAAAATAGCATATTATATTAGCATGACAATGAAAGAAAATTAATTCCAGAGCTGACGACTTAATTTCATTACAATGTATAAAAATCGCAATTGTTACTCATATTAGAATTACTATTATTATCTTTTCAACGAGGATGCCCTGCTGAATAAAATAAAGGACGCGAGTAAGCGAAAAATTCGATAGTTTTGGTAGTTGAACTGTCCTAATTAAACACAAGGCACGCGTTGTACATCAATTGACATCTAAAGAATTATGTCGCTAACCTGTCCACACGCAATGAAAATAGCAGCGACGATGTTGGCAGCGTGGGCGTTGTTGCCGCCGATGGAGCCTGCCAAGGCGGAGCCCTCCAAGTTCTTGGCAACGTGCGTCTGCACGAGCGCCTCAACTGACGTCTTCAGCACCGAGCGTACCACGCTGCCTGGCACCACCGCACCGCTCACCACGTACTTGCCGCGACCACGCACCCTGAACACCAAGGGCCGAACTTGTTAAGATTGTTGGATGATGCTGAATTATAATATGGGAAAGTACACAGAGGTCAAGGAGAAGCTGGATCAGAATACGGGTGTGAATAGTTTATTGTTCGCGATTACGGAGCAGGTGATGAACTGAAAGTAGGAGCAAATTTTTCAGACAAGGTGGACATCTACAACGGAGAATACTTACGAGTTCGTAATTGATCAAGGATAGTTACGAGATCGTAACTGCGTCAGACAATTACTGTGGGCTTTTCAAGCTAAACCCACCAATCTCAGATGAGAAATCGTCTGCTTCGTTTACTTGAGCGAGTTTTAATAGTACGGCCCCAAATAGACGCACTAGACGCCTTTCATACGCTAGGGATTTCCCAAAAATCAATTAAATTTAAAATTAATTACACACTTAACACGCTGGAATAATTGAGAAATTAACTCTAAATACACACATTTGACCAATGGTAATACTGTGTTGAATAAATTTGCAAGAAAGCGGTTAACATTGTGGTAATTACATAACATTACATAATTCATAGTTAAGCAGCCGCCATGCATATATTTCATTAAGCAGTACCACTGCTTAATGATACGTCCATCATAGCCTCTGACTTGATCTGAAAGGGGATCACATAGCGGCGAACATCACACTGCAGGCGTAGGCTCACCAATTGACTGCCGAGGGTTTCTTGTCGGTGCAGAGGTTGCCGCTGATGCTGAGTACCTCGACATCAGGGAATAACTCCCGTAGTAACTTCAGGGCAGCTTCCACGCCCTGCACACAAATATGACATGTATTCTTTGCGCCAAAAATTTAATGGGTATGAAACACATGGACTTCAAGCTTTTTTCATAATCGAAACCCGCATTGAGGCAATAACACCATTTAAAAAGCACTCTTTTAATACACGAATGTCTCTTTAAAAATATGCCAGAGAATTATAAGGAAAAACTTGATTTAATGAGCGACATTGTACCTTGGAGACCATGTTCATGCCCATGGCGTCTCCAGTGGATGCAAGGAAGCGCAGATGAAGCTTGCGGCCGTTCAGCGTCGTGCTGATGTCCTCCATGCGAGCGTAGCTGCTCGTGCGATCGAAGGCTTCTTTCAGGCGCGCCTGGTGCTCTTTCTTCTGCAGCCAGTGATAAAGTTCACTGTAAAAAAATACGATGCGGTAACACCAAATTTCTTGAATAAACAATATGCCAAAAAACTCCGATTATATCATGATTACATTGAACAAGAATAGCATTTACGTTGGAAACTTTGCTTGTTCAAACAAAAAAGTTTTGATGGAAGTGTAACCAAGCAGTGATCAGTAACGTTCAGAGAAAAAAATAATTAGTCTGCTGATATCACAGAAAGAAATCATACAAGCAGAAGCAGAATTAAGCTATCATTTAGTTGAAGTAGCATATAATTTAATAGTTATATACATATATTATATACATAACAAAGCTTGATCTTAATATCATACAATAATACAACATATTAAAATAATATAATCCAATATCACAAGTAGTAATCAAGACACCCACGCAGCTCTAGACAAGGATGGCAGCATGACCACAGGCGCCCGAGTCATGCCGTTCTGCAGAACGTGGCTCTTAACGCCGCCTTCTTCTGACATCTGCAGAGCCCGGCACCCTCTGTTGGTGCTCGCCACCAGGCAGCCTTCAGTCGTGGCCAGCGGGATGAGCAAACTCTGTTCATTGACGGTCAAGGGGCCGGCGATGCCCACAGGCACTGGGATGTAGCCCACGACGCTCTCGCAACACACGCCCATCACCTGTGGCCAAACGAATTTACGATTATAACACATCATTTTAATTTCTCGACATTAGTTATCCAATCGTGTGGAAGTTTTAGTTCAATGGAATTTAGTGCAGCACGCATATTAGACACATAGATTCGACGTTCATTCGTTCCAACATCAAAAACACTGGTCAAAACATTCTTGCATAAGAACGAGAGTGAATAATTTACCTTACTGTAGTCGTAATTAAGATATGGTAACGAGTCGAAAGCCCCGACGTTGGCTGCTAGCGGAGCCACCACCTGGCGTCGCACCTTCACCCCGCGCAGGTCATCTTGCAGTGCTGTCTCGAGTTTATATCTGGAAGCAGACAGCTCTCGTCAATTTTTTTAATATGACTAATGTTTCCTTATCCAATTTCCGTAAATAAGTATCATATACTAATGATGTGGTCCAAAAATAAGTATATCCTAATAAGGGCGATTCGTAAATAAGCGGGTGATATCATTATTTGCAATTTCTTCTGAAAATTAGACGGATGCAACAACGCTCAGCGATAGTGCAAATACATTGTTACACATTAACAAGTGGAAATCCAACACGCATAGCGTTGACACGGTCTACTCCATTGAATGAATTGGAGTTTGTTCCCGAAAATTGTAGGGAATACAAAATTACGATGACAAATTAGAAGTCAAACAACACTCACCCTGGCAGTTGTTTTTTCTGCACCATCTCGACGACCTCGTCATCGGTAAGTTCCTTCGCCCCAAACTGTCACGAGTACGGGAACGTGGTTAGATCCCGAGGAACGCTCCGGTCTCTCAATGCCATTGTAATAGCATCAGATAAAGAAACACAAAACAACCCTTGACAACAACAAAATTAGGAATGTCGTATAGTGAACCTAATTATTGTAACAATGTACAAGTAAATTTGGTATTACGAAAATGAATTTTAGTTAAAAATTAAATTAAATTTAAAATTAAAAAAAATTAAATCAAATTTAAAATGTAACTAATTTAATTAAAAATTAAATTAGTTAAATTTTAGTTAACTAATTCTCATGAGATGGAAATGAGGATGAGCTAACCGCACCTTAGGATCATTGAGAATTGCGACACATTCTTCAAACGATCTTATGGTATTTCTTTTCGGTTTTCCTGCCAGTTTCTCAGTCATCGACGCGTTAGCGGCAGTTTCGTTGGCTTTATTCAAGTCAGAATCTTGAGAGCTGCAAACTGGAACTTCTAGGATCTTCCATACGTCTTGCAGATCTCCAGTCTCTGTCTGAGAACTGCAGTCTCTGTAGCAGGCAGAGGCTTCCTGGACATCCTCAGCCGCCGAGCTGTTCTGTGCAGCGCGATCGGCTCCGTTCACTTTTTCTTCTGAATAAAATGTTACTGAATAAATGGTCTACTAACTTAACATCAAGGATAATAGTAATTCCAGTTTGCACATGGTCACAATTTCACCAATAACCCAAAATAAAACATTCAAAAATAAGAACTAGAGAATTTAGGGAGAAGTTGTGAAATAAAAACTTGGCCACTGCACATTTCATAGGTAGTTAAGCTGAAGAGCTTTGGTAAAGAAATAAAATTTGACGTAAAATCCAATATTCTAGTCATTCTTCGTATGGTCCAAGTACACGTGGCTGGCTAAGTACACGTGGCGGCCACAGTACATGCAGCGGTTAAATAAACGTAGCGGCCTAAGTACACGTAGTAGCGGCCGGTTTCTCGCCTGCGATTGGTGGGTTGAGTTTGAAAAACCTTCAGTGATTAGCAGACGGAGTAGCATGAGTAACACTAAGGGTTGTGTGAAGGCTTATTCGTCACCTGCACTATCGCCGGTGGGTGGAGCAGAACATCGGTCACAGGATTGCTGGAGGTGGCGTTGTTTAAGTATTTGTTGCTCCAGCTCACCACGTCCCTCGAACATGGCGTACTTGATGAGCAGCACCACAACCAACACCACCACCACACACTGCTCCAGCCCCTCCGCCAGCAACCTGGCAAAGTCGATAATTTTATTATATCAGCCTCAAAATGCAAAATGGTCTTGGTTTTAGGAAGTTTTGAAATCCAGTTTTCATAATAAGAATCCAGAAAAGTTTAGAGACAAAATAAAGTACAAATATATCAATTACAGGCAAGTGTACCTTTAAAAACAATGACAAGAAGATTTATGTACCTTAGTAAATGTGCTAATAGGGAGCTAGTTTGATCCAGACGACCAAAAAAATGTTCACCAACATAAAAAACTTGTTCAACACGACAGCATCTTTGAAGGAGTGTGCACTTGTTGAGAGATCTGCGCTTACAGAGTAAATCAACGCGCTGCTCAAGGCTTTGATATATAAACGTGGATCCCGAAATAAACTTGCTGAATAGCAGACTGGGCGAACAATACACATTGAGTAAGAATGAAAGCTTCGGAATGAAAGCTATTGAGCTTCGGACAGCGATTCCCATCTCCAAGATAAGGTTAACAGTGGCCGGCAGGCCGGGACAATGGTTCTATTAACTGCTCTTAAAGATCGACCCGCACAAAAAATAATACTTGCCTCAATGACAGTTGATCGATAATGAACGGAGCTCACCTCACTGCGGGGTGCTGGGTGTGTGATGTGTCAGAGAGGTTGTGAGTATGGAGAAGGGCGGGCTCTGAAGAAGGCAGCACCACTGAGAACCGGCTGATTCCGTGCACCAATACCAGACCAGCTGACATAATAACCTGTGTGAACAAAACATCCCGAGCTTACATTATTAGCTCACTACTTCACGGTTTATCTTTATAGGGTTCGATAGATCGCGGTTTTTAGAGTTGAGATGACTTATGGCCGTTGAGAAAGCTTGGGGAAATGCATGAAAATTGGTATGATACTGTGCATGTAGATAACCAAAAATATTATTTCCCAGTATTTCTCCTCCATAGTACTTGTATTGTTGAAGCTTCCTCTTAGGTTTAAACGAATGGGTCGAATTTTACTTTTTAATTTTTTGAGCTATTATTTTCATACAAATAGTATACATTAAAATTCAAGGGGTTTTAAAGGGTGAATCAAAAGATCGTCAAGAATAGTAAAACAAAGCTGATCAGAGCTTGGTCCTCTAACACTTTCACAATGATTAAAAAAAATATCACAGGATTATCAAGAAGATTCAAAATATAAACGTTGACTTCGTTCTCATGGAAATCCAACAAATAGAAATCAATTAAAAAAATATCCAGCTTAAACAAGAACCTCCATTAACAAACCTTAACGCGTTGAAGAACAGGGTTATGGGTGCAGGCTTCGTCCGCCACGAGGGCAGCGGCGCAATGCATGCAGTAGCCGACCTGCCAAACCGGCTTTGAAGAGGCACCAGCAACAGGGAGGGCGCTTGACCTTTCCTGAGGGGCACTAGAGGGGAGGCCCTGGGAGGCCCTAGACCCATCCTGGGAGGCACTAGGATGAATACCAGAAGAAGCCCTCGGCAAGGCATCAGGTACCAGAGTATCTGTGATGTCAGTTGAAGCCACTTTGAGCGACTCGCTTTTCGGCTGTCCGGAGTCCGAATTGTGATCGTCACAAATCTCCCGTCGGCTACTCATCTGTTGAAGAACAAGAGCGTGTACAGCCGAGTAATTACTAAAAACGGTCATGAAATCCGCGTCGTGGAATTACGATATATTGTACAAGAGCAATGCAAACATTGTCGAGGAATGAGATACAAACATCAGAAAAAAGATATCAAAACTTAAAACTAACACTGTTCAAGGTGTGGTATTAAACCAACAATGAAACTCGACCCAAGGAATTATGAGGAATGAGCAATAAAATGAGCATCGAGGAATGGTGTTGAAAAAACAATAAATGTATCAAGGAATGGTGTTGCAAAAACAATAAACGTATAAAAAGTTTCAATACATCGATGACCTCAAATGCGAATTCCCTCAGATACTGTCTCAAAACTCGAGTAAAAAGTTTCATCGTTAAAATCTTGAATTGAAATGAAATCACATAGGCATGAAGTTCCTGTATGAACAGATAAGTTTCGAAAAAAGTCCTAACAATTTCAAAGCTTCCAGACGCGAAGAGTAAAGCAGGCCTGGGCATTGGCCATAATGCTGCCGCGGACTCGATCGATCTGGGAAACTCGCTCGACTTTTGCTTAACCTTCTTCTACGTCACGAAATCGGATAATTCATAATTGTTCTCAAACATAAATATTATTAAGGAAGGTGCATACCTGTAGCACGAGGGACAAGCAGGCTGGGAAGAAGGTCATGAGCAGTCCGTAGTTCACCAGGATCGAGAGGACAGCAAACTGGCAGATCTGCTCCAGACGACCAATTCCTGGAAAATTTTCATTGATTGCCCAAAACTTTAAATAAATTACGAAGTCACATAAAGAATGATCTATGTAATTGTCAGTGAACTGTCAAGTACAGCGAGATTATCCATCCACCTTATAATAAGAATTTTCATTTATGTAATTCAACACTTGACAGCTACATCCCTACATAAAACCATCGAATTTCAAAGCTACTTCAAACAATCAGGCGATTTCTCTGTTTTATTATCGAAATTAAGTTGTCCTTCTCGATTTCACTCTTCCCTTTTAGATCAATTGACAAATTTAAATTCAAATATTCCCTACCGTTGCAGATACATTCATAAACAGAACAAAAATTTGTATGTTTAAAGCGGCAGTATGAACGGTAATTAGTAAAGGTAATGTGCCCGTATAATAGAAGTATGTACTCCCGACATATTAAATGCAAAGGGTTGGAAGAATCAGAAAGAAAGTGCAAAATAAAAAACAAGTAACTAAGGAAATGTTTGAGATATAAAAATCAGCAATAACAGCAATAATAACGCTCCATTGAGAATAAAATCAGCAATAACATGGAGCGCCCTGATATGGGTGTCTTAGCAGGGTTCCGGCATCACGTTACATATAAGCGAATTTCGACGATATTTGAAAGAATAAAAGTAACGGGTTCAAATAAACCATGAGGTATAATAGATGAGGCCCACACCTGAGAGTGACCCAGCGCCCACAAGGAGGGCCTCAACGCAGGTGTCAAGAGAGAGGCCAGGCCCCAGCAGCGCCAGGCCCTCACCGATGCTGAGGATGGCCTCACGTGCGCCCCGCGACTGCAGGGCCAGCAGCGACAGTCTGCTCATCTTGCTCACGTCCATCACCAGCAGCAGAAAGAACACCGCTTCTCTGACAAATGCAAGCATCAAGTTAGAGAACAATGCCGCTTGTGTGATCAAATGACAATGAACAAAATCATATTTTGCTTTCCAATACAGAAAGTGGTAACAGACGAAATTTCTTGATCTCTGTAGTGGATTTAAAATTTGTCAGAGCTCAGGGATACTGGATGAATTAAAATTAGGTAGACCCTTTGCCGATGTGAATTAAATAAGCAAATTTCTCTATTGAAAGGCCTAATGGTTTATTGCACAACAGAACCGTCTTGCAACTCAAGCAAAAAGAAAAAAAAACACTAGAAACAGCAGCCACGGCAACATCAGAAAAGCAGATGTAACATCAGAAAGCCACGTTAACATCAGCAGTACTCACTCAAGGTCAGACACGCTGCAGCCCAGCAACTGCACGACGCAGCAACTGAACAGCACCATGGCGAACAGCACGAACAGCACCGCGATACCTGCACGAACAGTCGCACGTGTTATGGGTACGATTCCGGTACGTATAACATAAGGAACAGTCACCCTAGTTATGGTCATAATTTCTGTACGTATGCACAAGGTTCTAAGAAAGGCCCAGAGATAATAACTTTGGAGTTGATCGCGGTCTCAAGTTTTAAATGTCTGGGAGGGGAGCGGACATTTCGTTCAACATTATGATAGAGCCAAGTGGACGATTTTAACGGCACTCACCCAACACGTGACGCGTACTCACCCAACACGTGACGCGTACTCACCCAACACGTGACGTGTACTCACCCAACACGTGACGTGTACTCACCCAACACGTGACGCGTACTCACCCAGCACGTGACGTGCACTCACCCAGCACGTGACGCGTACTCACCCAGCACGTGACGTGTACTCACCCAACACGTGACGTGTACTCACCCAGCACGTGACGTGTACTCACCCAACACGTGACGTGTACTCACCCAACACGTGACGTGTACTCACCCAACACGTGACGTGTACTCACCCAACACGTGTGAAGAGCCCTGCCGGTGCAGCAGGCGGAACTGGTGGTATGTGTAGAGCATGGCTCCGCACCGCAGTGCAGTCATCACCCACACGTGCACTCCTTCATACTCTGCACCACCTCCTCCACCCGCACTTGCCTGCACCATACCAAGCCTGAATTTAATACTTTATCATAATTGGTGCATTGTATATCGCTCGACCCAAGTTCACCTGAAATATTGAGGTTAATTAGTCAAGGCAACGTTAAGAGAAATATATTAACACAAAGAAGTCGAGTGAGAAATAAAATAAAAACAGCTGGCAGCGTCAGTAAGGGAATTGGATACATTGCTTGCATTCGACAAAATATTGCAGTTTTTATGACAGTCTCTTTCTTAACCAGCAAGTAAAATGATTAACGACGAACTGATACATTTGCGCCAAGTGAGCCGTTTGTTCAGGCAGGCCGCGAGATCGTCGTGATTAACTTGAGGAACAACCAATTTCAGATACTCGAGGTCCAAATAACGGGAAAACATACCCAGCCAAGCCTCATTGTTTGTATTCATTATTTTACAGGTTATCATGACATCACCTAAGATACCAAACAATAATTACCAACAATATTAATTTGGTTGCCATGTGCTTCCAGATGTAGATAAAAATAAGCGGGGCATCCACGTTATTACCTTGGTGGCAGCGTGGCAGGACTGGTGCTCGTGAGCGTGTGGCTGGGTCATGATCACCACCGTGGCAGTGCTGAGCAGGAACACGTTATTACCTTGGTGGCAGCGTGGCAGGACTGGTGCTCGTGAGCGTGTGGCTGGGTCATGATCACCACCGTGGCAGTGCTGAGCAGGAACATCACCTCCCACGGCCGCTGAGCGCACAGCTCGCCGTGCGCACGGCACCAACGCGTCACCAGACCGCTCATCACTGTAAGCAAGTACATTACACTTACTAATTACAATCACTCAATACTAATAAAATTCAAAATAATATATATGGCTAAGTATGAGGATTATCAGAAAGAGCCTATTTTCCAATGTTTGACTTCTCTGAAAGTCAGATATTGTCCCAATACAGTTAAAGGTAGCGTTGAAATATTATAACCACCATGAAGCATGACAAAAAGCAAAATTAAAAATATAATCGAAATAATTTATCAAAATTGGAAAATTTGAACTCAAAACTTAAGCATGGAGGTTTGATGGTGCCGTAAAACTTTAACGAAAGCGGCTATAATTCCAATGAATTTAGCTTGAGAATTATTCTGATGATGGACAACTATTATTCTTTGCCGGGTAGTGGTCACATCAGCCTTGACGTAGATAACGTAGATAGCTTGAATAATAATTATATATATGATTTATTGAGCGCCTGTTCCCAATACCTAGCATTTCGCTATGTTGATAAGTTAATCAAGATTTTAATATTGCAGAAAAGTTCCGTTTTTCTAAAAGAAATACGGGTGCTGCATCAGGAGCTAAAAAATTTAAATTCCTTTTGAAAATCCAGATTGCCATGCAGAAGGCTTTGGGAATATCGAGGCAGCTCATGGATTATCGGATCCGAGCCTCGCTGGGGTGACCTGCTATGCTGAATATTGCTAGAATTATTATCACTTGTTTGCTTAAATCGCAAATTAACTAAGAATTTAAAAGCAAAGAAAAGTCCACAAAAATTCCTATCTTTATAGAAAACGTTTCGGAGACCAAAAACGATGGAGCTGGTCTCCGAAACGTTTTCTATAAAGATATGAATTTTTGTGGACTTTTCTTTGATTTTAAATTCTTAATTGCTAGAATTATTTCCCACAGAGACTAGTGCATCGGCGTATGAATAATCAAGTTGGTATTGTGGACGTGGATATAACGAAAAGAAGTAGTCCATCTGAAAGGAAAGTCAGAGCAGATAAAGCAGTAATTTAACCTTCAAGTTCTATTTCAGATGCTGTTATCCACCAGACGCTGAGTGCGGTATATTAATACGTTGAGCCCACGTCAGATTGTGAATGACGGTAAAGGTCTGCAGTGATAACACTAGACAGAAACGTAAGCTAGGAGCTTTAAAGCTGGATATATGGCGTAAGGGTCACCCTTAAACAGGCTGATCTCCAAGGGTGCTTTCGTCACTCTAGCTCGAGAAACAGCACCTGCGAGCTATTCACTATTTAATTTTAACTTTGATTTCAGATCCAATCAAACGTTCAAAACTTTTCATGCCATTAAATTTTACACCATAAATTGGTTGGACAGATTAGGAAAAAATTCTACTTGTACGGACGTAATTTAAGAAATTTTCGTCGGACTGGCCAATTAAGCGTCAGTGAATATCTTTAGACCCTACACGACCCTGTCTCATGCTCATCCCTCACCCAGACCCTACACGACCCTGTCTTATGCTGATCCCTCACCCCCAACCCTACACGACCCTGTCTCATGCTGATCCCTCACCCCGACCCTACTTTATGTTTTGCACCCATTGTGGTATAAGCCAACAAGCTGCTAGCGTATCCACGACACACGATGATATTACGCTGACAATATTTTTCATTAATTTCATCAACGAGAGAATTTTTTCATTTGCTTCGAGTCACTGTCGCAGTCGCCTTTAGGGATTTCAATACACAGAAGATGAGCGCAATAAGGTAAATAAGTCGACCGTGCGAAAAACAGGCATTACATATAAAAAATACAGGCATTAATATATATGTAGAAAAGTGAACTTGATCTTAGGTCTTTATACTGCTTAAAGAAGCAAAGCAATGCTCATTGCATTCATCAGTAACTGCTTTGTCTAGGCAATCTCAAGCCTCCTGTGTTTGTCTGGTCAAACAATGACCGTTCACTCATGTTAAACTGTCTCCGCAAAGTCACTTTTCTATGACAGGAAAAATTCTTTCTTTGTCGGCGGGGCCAGGTTATTGACTCAGACGATGTCAAGAGATGAGCGAGGTGTGGAAAATGCTTGAATAAATTCCCTGACTTTGCATTAAATGATGCACGTGTTAAATGCGTCTGCAGCATAGATTTTAACTTGTTTCACCGCTTGATTTACAGAGTTTAATTCGCAATTTTTTCCAGAACAAGTTTATTTAATTTTCCGTGAATAATCCTACATTTAAATTCATTAATAATCCATGTATACATTTTCAGCGCATCAGGAATCGCGCTCCCTAGATTCATGTACGGGCGATGAAGTCATCCACGCGGGCGATGAAGTCACCCACGCGGGCGATGAAGTCACCCACGCGGGCGATGAAGTCACCCACGCAGGCAATGAAGTCAGCCACGCGGGCGATGAAGTCAGCCACGCGGGCGATGAAGTCATCCACGCGGGCGATGAAGTCATCCACGCGGGCGATGAAGTCATCCATTGCCATGCATGGTGCAATGTAAGCGACAATGGTCGGGGTGGAATGCTCCAGTCATGACCGACGTTTATTTAGTAGGCATGGTCAATGTCGTTGCAAATAAAGACATGCGTATATCCCTTTATTACTGTATACTCATCCAGGAAATGTCCAAGAGAAGCTAAGTATCTCGCAGGAGATAAATATTCGCAAAAATGTTAACGTGATCAATGCACCTGATCAGCCGTCGTTGTTGCATTGCACAATTCACATCACAAAACAGAGTAGTGGATTTCTACTATTAACTTTAGAACAATTTAATGATTAACTTCTGACCGGGGGAATGGAACGTTGAATGAATCCATAACGTAATGAGTATAAGCGTCAACCAAGCTAACTTTTCGTTACGGATCCATAACGTATTGAACGAGTAGATCCGGAATCGCATGTATAACACTTTCAGTTCTTCCACTGCAACATAAAACATGAGAACGGCGCCTGCGGCCAATGACGGAGAGGGAAAGTGAAACCAATTCGTCGAGTACAAGCATGCAATCCTGACGTACAGAAAAGTCGCATATTTTGTGTTATTCCAAGTCTCGGTCGCAATAAAGTGTCGCCCGGCAATAACTTGTTGCTTGCTTACAAATAAATGTAGAAGAATTAAAAATCTACCCAAAAATATCGGCGATTTTCGGATAGATCTCTGAAACCTTAAACGCAATTCATCATCACCAACCACGGCTGATAATTCCATATTCTACGACTCTACGTCCTGAATTCATTGTAACACTGTTCCATCACCTACAAACTCTTCATTAAACGCACCACTAAAATTTGCTCGTAAATTTTACGACAACGTCGATGCAGACGACGCCATGCATGAGGCAGACGCTCCAGTAACATGAACGACAAATTTGCGCCTGTCAGACACTCGAGCGCAGGTAGAAAGTGATGGCAAACTGCGGCCATACGGCGCGCGTGAACCTGACGCAATTCCTTATAGAAAGGCCGACGCAGCAACTATGATGAACACACCAGTGGCGCTGCAATAAACTTCAAATTGCACATTTACTTACGGCTCTCCGTATCTTTATTGAAAATTATACTCGTAAATGAGGTAAGGTGCTTCATACATGAAGGACTTAGTGATCGACTTCCGACCAAACAAATAAAGAACTATGAAAAACGCACTAAATATGGTGGTGAATCATAGGTTTGATAGGAGAACTACACTCGTCTCGGGCATAGAATCTACATTTTGGTAGCACACTTAACTATTTTAAAAACAGGAAAATTTTTACCATGCAAGGATCAAAACTTAAAGTAACAAAAGATGAGCAGCCGAATGTTGCATGCCAATTACAAGGGGATTTCAAGACCCTTGTTTACTATTTAAACAGGAACGCCACGACTCCAGAAATAGGCATCAAAGATGACGTCAAATGATCACCTCGATAAGCTTTGAAGATAACGAGTTACTTTTTACGGGTTTACCTACTTACATTTATCGACTGCAACGGTTATTTAATAGGCTGTTGATAAAACCATTCATTACCAATCTAGTTGCCTCATTTGTTTCAACAACTCGGAACTCATCACGTTCAATTCCCATATCATTTATTCAGAAACGAAAAAATTGAACAACATGGCAAACGAGAATTCTTTCATTACAAACGCTAGAGAATAATAAACTGCTGAATGGTTGATCTCACCTTCCATTATAAAATTTAATGAATGGCAGAGCGTATGTGATGTTATCTTGCAAACGCGATTTAGTATCGCTAGCGGTGTGTAGTGCTGTTTACTAAAGCCGTTTTTGCTGGAGTAAACCAAGACCGTGATACCCTCGTAGTAGGACTTGTTTAAACTCAATTTTCTGGACAAGATGTTCTCTTGATTTTGAAAGAACAGTTCACTTTACAGTGATATATAGTTGAACCTAATATTTTCAAAGTTTTAAAAATATTACATAAAAAACTGTAAAGTTTAATTTTAAAAAACGCCTTGCATAACTAAACATTAAGGCTGTTAACGATGTCCATGAAATGTATAAAATGTTCGCTTAAAGACCATTCCTGATCAATTTTCGTTGTGTTCAATTTTAGACAACACCAATGAAGAGGACTTGCACA
The DNA here is from genome assembly GCF_000764305.2 of Hyalella azteca. Classification (NCBI taxonomy): domain Eukaryota; kingdom Metazoa; phylum Arthropoda; class Malacostraca; order Amphipoda; family Hyalellidae; genus Hyalella; species Hyalella azteca. The sequence goes on along the minus strand of NW_025936745.1, from coordinate 796,130 downwards.
AGTTGCATTTTCAACAATATCCATGGAATAACTGAACAGCTAATTTCATACGTTGTCTGTGAAATAGCTCAACATTTAGCTAAATAAATATGGTGAAAACAAATCAGGACATAAGACTTCATAATGATGTCTATGAAATATCATGCACAGTACATTTTTAGAACAACGCAATGAAAAATAACGTTTCTCTATTGAGACGGGAGAAATTCTGCGCCCGATTTATGAACGTCCTCTTAACTAACAGTCAAGTCTAATTACACTCGTACAAAGGATTAATAATTCTTTTCTCCTGCACATGGCGAGTAAGGGAAGAGCAAGGAGCTAGCACACCACACGCGGAGAAGTTCCAGACGACACTGAGCGGCAAGCGCGCGGCTGAGAAAGCCAAACGATCTTTGACCTCGTCTCCAAATCAATTTTTGGTCTTGTCACGAGATCATGTCTGTCCAGATGACAGTGATCCTTTAGCATACAATTTTTTATCATTTTTAGCGCATTTTCTCATTAATGGAAAAAATGCACTATTGTGCTCGCCATGTCCGTCTGTCTGTCCGTCTGTCCGTCCGTCCGTGACCTCAAGTTTTCGTCGACGAGAAAATGCGCTTAGCTCTGTCACTCACTGCTGTGAGTACTGAGTTATATTTTTTTCAATTAGCACGTAATATCTGGGCAAATTACTGATCAATTTGGATATCATTTTAATGAAACGGTCATCTAACAATAGTAATTGAGATCTTTGAATAAATCTCCAGGCTTTTGAGGAAAATTATTCATTCGAATTAAAGATAAAATACGATTACGTGAAAAAGATCTGTTTGTATTGTAAATGTTATTGATGCAACTGAGGAATTAACAGGCTTGCTTTAACATCCAAAAAATCAAGATCAGACAGACACTCTACACATTCCACAGCTGTGATATGCTTGAAAACTTTTAAAAATGAGCGCCAAATTTTCATCTTATTAAGAGCATTTTTGAGGTGAAGCAATGCAGACGTGCGCGTGGCTCACAAGGTGTGCTTGGTTCGTGGCCATCAGGTTTGAATTTTGAACCTTGAACGTCTAAACGTGTTAAAAATATTAAATCTTTCATTAGAAATATTAAAATAGTTCATTAAATCTTCGAGATAGTTCAATAGAAATAGCAAAAAAGTACCAAGGTTAAGGCCAAAATCTATGTCCGAGATAAAGAAATTTGTGTAATTTTCTCTAAGCTAAGCTTAGGTCAAGAAATAATAATCTCAAAGACGAAGAAAGTTCACAGTTGCAAACACCGTTTCCTTGATGCATACTAATACTTGTAAACGCAGAATTACTATTCCACCATTGAAACAAACTCGAATATAGGTATATATAATATATATGCAGGAACAGACGAAATAATACGTACATGTAAGAAAAACTCAATTAAATGTATAGGTAGGAACAGATTAAATTATCCCTGCCGCACATTCACTGAAAAATAGACCCTTCATATGTAGACCGAAGAATTTAAATTTAAATGCGTGGTGACCTCCGGTCACGACCATTATATCGGTCATACACACTGCCTAAAAACTTTTACTAGCATCAAAAATTAAAAGTTCACACTCGTGTCATAACGAAAAAGTTTAATAAAACCGTATTCACAGCAGTCATAAGAAAAAAAACTTAACGATTTCGTTTCGTTTTGCAACAACCTAAAAAATAAAACAACGTACTAAAACAATTCGGCACGGTCACATTTGTCTTCCCACCCTCACCTCTCTCATCCCTCCATTCCTCAAGCCCGCACTCTTATCATCCTCCTCCTCTCCCTCATCCTCCACACGTTTTCCAAATATCTCTTCACACTCTCAAACATAGCCGCAGTTGCTCCCTCAGACAGACCCGTAATTATTGCCATCCACTCTTCGCTTGTTCTCTCATGCCCCACTTCGTTAATCTCTCCTCCCTCACTAAGAATTATCTCTATCATGGACTGACGCTCTCTCGAATACGCCCCACATTCCATCACCAAGTGCTCCATAGTTTCTTTCTCCTCCCGTCACACATAAAACATTTATCTTCCCTCCTTTCATTCCACCTGTATGTACGTCCATTCACACCTAGCGCGCCTGCCCTAACACAAAACAGAAGATCCCCACCTCTACTACCATCATACACACATTCATATTTTGGCATCGCTTTCATTTGATACAGTCCTAAAGAGTGCCCTTTCCCTCCATTCCTTGCTTCCATACCTTCATCCCACAGTCTTTCAAGCGCTTATTTATTTCTCTTTTCCACTCTTTATTATCCCACTCTATTCCAATCGCACCCCGTACTGTCACCACCCATTCGTCCTTTGGCCCAGCGGGCCTTTGGCATACCCATGCTTCATGAGTAAAGGCCAGAGGCAAATTATAATTTCAACATATAGGTAGGATTAAAATAATGAACAATTTGTGAAACTTACCAAATTGTCTGGAAGCTTGTAAAATATTTTCAAAGGTAAATTGTCATCTCTTCAAAACGCCACAAGATAATGAAGCTAATCTATTATTGAGGCCATTTTCTTATTATTTGAATTGGTTTAAACCAAATGTTATCTACATTTTGGCCTTAAATTTAAAAACTACGGTATATTGATAAATGCTTCAATCTGTAAAGAGAATTATTATGCACATTATTCTGATTCACACAAATCAGTTTGCTCCAATATTTGAAGAATAATAAACATTTGATTTTGGAGAAAACAGATAGATTAAATAGGATTTACTGTCAAAGGATATAAGCCTACAGGGATGAGTAAATTATCAATGTTTTTCAAACCAGAATTTTGAAAATTAATTCATACTAGCACATCTATCTGTAACTAAACTGAGATGTGACTAAACTGACAACTACTTTGATGACCTTCAGAAACTTTACTACAATCGTTCTGCATTGCATATAAGTAAGAATATTGAGAAGCCAAGAAAAGTGCTTAGGCTCATTTTACCTAACATACATGCCCCTTATATCTTTGGTACACGGCTCTAGTCCAATTTCATGGACACATTAATTAAGAAATGCCACAGGAAATTTTTATCATGTCTTCACATCAAACTTGGCCCATCATGCATGTCACCAGTCTGGTGACATGCACAGTGGACCAAGTGCCTTAGGCTGCCAATGGACCAAGTGGCTTAGGCTGCCAATGGACCAAGTGGTTTAGGCTACCAATGGACCAAGTGGTTTAGGCTACCAATGGACCAAGCGGCTTAGGCTGCCAATGGACCAAGTGCCTTAGGCTGCCAATGGACCAAGTGGCTTAGGCTGCCAATGGACCAAGTGGCTTAGGCTGCCAATGGACGAAGTGGCTTAGGCTGCCAATGGACTAAGTGGCTTAGGTCTGGTGACCGTGACATCAGACTTAGGTTGCCCATAGACAAGCAGCATTGCATCACAATATTTCAAGATAACTTATCGCAAAACTTTCAATAATAATTTTGAAAAGTTGCAGTTAAAATTTTCGATCAATCATGTATTCAAGCTAATATTTGAGCTGCAACCTAAAAATATAAATTTGATTGTTGAATTAATTCACAAAAATTATTACAAGTTTTGCTATGAAGCAGTAATGATAAATTTAAAAAAGGCCTCTATCCAAACTAGGTTTGTCACATATATATAGGCAGAATTGAAATTTTCTGACTTAATAATAAAATCTCAAGGCTTGAAAGTGACAAATTTTCACTACATTTGGAATCTCACAGCCTGATCATGCACTTGTATTAACAATTATATAAGAGGTAATTCATATAGCTAAAATTTCACTGCTCTAAAAAGCAGGAAAGCTCTACTGGTAGTCAAGTTGGGAAAAGTCCTACTTTTATCTGAAATACCATGGCTCTAATATCATATAATTTCAGTAGGTATGAAATCTTGCAGCTCTAATGTCATGTATTTTTGTTTTATTGAAAAAATTGTGGTTTGCACATCACAAACATGTTTGTTTCATAAAATTTTCAACTTCTGCAATCAGCAGTACTTAAACATTCCCACCAAAAAATCTTGCAGAACTTGATAATGAGTCAACCAAAAATGTTTTGTTGGAGATCGCATTGTTGTGGTCACGTCAGAGTGGTCAGACTGCATTATCATGTGTTCAGTTGCCACTAAAGTAAAGACAAATGTTATAGTTGCTGTTTGACTGTTTTTAGGGTAAAAGAGATTTGGGGTAACATGTGCACAAGACTATGTAAATAAGTTTGCCGCCTGTAAATGGCTCTTCATGGCCGAGATATGGAATTTACAGCTCAAAGAAATGGAATCACGGCTGGCAAATCCATAAAACCACGGTTCAAAAAATCCAGTCGAGGCTCACCAAGTAGTTATATTCCATGCCTGCTGGTATTCATGGCTCAAAAGCTAGATAAATTCCCTGACTGTTTATATGAATGTGATGAAACCGAATGTTGAAACAAAATATAATATGGCAAAATGTCACTGTCATTACTCATGAGTCATCTATCTAAAGATCATACAAATGCTAAATGCAAGAAGATTGCATTTACCAATTAGCAATGCATTGCACCATATTTTAAGAGTTTTATACCTAGACTACAAACCAAAGTGGCAAATTAACCATTTTTAGTGCATTTTTTTAGTGCAAAAAAGTGCTACCATCAAATGGAATAATAATGGACAGGTGGGGTAAATCAGGACAGTCTTACCACATTTTGTAGAAATGTTGTAGCAGCTAAACTAATCAAAATATTGCAATAGGTACTTAAAAAAGAGGCATAAAGTTCAACATTTTTACTATCTATGTAGCATAAAGCAAGTTAGGAAATCATACATTTACTACCTTTAAAAATCCCTGAAAAAAGGTGTGAAAAGTTTAGATTTTGGAAAAGTACCTCTGCTAAGGTCTGTAGCAAAAAAAATAATCGCTGTATTAAAAAATTTTACTTACATAAGAGTTGCACCCAGGTGTTGGCTTAAAAACATGATTGACAGAATTTGCCTATCTTGTTAAAAAATAATGGCGGCCATTTCCGCATGATGGGGTAATAAGGGACGCACCTGAAAATGCATTTACAGTAGAACCTCAGTTGGCAAAGACTCCAGTTAACCAAAAAGTCAATTAACAACAACAAATTGTTATTACATTTACATCGTTCAGCAAAAAAATTTCACTTGACAAAAAATTAATGCATCATCAGTTTTCACAAAATTGTGCATAGAAGATCATAGATAGAATTGTGCACTGAGGAACATAGAATGAAAAGTAATTAACCTAAACTATAATTTATTTCTCCAAAAAAATGATGGTTGTCACTATAATATTCCTTTCTGTTTCAGGTATGATTTTACAATCTTATTAGCGCATTTTCTCATTTATGAAAAAAATGCACTATTGTGCTTGCCATGTCCGTCTGTCTGTCCATCCATCCATCCGTGACATCAAGTTTTCATCAACGAGAAAATGCACTCTCTGTCACTCACTGCAGTGAGTGCTGAGTTATATTTTTTTGTTATAGTAAATTCACTTGACCATTGAAATGGTGTGAAATTACAAGCCATCCTGTAAGTTAACAGATCCAGAAGAAATGCTACATGGCTGCTGATATGAAACTTGCAATGGACAAGATTGTTGTAAATGCACCATGGCATGTGCATGGATACGGTAATGGTAATATCACATCAATAATGCGATAATGTATAGATATGGTAATATCATATTAAGGAAAAACAAGTAAAAATCACAAAAAATGTCATTTATTCTACATCTACAATCCATGTCATCTATAAAGGAAGGAAGATGAGTAGGTACTGTTAGTAATGGATGAGAACACTTTGCATGCTTCAAACGTTTTAAAATTGAGTTATATTTCAAGTGTCCCCATCACTGTCCTGGATTACCCAGTTCTCAGGGGCCAGGGGTAATTTGGGATGCTTTTATTTGGCGTCTGGCACCTTACGAATAGCATATGTAATTTTTTGGAGATACCATTTGATAGCCCTTGCTAAGAGCTTTAAAATGAGCCCAAACTTGTTCATGAAAAGTTTCATGATAAGAAGTTATTAATGAAAAATGCTCAAAACCATCCCTTATGCTTGGGGTAAATGTGGTATATTCTGACACATTAAGAACGTAGCAAGAAATGAATGGCTATAAAAATATCACTGTATGTGCAACTCAAATTTTGACTGCTTTACATCACTCTCAAAACACCACACTATGTGCCAGCAACAATGAAACATCACAAACTGTTGCCATATTTATTTAAAAGCCTTTAGAATTCAAACCAACAAAATCCCTGAATTCTGATGCTGTGTGTGACTAAATTTGGCCTATTGTGAGACTAATTCCAGCAGCTCTTCAAACTCTATTGATTTGTAATTCCGGCACCCTGTGTTGGAATTCTGATGCCCTGTGTGAGCTGTATCGGAATGTGACACAGCTCGGAACAAGCTTAATTAAAAAATTTTAATTTTTCAATTAAGTTTTTAATTAAAAGCTATTAAGGTTTTAATTAAGAAAATTTTAATTTTGGGTTATAGCTCAGAACGAGCTGTGTGTGTCTAATTCCAAGCTGTGTTGGAATTAGTTTTTATGTGTCTAAAACTGTCGCATAACTTAATCATCTATTAATTTATTTACCACTTGAAATCAGCAAATACAAGTATAGGTACCTAAAGGATTCCTAAAATATTCACAGACTTATTAAAAAAGTCTCAAACCATAATATTCTTTCTACATAAACAGTTTATCACTATTTGGTACTTGGTAGAGCAAGGTCAACTATCAACTTTGACACATTTTTTACGTTCTCAAATCTCACTGGGTGACGGGCACTGTCTCTCTTTGGATCTTAACATTTTCCCACCATACGGCCCAGGCCCCGCCACCCCAGACCTAGGGTTTTGGAAAATGGCAATAGTATGACATCACTATCCTAGTGTTTTGGCGCGCAATTGTATGACGTCACTATTTCAACCATCAATGAATGCGTGGAACTAAGAAAAAGCTTAATATAAAGGAAAAAATTTGAGGAGTGTCGGAATTACACACAATGTTGGAATATACCCGGCATAGTGGCAAACCAGGGCTTATTTAGAATCAGTTCATTTTTAATTTCCTCATTTACTCGAGGTTTAAACCAATTTCTTAAGTATGATAATGCTGGTATCCAGGATACTTTACTGGTCTAGGCTACCAATTATTATGTCCAATAGGACTCAAAAATGAACTTGAGGGAGTCTAAAAAACTCTCTGCTGACATTTACCCTATTACCACATTTGATGGTATTGTGCTCATGACATGAGTCTCATCATCTCCATTCTACATCTGTCCATGACTTCACAAGTTCACGGACAGACAAGAAAATGAGCTCTTTGTTACTCGCTGGCTGGCCGCTGCAGTGAGCACCAAGGTATATATTTTTTAATCAGTTCATTTCTTATTTCCTTATCTACTCAATTTCTTAATCAATTTATTATATATGATAATGCAGGTGGGGTGGTATCCAAGATACTTACTACTTACTTAGTCTACTTATTATAGTTAAGTAATAGGACTCAAAAATGAACTTGAGAGTTGAGGAAAGGCAACAAAACTTTTCTCCTTCAACACTAAGGCCTAAGCTACCATACATTGGCATACCTACAAGCTAGAGCCTAGTGATGCTACAAACTATCACATTATTATCACAGTCACAGCACACTGGTCACTGAGCACAGTAGTATGACAGTTAGACAGTAACACACAAGCTCAGGGAACTGATTGAAGATTTTAGATAAGGTGCGGCTGGTGCCTGTCTGCCTGCGGTGCCTGGTACTTGGTAGTGCATAGTGCATACTCTGAAGTCTCTGATACCTACTCAGTGCATAGCCTAGGTATAATATTTTCTTAATTCCGACTCACATAGTGTCAATTCTGTCAAAAGCTTAGAAGCTACAAAGAAGACTTCTTTAGACTACCGGTAGTCCGCCTAAGTCCGGTACTCCTCTTAATCTTACTCCTACGTCCTACGGTCCTACCTATTTCATTTTTCAATCCTATAAGTAGACCGGTCACCGGTAGGGTAAAGTATCATGGAAAGCATTTTTCATACTTAAGATATTAGTTTAAACTTTAAATCTTGGGTAAAAGAGGAGATTAATTAAAAATGCATGGATTCTAAAAAATATGTGGTTTGACAGTTGACACTATTAGTGACTATATAAATTCCAATATTGATCGAGCCTAACCACTTGCTCAGTTGAGTTTCAAATATCACCTAACGTAGGTTGTCTTATTCAACGTTTTCATCTGAAAAGAATTAATCATTATTTCATCTTAGCCTATTTACACATAGATGAAAAATTTACCACCCTACGTAGTGAGGCTACATACCGGTCATACCCAGTCTACAATCTAGCTAACAAAGGGCTGAGGGCTTACGCCGTTCAGCAGAGCTATAGGTACAGTGTGTACGTTGTCAACTTGTCGTTGTCCTTAGCACTTAGCAGTGCCGATGCGCCACACATCGCGCCAGATCGCGGCACTGGCTAACTTGCAGCTGTAATTTCACGCCAGTGACTGAGTGCCCAGTGAGGCTGTGAGGGTGAGGCAGTGAGCTAGTAGTGAGTAGTGACTATACCATACCAACCCTAGTCTAAAGCAAGGTTGCCAGATGGGCCTTTTTCCGGCCAATTTAGCTAAGTTGCACCTTTTATTAATTCAGTTGGCCTACTAAAATATATTTTGGCCCTAAGCCTAATGTAATTTCAAATGACCAAATATCTTGAAAATTTGATTGATACTGCGCATATTAAAATTTTACTAATGATGATTTTGGCTATTTTTGTAAGCTGATTTGGCCGTTTTTTCTCTTGCCCCCTTCTGGCAACATTGATTTCAACACGCTCCCACTTTCTTTTTAAAATAATTTTTAGTGTCAAAGTTAAGAATAACTCTGTTCTGGGTTGACAGGCAAAACCTTGAATGGATCTGTCTGATCTACTAATTAGACGTAGATAGACCTGAGGGGTCCACGAGTAGTGACGTCACAGAAGGTGACGTAATAGTCAGTAATGACATCACAACCTGACATTAGTAACCAATTTTTGGTCTCTAAACTATCACATTCACAACACCTCAACAGCCAAGTGGTTTTTTAAATAAAATTTTATTACCCTCTAACGAATATAGTGAGCGGTAAATAAGGCTAGATACAATATGCACCCCAAGTGGGAGGCTGGGAGCGCAGCCGTGCAACACCAATTTTGTGCACCAATAAGCCCTGAATCGAACGCCATGAATCTCTCCGGACACCCACCAATGAACCGTGAATGGAAACTACCATCCGTAGCCGACCCTTGCCATCGATCTGCTTTGAATATTTTGAGCTTTACACCCCCAAGCATCTGTAGCTGACAAGCATCTTTAAAAGGTCGAATAGCCTAGAGTCGAATGGCTGTCCACGACTGAACGTTAAAACAGAATAGAATAGAAGTGTCGGCGCTGAAGAAATAGGCCCATGGCCTGTTGCCGATTCTTGAACTTTTCGTGACTTGATTCACAAGGGATCCGGCCTTTGGAACCCGATCTTTCCATAGCTGACGATTGATTGAGATAGCTGCTGGACCTGTCTCTTATACACATCTAGATGTGTATAAGAGACCTGGTATCTGTTGAGCTGAATAAAGGGTATTCAACCAAGTATTAAATTAAAATAATGCGGATTTATTGTTTTGTACGAATACTTTTTTCACCCGAAAAGTGAACATGTTGCATTGTTTTTTTGTTGCATTGAGATATAATTTCTTTTGATAGTATTTTTGAATACTATGCGTCTCTATACATAATTTAAATCACTTTTCCTGTTAAGTTTGTGTACTTACATACATTAAAATACGATTTTTCAAGTGTACGAATATTTATTTCCCCCCACTGTATGTATTAGCAACTACATCACGTTCGTCTAATTAATCTTATATTTTTTGGAGTTAAGGATTGTTTGATGCTGACACCGTATATAAATAGGTTCAGTCCAATTTGGACACGTATCCCCAATTCTTTCAGTGTCATCATACGACCTGGAAGAATTATTTTTAATGCTCGAATTTAGTAAAATTAAGAAATTAAAAGTTCAGATGTCAAATTGAAAGTTACGTTCATCATTGTCTTAGAGGTGAACTGACCGGTCAAAAGAACAGTTATGCACCTAATTTTATTTTACATTCACCGAGAAATATTGAACAAGTATTACTACTTACAGTGAATTTGGTCGAGAAAAGGGCAGCGAATGCTACCCAACGCAAATAACTACATATCGGAACATCGCTACGTACGATACCTTCCTCCGCTGGTGCCCGTAAGTGTTCGGTTGTGGAGGCAACAGCGCATTTTATACCCTTCGGTACGAGCCGTGATCTACTCGTGCTGATGCCTGCAGGTGTTCGATTGTGTAGTATGTAATGTAATAGCGGCTTCAGCATTTATTAGGCATCATTAAAAATCTCCAATATTTAATTGTTTATTTTGAAAAAATATGAAATTCCACTAAAAGTGACCCAATTAGCGATTTGCAATAGAGCAAATTATTTCACAAAAACTACCTATAGCGCGTAAAACGACTTGACTTCAAAAAATTGTATCAAAGGTAATCCTTTAACCTCGGATATTCATCTCCGGTTATAGACCCAAGTTATTAAACAATTAAACAAGTTATTAAACAAGACCCAAGTTATTAAACAATTGTTAAATATAACTGAGCACAAGAATTAGTTGTAAAAAACAGAATAAATCATTGAGAAGTGGTTATTCCACAACTACGAAACATGTCTCTGACCGCTACCTCTAGTTTGCATCGCAGCCAACAATTGGCAATTGCATCTTTTACTGAATCTTCTTGTAATGGTTGCGAGTTCTCAGTAAATACACGCCCATAAACATCGCTTGAAATCATCGGTCGCACAGACTGGATGAAGCACCTGAGGTACTGGAATTCACAGGAAATTAGCCTGAGCTCCATAAAAGGCGAGGTTTGCGTCAACACAGCAGCACCTGAGGGGCTAAGAGCCTGATGGGCCATCACGCTGCACACACCCAAATTGCACAGGAAATAGAAGTCCGCCCCTCTCAAGAACAACAGCACCAGCAGCACTTGCTGCACTGCCTGTGCCTTGTCAAAGGTCAAAAGATCACTAGAAATTTTGCAAATTGACAAGGATTCTCTAACATAGTCTGATAATACGAAGATGTATCCCAAGTGTTCTCTTGAGTAAGTTTTTGAACCCCTAATATTGATGGCTACACTTGTATCAAGAGACCGGCCCGAATTTTCGGATTTAACCGAAGAACTTTGTTTATGATTTCCAAGACTGTGTCCTTGTGGACCTTGAGATGGTGTGACCGTGACTTTTGAATGGCTATCGTTACACAAATCTTCTCGGGAAGGGCTCATTTTGCGTAAATGAGAACGGTTACCAGATTTTTGACGAGCATGGGCGTCAGTCGATTTTCTCACTTCTGTTAAATATAAGCAATCAATCACAGACGTTTCTTCAGTACAGTCTACACTAATAATATCTATTGCATTACAAGAAGACGGCGAAGACTTCAATTTGAGCTGTTGGCGGCTTGGAGTAGTTGAATTGCATTGATCATTACTAATGACAGCACGAGGTGGACAGCTTGGCTCAGTTTTAATCCGCCTGGAACTGTTGGCTTTCTGGACCACTATCACATCCTCAGTAACTAAGTTTCCTTGAGGGTCAGGTGTAGCCATACCTCTACCACCAGGAGCAATTTTTAATGGGATTAATACATCACTAGTGCGCTCACAAGTAGGTTTAGGGACAAGTTCGAACACACATGGTCCTAAGCTCTCACATCCATCTTTACTTACAGCTTCTGATTCTGCTGGTTTACCAGAGTTGACATCTTTATCCATATTTACAGAGATATCGGATGCGGGAACATCCGTCGGTAAGTCTGAAGAAACAAAAGACTGTGGAGCATCGTTAAATGACTGACTTACCGAATTATGAATGTTTTGAGCAACGGGAGAAATGTTCTTTAGTACACGAGTTGATGGTTGATAACTTACATAACCTCTTGGTACATGAAATTCTGGTTTAAAACTGTCATTGACGCTTCCTGGACGAGATGGGCGTCGAAAATTTTCATTGGTGTTTGGTACACAAGATTCTTTTTGAAAACTGTCATAGCTTCTTGATCCACGAGAGGCTTGTTGAAAACTGTCACAGGTGTTTGATACGCGAGATTCTTGTTGAGAGCTGTAGTAGCCTCTAGGTCCATGAGATGCCTGTCGAGGACTGTCATAGGTGTATGGTCCACGAGATACGTGACGAGAACTGCCATAGGTGTATGGTCTACGAGATACGTGACGAGAACTGCCATAGGTGTATGGTCTTAAAGATGCTTGTCGAGAACTTTCATGAGTGTCTGGCACACGAGATTCTTCACGACACCTGTCGTAGCCTCTTGGTCCACTAGATGCCTGTCGAGGGCAGTCACAGGTGTATGGTCCACGAGATATATGTCGAGAACCGTCATAGCTTCTTGGTCCACAAGATGATAGTTGAGGACTACTATCACAGGTGTTTGGTGCATGAGATTCTTGTCGAGATTTGTGATACCTTCTTGGTCCACGAAATGCTTGGCAAGGACTGTCATAGGCGTTTGGTCCACGAGAAGCGTAATAAGAACTGTCATTGGTGTTTGGTCCACGAGAAGCGTGATGAGAACTGTCATAGCTGATTGGTCTGCGAGATGCCTGTTGAGAACTGTTAAAGGTGATTGATCCGTGAGCTGCTTGACAAGGACTGTCATAAGTTCTTTTTGCAGTGGAGCTAACTTGATCCGGCATTCTTCATACCTGAGCATCATTCCCCATCCAGAATGATTGATCATTACTAGAGCAGGATGTATCCCGTTTGTACGGAGATCTCGCGCAGAAATTGGAGTGATGGCGAAATGGTTTAAACCGTCCCCTAGAATAACTAGCTCTCTCATTCTGGCGGGCTGATATGAAAGGCCTTTTAGATTGCTTTACATTGTGATGATCGAAATTATTCTGTCTATACGTAGATGGGCCCTGAAAATAATTTATCCCCGAATCATCTGTAAAGTTTGTAGTGGCTGCATGAGGGGTTGGGTCCGTAGGAAGTATCTCTTGAGCAGAACTTTGACTAATATAGACGTTATCCCTGTTGTCAGTAGAATTAACCAAAACTTCGGAGTAAATAGGTGCGTTTTGCTGGCTTCCATTATCTTGATCCATGAAGTCATTAGTCATATTTGATGTTGTGTTGCCAAGTCTGGATGAAACACAGTCATTTGATTGATATTGACCAAGACTTCTACCAGCATAGCCGTTACTGACTGATGGTGCCGGAGAAACGTCAGAAGATATGCTTATGGAAGCAGTTCCCTGACTAGAAACATGGTACATTGTACCCTTTAACACAGGAGTTGAATAATTAATGTTGGAAGATATTGAGGTATTTTGTTCCTCTTGAAGAGAATTAACCTTGGGCATAGCACTCAAAACTTTCGAGGAACCAGGTGTAGGTGATCTCTTATGTGGAGGCCATCTTTCCGTGGAGCTGTTGACCACAACTGAGACTGGAGCTTTCGATGAACGTTTTTCTTCATTGATGCAGCTTCTTCTGATCAAGACATCTGTTTCTAGTGAAGTGATAGAAGAGCCAGACCCACCAGCGCTTCTCACGGGTGATGTAACACATTTAGAGTTTTTGGTTGTGGGACCATTTTTTTCCGGAGAACTCAAAGCCTCGGGTGTTGAGAATAAGGAAAACTTCTTCTTCGATTTCCCTGGTGTATGTGAACTGCCAAATTTCTTCTTACCACGTGACTGCTTCCGCTTCGGCTGCTTAGGCACAGGGGAAATTTCTTCAGATGGAGTGGTCAGTTCATCCAATTTGTGTCTGAGCTTGAAGAGTTGAACGGCACGTTTCTGGGACTTTGCTCGAAATTTTAATAGCATGTCTTCAGTGTGCAGATCAGGATGACAATTGATCATGTGCTCAAATATGTTATAGGTTGTTTGTGTGCATTCTGGTAGTTTGCACACACTCAAAAGCTTTGAAATTTTTTCATTTAGATTTGTAATTTTTTTCTCTTGCTCAGCCATTCTGATTCAACAAGGCTTGATTTTGCATGTCAGCAGTCATCAGCAACACCTGTAATCAGCAGCAACACCTGTAATCAGCAGCAACACCTGTAGTCAGCAGCAACACCTGTAGTCAGCAGCAACACATGTAGTCAGTCCAGTAGTCAGCAGCAACACATGTAATCAGCAGCAACACCAGTAGTCAGCAGCAACACATGTAGTCAGCAGCAACACCAGTAGTCAGCAGCAACACCTGAAACCAATAAAAAATGTTAAAATAAATTTGTAATAGGTTTGGAAATGTAAATCTTCAAATAAATAACAATGAGATTGATGTACCTTTTTCCAATAACTGTTCATACATTAGCTGCAGCAAGGATTATTGGCTAAATACTTTCCCTTTGGATTGAAAGGGTAAAAATTTTATCAGTACTAGGAGTGGTTTTAAAGTTTCTATTGATAATTTTGAATGTAAGTGAGAGAATTTTTAAATAAAATTACTTTTGTGAGATAAAATAACTATTATCCAGCCAATAAGGAATATTATCTAACATTACAATAATTAATAATAATGGAGAAGATGCATCTGAAAGCAATGACTTACAAGGTAATCTGGTAGCCATTTGTTGATGATAAATAAATAGATTCTAAATATAAATAGCTTTAAACCACTTCAATGCATAAGAAGCTTATGCAAACCATCTTATTAGTAATTCTAAGATGCATTGTATTTCAGGACCCTGAAAATATATAAATTAAAACCTGAAAATGAAAAGCATTTATAAAATCGTATAGACCTTTGCTTCTGCTCAGAAATAATCATACACAGGAAATGTATTGCTCACTAGTTAAAACATTAATAATGAGCATAAATAACAAAAAATAAATTCTTGACAATTTAAATTATTAAAGATAACATCGGATGGGGTAATGAGGGACAGGCAGGTTAAATCAGGACAGTCCTCTGCGTAAAAACGTCTTGGCGTAAAAATGTTATAGAAGTGAAACTAATTGAAATATTGCAAAACTGAAAATAGTGGCATAAACTTTAACATTTTTCCTATCTATGTAGCATAAAGGAAGTTAGGAAATCATAGATTTACTAGCTCTAAAAATCCCTGAAAAAATGGTAAAAAATTATATTTTGAAAGAATACTTCTGTCAAGATCTGTAGTCAAAAAATATTTGCCATATTAAAAAACTTTGCTCAAAAAAAATTGCAGACAGGTATTAACTTTAAAACTTTATTGATGGAAATTTATTGCATTCATTTATTTTATTGCGTACTACCTCAATCCAAAACAAAATGGTGGCCATTTTTGCAAGATGGGGCATTAATGGGACCGGGGTAATATGGGATAACCCCCCCCCCTCCCTGGGGTAATATGGGATAACCACCCCCCTGGGGTAATATGGGACACCCCCAGGTTAATACGGGATCCCCCTAAAAATGCATTACAGTAGAACCTTGGATAGCAGAAGCTCTAATTAACAAAAAAAATCAGTTAACAACAAAGAATTTTGATCAAATTTACTGGTCTCAGCAAATAAATTTCACTCAATAAAAAATTTATGCATGACTAATCATCACAAAATTGTCTATAGATTGTCAGAGATAGAATTGTGCAACAGGCAACAGAATGAAATGTAATTAACCTAAACTATGATTTATTTCTGCAAAAAATATTATGGTTGTCACTAAAATATTCCTTTCTGCTTCAGGTATGTTTTTTACAATTTTTTTCATAGTGAATTAATTCACTTGATCCTATTATAATGGTGGGAAATTCCAAGCCCTGTCCCATACTCTCATGGAGGAAATGCTGTCCAGCTGCTGATATGAAACTTTCAGGGGACAAGGTTGTTGTCAATGGTGTGGAAGTTTTTTGGAGGGGAGGTTTTAAAAGTGTTAGGTATAGAATAGAAAAAAATAGTTTTTTAATTGAAAATAGATATGGTAATATCAACAAAGGGAAAACAAAATACAAATCACAGAAAACGTCATTTATTCTACATCTAAATCATCTACAAATGAAGAGGAGGACTTCAGAGTACTGCTAGTAATGGATGAGTACACTCTGCATGCTTCAAAGGTTTAAAATTAGGTTTTATTTCAAGAGTCTTCAATTATCCCATTTACAGGGGTACGTAACTCAGGACGCTTTTCTTTTTTTTTTTTTTTTTTGTTCCTGGCACATTATGAATAGCATACAGGATTTGTACCAGTATTTAGAAAAAAATTCTAAGACTTTTCCATATAGGCGACAGGTCACATCAGGCCTACACTTTAGTGCCAACATCACTATGTTACGTTATGTTATGACTCCATGACCATCATTATAATTTTCCAAGACTCATAAATGACAGGTTTAGCATGACTGAAAGACTAACCGTACATATTCTATCATCTCCTACAGTTGATAAATAGCGAACGTGTAAATGCATATAGCTCTTCATGGCTCTTCAAAGGAGCACAATGTACCGTAAAATGAGGTAATAAGGGACAGTTTTGAGCATTTTTTGTTAATTACTTCTTACCATGAAACATATCATAAATGAGTTTACGCTCATTTAAAGGTCTTTGTGAGGGCTATTGTACATCATCCCCAAAAAAATTCCATATGCTATTTGTAAGGTGCTAGACACAATATAAAAAATATAAAAACATCAATTAACAACAAAGAATTTTGATTACATTTATCTTGCTCAGAGAAAAAAATTTCACTTAACAAAAATTACTGCATCAGTAATCACAGAATTGTGCATAGAATGTCTTAGATAGAATTGAGCACTGGGCAACAAAGAATCAAAAGTAATTAACCTAAACTATGATTCATTTCTCCAAAAAATATGATGATTGTCACCAAAATATTCCTTTCTGTTTCAGGTATGTTTAGTTTTTTACAATCTTTTTAGTTATAGTGAAATAACTTGACTTGATTAAAATTGAGAAAAATTACAAGCCATCCTGTAAGCTTACATATACAGAAGAAATGCTGTATGGCTGCTGATATGAAGCTTGCAGTGAACAAGGTTGTTGTAAATGCTCAATGGCATGTCAATGGATACAGTAATATCACATTAATAATACAGTAATGTATGGATAAGGTAATATCATATCAAAAAAGAAAAAAACAAGTAAATATCACAGAAAATATCATTTATTCTACATCTACATCATCTACAATGGATAAGGAAGACTTCAGAGTACCGTTAGTAATGGATGAGTACACTCTGCATGCTGCAAATGTTTTAAAATTGAGCTTCATTTCAAGTGTCCCTTATTACCCTGTTTCCAGATTTATGCAGGAGGCTTTTATATTGTGTCTAGCACCTTAGAAACATCTTATGGAATTTTTTTGGAGATGTCATATGATAGCCCTTACAAAGACCTTTAAAATGAGCCCAAACTAGTTTATGAAATGTTTCGTGGTAAGAATTTATAAAAAAAATGCTCAAAATTGTCCCTTATTACCCCTTTTGACAGTAATTAGGCTTAGGAGAACATTCAAAGCCTGGTCACCATATTGCAGATGAGCAAATATTGACTTCTATGACAAATGGCAGCAATGCGGCTCTTCATTGGAATATCACCACCTCTAGTAGAGCTGAAGCAAGATCCCAGGGAAGTGAAAGGCCTTTCAGTCTTGCGCAAAAATCCCATCGTTGAAGCAGGGGTGACACAGAGCATTCACATCTGCTTCAATGCCAGCGCATTCACGCCTGCTTCAGTGCACAGGCGCAGGCATGACAGCACATTCAACAGAACGTGGCATACACCCGTAGTCCACATAGTCCCCTGACAATCTCAGGAGGTCCCAAACTTTGTCAGAATGTCCCCTTGCCCATTTCCAGAACATCAGCTGACTATTAAAGTTCCCATTTTTGAACAGAGAGGGCCTTTACAGAGCAGATCCATTCCTACAGAGCAGATCCATTGTATTTCAAAGACAATTGTGCTATACAAGTGCCTGGATAAGTGGAATAAAAGCTGCAGAGCAGACCTTAAATCTGTCAGTATTAAAATAGGCTTTCCTTACATAGATTCATCCTCAGCAACCAGTTAAATGGCTTCGTGAATTGTAAATTGTTCAGCACCAAGAACTGTGTGCTCTCATTGGAGTAACCAGCCAGTTGCCAACTGGGTTGATGGAACAAAAAGCCCAGCTGAAACTGACCACTCATGAGACTTGGAGCCATCTGTATACAGTACTAAGTATAAATTTAGATATATTTTAGATAGTGTTTCAAGAAAAAGTGAGAGAAGCAATTCTGAATAAGTTGATGTTGCATAATAATTAAGAATTTGTCTCACAAGTTGAGAAGTATGTTTGATGCAAGATCCACTTGAGGAGGAATTTGACTTATCAGAATGAGTTGCAACTTAACAAGGAACTGGAAGGCCCAACTTTTGGAGGCTTTCCTGAGCTCTAATGACAAAAGGAGTGTCACCATGAAGTTTAAGGTCAGAGAATCCCAACATTTTGGGGAATTGGTGCCCTGCAGGCATGTACAACTACCTTAAAATCCATTTAATGAACAGATATAAGAATCATTTTTGCAAAGATGCAATGAAGTTGCAGAGACATTATAGATGTAGTAGGGCAAGCTCCCTGAATGTATTGGAAGGCAGTGACTTTGAAATGTCCCATGAAATTGTTAAGCCATACTTCATCTTGCTTTGTATGAATGCCACATATATTCTGCGTAGTAGCTGTCAATTGTCATGAGGCTCCGCATTTCACTGAACTTAGCGCTCAATCACTTTCAACCTTTTAAGTCAAGCAATGAAAGTTTGTTCAACATGTTCTTTGAAGGTGAAATGAGTGGAACCCAAATAAAATTCCAGCACTTTCAGCATACCACATTCTGCATATATATATTCCTGTTGCAGAAACCAAGTGATACAGCTGGAGTAGATTGATGAGATGTGAGAAGACCTGATAAGTGCACAGGGCTGGGATCAACTTTATGTGCCAGCGAGTGCACCACCCACCAATATCCTCAAGATACCTCTGCATGTGGCCACATGCTTCAATTAAGGATGGCTCATTTTCCAAAAATGTTACAATATCATCAGCATATCCAACTAGCTTCACACAAGGGGAGAGTGGGAAATCATGCAGCATCACACGAAGAGTGTTGGTGAAAGCACAGCACCTTGTGGTACTACAACTCTAACAGGATTTGAAGTTGATTTACTAACCCTAAACTGTACTTGGACAGTTTTATTCTGGAACTAACTGTACAAACATGCCAAAATCCAATCAACTACACCAATTACATGCAGTTTGAAAAGTAGACCATCATGCCAGATGCTGTCAAATACCCCCTCTATGCCCAGATAGGCAGCCAGACAATATTCACAAGCAAGTAATGGTGTAGTGATAGCATTTTCAATCAGGTGCAGTTAATCAACTGGGCTTTTTCCTTTTCTAAAACCAAAGTGAAGTGAAGAGCTGACACCTTGACTTTCCAAGCCATGCTGCAGGCAACATAGTACCTACCAGGTGCTCTGTGAGTTTTCCCATGCAAGGGAGAGTGTTGGGTTGGTACCCTGACACTCGTTCAGGAGACTTTCCTGATTTAAGAATAGGTACAACAATCCTATGCTTCCATGCATCAGGGACAAGCCCTAAGGTACAGCTTGTATTCAAGAAAGAAAGCAACTCCTGCTTATACCAGGGCAATGCCTTAGAATAGAAAATATTCATAACTGTGTCATGGCCAGTAGTTTTTCAATGGATTGACAGCCAGAGAGAACTAACCAGCTGTGATAGGAATACAATCAGTGTTTGAGTCAGGATATATCTCTCACCAAATCAGAGTTGCCACTGCTAGTGGTGGAGTGGAAGGAACAGCTGGTAACAAGTAATTAGAAAATAATGAGGCCTTGGCATAGTCATCATCATGAGCAGCATCAAGCAGGGGATAAGATGAGTAGGTAGCTTATTGGCCTGCCCTGAATGATGCATATTTTTCCCCAAGTCTCTCTGGTGGTAGTGGATTAGGAGATTGCCCACATACTGGATTCAATTTTACCGCTGCTTCTTGAGTTTGAGGTTTCAGTGTAGTATGGTGTGAATTTTATGAGGTTTGCTGGGGTGGGAGAGTGCCACAATCTTCCCTATGCTTGACACATCAAAGCAACTGCTTTTGAGCATTCTGCATCCCACCATGGTGTAGCAAAGCAACAATTTCTTTTCCCTGTGCTTTGGGGAACTGATAGTGAAGCAGCTTTCAAGATGGCATTTAATAAATAAACACAACAACTGTCTGCATCCTCAGTACCACTCTGAGAGGAGATCAGTCATCAGTGCATCATCAAGGGCCTGCTGAATGAGGGTCCAGTTGGCTTGATAAAATTTCCATCTAACTGGGACATTTTTAAAAGATTTCACAAGCTTGGTTCCAACCATGCTACAGATTGGAAAATTATCATTGCCCAAGTACAGCCCTTGCGTTAAGATGGCTCTGGCAGACAGATTAGAACTAAAGGTGAATATGTAAACAAAATCATAGTTGCAGTCATATTAGAGCGGTCCGACTGCATCATCACATGTTCAGTTGACACTGGCTGTACAATCGGACTGTTTTTAGGGTAAAATTAGTTATTTGGGGTAACACGTGCATGCAACCTTGTAAATAAGTTCATGGCTTGTAAACAGTTTTTCATTACTCAGCATAAATGGCTTTTCATTAAAAATTACCCAGCGACGCATCTTGAAAATGGTCGGCGACGCTTTGGGCTTAATAACCCATATATTGGCAACGCTGCTTCAGAGCTTCCACCTTCTGCACCTGGTATATGTAGAGATTGTAGACCATAAGACCAAGACCAGTAAACTTGAGTAAAGTATTCTGGATACCGTAAAATGGGGTAACTTAGACCACTTTTTTTCTTATAAATGATGCCATTTTCTTACTAGCTAAATTAAACTTGAATTGAAACATGCAAAATACAGGTCTATACTCTAGCTTCACTCACCATAAATTGCTGGCTCCTGCCTCTCATAGTCTTTATGTAATTTCAAAAAAAGTGATGGTCTTTGTTACCCCAGCTCTTGGGGTAACTTAGACCGGGTGGTAAAATCAATTATATTTTTTGGTAAAATAACTCCAAATAACTCCAGGTTTTGGTGCATTGTAGTAGAACTCTTCTAGTTACATATGCAAATGACAAACTTGAGGAAAGTGTCATAGTTTGCAAATGGGGGGCGCCGCCCCATAATGAGGGAAATGTGACTACCTAATGGCAGCCCTGATGGGGTAATATTGACTGGCTTGGAAATTAAGTTAAAATTACCATATATAAGACTCTGTAGAGTCTGAAACATAAAGAAAAAACATAAATAGGCTGTCAAACATAAAATATGTTATATATGGTAATTTTATATTAACTTCCAAGCCGGTCTATGTTACCCCGTCAGGGCTGACATTAGGTGGTCTAAGTTACCCCATTTGGGGGCGGCGCCCCCCATTTGCAAACTATGACACTTTCCTAAAATTTGTCATTTGCATATGTAACTAGAAGAGTTCTACTACAATGCATCAAAACCTGGAGTTATTTAACCAAAAAATAAAAAAATTGGAGGGGGTACTCTGACAGGCTTTAAATAATAGCTTTTTTTCGTGGGTCACATTTTTAATTTTTTAACCTATTAGATATGCAAACTTTTCAAATCTTTCTATTGTGTTATGTAGCCTCAGTATTAGGCCTTTAATGCACATTGACAAAATTTTTCTATGTCAAATAGTTTTTAAGTTGTGGGGGTTTTTGTAAAAAAAAACGAAAAGTGGTCTAAGTTACCCCGCCGGTCTAACTGTCTAAGTTACCCCATTTTACGGTACCTGCATTATCATAGCCTACATTAGAAATTGATTTAAATTGTGAGTATAAATGAGGAAATTAAAAATGAACTGATTCTAAAAAAAGCTGTGGTTTGTCCCTATGTTAAATAAATGGTGCAGGGTGCACAGCACAAATTCATAAAATGACAATAAAAATTCCCACGCACCTGGCACATCTTCCTGACCATGGAGAAGATATTGGTTTAAATCTTTGGTTACGTTAGGTAAATAGCTAAGAAAATACAAATGAACTGATTCTAAAAAATCACTGGTTTGCCACTGTCATTATGGTAGGTAGCAGGAGGCTGGAGGCCTGGAGCCAGGATCCAGGAATCTTCCATGTTTAAGTTTAACCAGGAACCAGCTTCAACTCCTTATGAAAAAGACCAAATTCACTAAAGGATAAACAAAATAAAATTAATCAAATAAAAATAAATTAATATTCTAATAAAAAGATAAAAAATAATAGAATATAAAAAAACATATTCGGCAAAACAGACTGGCAGACGCCAGACAGAATGTTAAGTAAAGTGGAAATGTTTATTCTTCGAAAAAAAATTTGCCGGATTTTAGAGAGCTCAAATGGCACAAGTGAGAACTGGCAGTCTGGCTGTCTCCTTTGCTTATTGCTTCTACTTACTAGGTTAAGATGAAGCGCGTCACTGACTGAATTATTGGCGCCCACATTCAGCAGTTTTCGGGGGGGGGGGCAATAGCCTGAATCCCTAGGGCATTATATGTTGATGGCCTGGAGCAGCTGAAGCCTGAAGGCACTTGATAATCATTTCACTACTCAGCAGGAAACTCAGTCAGGGTCAGGGGCTGCGGCCTGTAACTATATAAGAGTGAGGACAGGCTGAAGGAGACTCTGAGGAGGGTTTTCTTTTGCGTCCGATATTTGCGGAATATTCGTTGGGCATTTGGATTTGGAGCGTGGTGAGCCTGAAAAGGACTTTCATGAGTAAAGCCTCAATTACAGCTTCTTTCTTTTGGAGTATGGTCATCTCAATTACAGCGCACTCACACTGCGCATTATGACGAATTGTCTTTGCTATTAATTCCGTTCATTTGAGACCGTCATCTTGACTGTAGACGTGAAACGGTGAAAGTGTGACTTTTTTGCTAAATCATCTAACCAATAAAGTTCCGTGCGCCTTAAGCTGATGATCTTAAACAGTCGTTTTGGTTAATTTGAGAAACCACACATCGTGTGTTAGTAGTTTATTCATTATTAATAAGTACTCATTAAATGACTTAAAAATAGAAAAATTAGGCATGTTAACCCTATTAGTACCAATGAGCAGTTTTCATGATTTTTATAACTCACTGTCTGGCCGGTTGATCAGTATCTCAAACGACAAGAATTTAAGAAATATTTTACTTCTAAGTAGAGGTTTTTAGGCGTAATACATAAATTTCCTTATGAAATAATGTATGTCAAAAGAAATTGTTCAGAAGCTTGTTTCATTTACCTGTGATACTTATTACGAATATGCATCACAAGTTCTTATGATGCATATTCCAACAAATTCTTCTAAAATTTGCACCCGAACGTCAATGGTGGAAGCGCAAAACCATGTTTTAACTATGCAAGTTCCTAATTTTTGTGGCCCATCGGACATTTTTGCGACAGGTCTTGCAGTCTGTATTCCTATTCACAACGACTTGAAATATACAGCAAACTACAGAACATTTGCCAATGAAAATTTTCCCGCAAGCTCCTGGATAACTTCTATATGTAACTTATAGATAAAAAAATCTATGTTTGATACACAGGATTTCTTGCTTATGGGCAGCTCGGCGTATAATTTCTACTGAAAAATAGGAACTTAGACCACTATCTACAACTCAACTCGATTTATTTCTCTAAAATTTTTGGGTTGGGAATGAAAATGAAAAATCTCATGACTTTTACACGAGTAAAATTTCTCAGGAGCTAGAGCACAAAGTTTAATTCGAATTTATTTCGATGAAACCGAACACATATCTTGGTCGCTGCAATTTCGGATTATGCTCTCTAGTGCGTAAACTTTCCCGTCAAAAATATGGTAACCCTGATCCATGAAATGCACGACAATTACCCAGATATCTCAATGTCATTTTATTTTTATTCCACGAAAAATCTCGTATATATTGGAAACACCATTTCACGAGAAACGGCGTTTTCAAAAAAGCGCGCTCATTTTGCTGCAGAGCATGTGCAGAGTGCACCAACAAAGTATTGACTGTGGCGAGGACTACTCCATATTTTTATTGGCATTTTTTGTATAACAATCAATCGAATTTGCTGTATTTGCTCTATCAGTGATATATTTGGTATTATTTTTAATTGTTCTAAGAAATTTATTTCTTTTCTTGAATAGAATAGAATTTTCAAAGTTTGTCAACTTGTATCCTACACACGTTGTTGGGAGTAAGGTGGTTTCATCACGTCGAATATTGACCGTCTGCAGAGTGGACGTGCTGGAGCTGAGTGAACGTTTTTCTTTCGAAGTGTCCCATAAATTTGTCCCATATATATAAACAGAATGTTTGCTTTGTGGTATGCTGTCTTAGGATACGATGAATGGTCAAGGTGAGTTTGAAATTCGTAAGTTTCATTCAAAAATAATGTACGCTACGAACACGAACGAAGGCACACGGTAAAATTTTTTCGATCGTATGTGAGATTTAATTTTATTTTTCGTGATTATGTTTCAAATATTAAGCTATGCATCCGAAATATATACCTTATTTTTTATCGAAACTTTGTCTCCTTGACTGCCGTTTACACAATTTTTCAATTCTGGAACACAATGGAAAATGTTCCTAAAATGTTTACACGAATGTTGAGTAAGGTAATTTTTTCTCAGTAAATTTAATTGAACAATAAAAATTAGCGTCGAATCAAACATCAATCTTGTGTCATCAAAAGTTTTCAAGAAACTTCCATTTCTACCTAGAAAATGTTTTTAAACTCGACACTCGTCCACCCATGAGAGCTGCCACCGTAGATGAGCTGATCTCGCTGCGTCTCCATGCCCGACTCGTTTTCCATTTGTTTTCTTCGTTTACTCAATTTGTCTTGATTTATTCGTTTGCACACTTCCTTTTGCTTCATTTGCTTGCTAAATCTCTTTGCTTCATTTGTTTGATCAATTCTCTTTGCTTCATTCGTTTGATCAATTCCCTTTGCTTCATTTGCTTGCTAATTATCTCTGCTTCATTCGTTTGCTCAATTACCTTTGCTTCATTCGTTTGTTTAATTCCCTTTGCTTTATCACTTTCTCAATGAGCTATGGTTCGTGGTGACAATGAGATCATTTTTGATACTTCAAGTAATAAAAATCTTTTTAATTTTTAATTTTATTTTATTAGAACTTGATTTGAGGAAGCTTTTTTCTGTATTTGCATTTAGCGTCCGAACTGAAGTATAAGACAATGTCGTCCCAGATGTCTGATGTACAAGAAACAAATACAAGAAACAATTGATTTAACTCATTTTTAAAAACTTATCATGTGCTCGTATTGATAGTACATTTTTTAATTTTTCCTGTTGTTAAGCGGCAACTAAATCTGGAGCCTAGCAACATTAAATGGTGATTAAACACGTAGGAGATGGAGACAGCTTAGGCCGTAGGCCTAATCCTCCGGACCGCAAGTCTGGGGTGAGGCGTAACGGTTGTCTACCTGCGCCTCGCACCAATTACCAATACAGAACTTCGTGAAGAAATAACAACTCAACATCCTCAAAAAAAATAAATTAAATGATAGTCATCAAGAGATAACAACACGATAATTATTTGGAACCCACAATGAGCGGTAATTTCAAACGTGTAATTAAGCAGCACTAATAAACGCACAGCTTTATATATGATCCGATCGATTTCGAGATTTTCAATGTTAATGAAAATACCCGCTACCACAATGCGCGTCTATGAATATCCTTTACAATTATTTGATAGAAATTTGTTCATAATTAGCTTTCCAACTACTTATACCAGCAACGAGCATTCCATCCTGTATGTTGGTGGGCCTTGTCCCTAAATGCTATCAATCTTACTTTTGCAGATCAAACGATATATACAACCGAGTTGAACCAAATTCCAAGTATAACATAAATTTTCTAATAAACTCACTTAAAAGATTTATCGAAAATTAGAAGCCTTTTCATCAAGGTCTCGCGCGCATCTGTAATTGCAAGTTGTCTGCATATTTTTTGTTAATTTGTTAATGTCATTGCCTATCACTGCTCACTGTCGTTTTAACAGTTACTGTTTTTAACAACCTCTACACCATGCTTACATTTTTCACTTATTATTGTTTAGTAGATGTGAATAAATACAAAACAAATATTTAGCATAATCGATAGTCAGAGGCTTAAAAAGGCCATAAATTTTGACTTGTTTCATTCTTTAGTATCTCCCTCGACCTTCGAATTGTCGAGACCATCCCTGGGTACGAAGGAGGGCTCTTCTTTCATTGTACAGTAACTCCAGATCTCTGTATTGAAGTAAATATCTGTGCCAACCATGGCACTGATTCCTTTATCCATGTCATCCTCCTACACGTTTGCTTAGATTTCATAAAATTTTTGCTTCCGCTTTTTTTTCATTCTCAATTAAGAATATTGTTGATATAATGATATTATATATTGATATAATATTTTATTAATTTTTGCTGATGCCCACAGAGAAGTTCTTTTAATGATTTCATTGAACTAATTAATGCTAATCTGACAGGATACCAACGCGAATAACTACAAGTCATTACTAACATGACTGGAGTGAAAAATAAAATTCTATTTAGGAACTTGTTCCCAGTAGCGTTATCGGGCCACTTAGGAAGATTCGCGTTATACGGACTGGTGTTGTAGATCGCAGCGATTCTTATCGCGTTAATCCTGCAGTTACACCAGGTGCTTTCTTCCTTTGCAGGAACGGCTGCCCTTTCCTCTGGTGAGTCTAATCTTAACTCTGAACAGCTCACAAATGTAAGTACTTCTGGAATTCCAAATTATCTATAGTTATGACAATTGCGTCAGAGGCATGCGCATTTCATTGAATTTTTGCTGATGTATAAAATGCGTCATCCAAGCCCTAAGTAGAACGGATGATGAAACATCATTGCTCCAGCTGTCCGTAACTGATGTTTAAGGTACTGAAAATGATAATGATGAATCATTGAAATCGTTGATCTAACATCACTCCTGCTGTCTGTCCTTTTCGAATTTATTACACAAATGAGAGTCAAATTTAGGGGATTGAGGAAAAAAACTATGTTCGAACATGTATGGCAGTAACCATTTTTTTAGCTAGGTACTTGGGCATTAAAATCATTGCGATTTTGTCAGGGAAACGTTCGAATTTTTTTTCAATCAACTAAGGTGGTTTTGATTATTAAAATAGAAATTATTGTTTGATTGTTAAAATTTTTTATACAAAACGCATATCTTCGGGGTTGCTATTCTTACGTAGTTCAAAATTCCTTATATAATTTCATCATTAATGATTGAAATTTGTGATCAGTACTTCTTGACACAGTCAGTCGGCAACTGCAAATAAAATTCAGTCACTCATCAAAACTCTCGTTTTTTAAGATTTCTCAGGGGGAAGCGAAGAAAATAATTGCTCGAAGCATATACTACATAATTTTTTACTATCTAAATGTAGTTACTTATTTCTAATTTTGCAAGAAGAATACTAGTAGGAATTTATTTTTTACGACCTTAATATTATTATACCTTATTAATTATTTTGCTGGGAACCTTATATGCGGGCACTGCAAGAGGCTCGAGGAGTCGAGGTGCAGGCATGCAGCGACTTCACAATAACTGATATCATTTATCATCATTCTCAGCGCAAAAAGCAGCTGCTGTTTCAATGATTCAGCAGTCATGAGAGAATGATGAAACGTGTTGCTCTCTATCGCCTATGGCCTTGTACTGTATCATATCGAAAGATTTAAGCACGTTTTCAACTTGGAGTTTTTATTTTTATTACAATCGTAGTTGTTCTGTGTATTTAAATAGGGTTACCAGATTTAAAATAAAAGTAAAATATGGTAAATTCTAATTAAAGACTCAATATTTTTCAACCAAGTCGACTACTTCATGTAGTCGACAAATGATCATGAGACGATACCCGCAAAATCTGAATGGCCACACTGTCCAAATTGTGACACTTTATTGCATACAGCACAAGCAGAGAGTGGGAGTTACATTGATCCGTTTTTTTTGCCTAGTCATACTAGGTCAAGCTGACCCACACACGAGCAAAATTGCACTGCTATTTGGGACAATCACCCTCTCATTTCTCTGATTGCAAGTTAGTTTTATTTTCGGTACAAGAATAGTCGAAGAAGGCATTCGTGTGTACGTGAGCTGTCACTTGTTGTTGCGGACAACCGGCAAGCGGAGCTTGGCCTTGAACCTGGGTTGCAGTCTGCACGCATTTCTTCAGCCGCAGTGTTTCTTGCTTGCATGGCAAAGATCACGAAGCTATTCTATTAATACCTTAGTTAATAGACCATCAATGCGCGAATATGATTCTCACATAAATTTGCACTATTAAATTCACGGCAAAGCAAGTGTTTAGTAAGTTTGTAATTCAGGCCGCCGCCACTACATGTGTGCAATTAGCTCAAATAGGTACACTGCTTACACCTCCGTTTATAGTTCTCCTGTATCTTTTTATGGATGGACATACACGTCGTCATGTTAGATGATATTTTTTTATCTTGCGCACACCTTCGTATTTCCTTGCCTATATGGGTTACCTGCCATATTGTATAATAATTATATCATTTTCTCGACTCAGTCCGATCCGAATGGATGATATGTTGAAATATTAATTTTAACGATGATAATAATCACTTAAACGATGGCTATAATAATTATCAGTAACCATGGCGAAAAGCATCATTGCATTTCTGAGCATAGATGTTAAAAACAGGAACACACTTACGGTAATACTTGAAACATACACAACAACAAAAGCCTTCTTCACGAAATATAATAAAGTTCTGTCGTAAAGCAGAGAGCTGAGTTGAGAAGGGAACATGAAAATATCACATTTCGTGGATATTGTTATGAGTTTTCGGTATACTGCTTTCATAATTTTCCTGGACTTGTTCGTGACTGATAGCACGGACACAATATGAGTTTTGCTGATAGTCCTTATCATGAATTGCTGATACAACGACTGAGCGAGTGTCGTTATTTCTCAATCGCACTCGCGGTGACCTTCAAAGGCTTGACAAAAAGGCGATCGGTATTTCATAAGATGAATTTATTAACTACAGGCATTAATTGCATTAATGTGCTCTAAAACAACAAAAAGTACCCTTATTAAGTTTATGAGTTGAAGGCTCTTTTTGTCGGATCATATTCCAGCGATAAGTTGCTGTGAGCGTAGCTTATCATAAGGTATTCGCTTCGTTGGGGCGTCAGATATTCAGGTGCATTATCCACAAGATAATAAAAAGGCTTAGTGCTTATATATAAGTTCAGTTTTTTAGTGATTTTTATAATTACAAATCCCGATAGTGGAAATTAATCATCCTTGCTTTAGTCTAATAAATCCTCTATTTTATACTAGAGCGTGCATTTGTATTCTGAAACCCACTGTCCAAAGTGAAACACGCTTATGACTCCAAATTTACCTTTTTCAAATCACTCCATATGTTAGTTTTAATTCATACTACTAACCACAAAATCCTGTTTTCCATGCTAAACAACGCGGTCTCATCTTGCTGTTATCTTAACAAAATGCTGTTCTACGAAATCATCATGGGGATGTGAAATTTTTCCTGTGAAATTTTTTCTCACTTTTTCTTCATGCAAGCTAAGAAACAAAAGCATTAATTTAAAATCCTGCTTTACAAAAAAATTCTAAGCATTGTAAAAAATCTCACAGGTAAGGCAACATCTGACACTTCTTGCTGCATATGTTGTTCATCATAAATTTCTGCATGCGCTAAAAAATTCTATTGTGAATATAAAACGATCTATTCAACCATTTGTCCTTGAAAATTTTAGCCATGTTTTCATAATTACAAATCAATTTTCGCGAAATGAAATTAAGAGAAAATCATATAGAATCATCTTTTACGTTTCAAGATCATAATTTGGTGATGTAAGTTCTTGACTTCGTGAAGCCGGACCATTCTTGGCAAGTTTCCAACTACGAACATTCTATTGGACCCTTCCTCTCTCTCACGCATGAACACAGGCACACAGGCCAGTTAGAAGAAAAGGCGTTAGGCGATCAAAGGAGCTGCCAAATGGTTGGGACTGAGTTTATAGCTGCTGTCCGGTCCGCTGTATATAAAAAACCAACACGCTCAACCTCCTCTGTATTAAGCCTGTAAATTGTCAACCCTTTTCCTCGGAAAATAATATCGCTTGAGAATGGAATTGAGAACATGACTTGGGAAAAATCACATACGTAGACAAATTTTTTAAAGAATTTAGAATAGATATCATCTTAGATGATAGTTCAAAATTATTCTATCCAATATACGATAGACATGCTCCGGTTAACATTTTTCAGACAAGAAATTGAGAAAGAAACGGGTGCGAAATTGTTCCATCTTATTCATAATGAAGCCATGCAAGTTAAAATTTGTAATAATAAATGAAATTTAGAAGCAAAATAACAAATGATATTTATCCCGTCATACAAAAGAATAATTTCGTTTAAACATTGTTTGAAGCTTGAAATTTTTTTTATAATAAACAGATACAGTTTGCTTAGCTCGTTCCTGTTTTCTTGATCTAAAGATTGTGAGCTACGAAAAAATTGCAACACTATGCTGTCGTTTCAGTTTCGCTGTAGCTTTTCTTCAGGACCTTATGGTGAACTTGTCGGAATAGTTCATCATGCGGGGAATAAATCCACTGAGGTCCATCGATTAGTGATGCACAATTTTTTTTACCTCCAGTTGAACGTGAAAACCCCGTTAATATAGGTTCTTGTATCATCTAATATCACCCGCTCCTTAAGTTTTTTTAAACACATTTTAGAGCGATCGAAAGTTTTAACGAGAGTCTCGGCAACTACGTCTCGTGACTGTCACGTTTTGACGTGTCAGTTGACAAGCTGTCAACTGTCAGAATCAACTCAGCTGACGTCATGACATTGACATGCAGCTTCTGTCTCTTATGTTGTTAAGTTATGTTTCCGACTCATAACAGACTCTTCTTAATTCTAACTTATAGAAGACTTCTGTTTCTGACTCTTGACAAGGGATTATCTTTTCGCACTCAACTGGCGTTTCATGCTGTCGTTTACGAATGCCATAATGTTGTCATTTTCACATGAAATACTTCATGCGCTCTCTCACACATGACACACTTCAAGCACTTTGACACACATATGTGTCATTATCTCTCTAGTCTCTACCATGTAAATAGATATTATTTTACCCTGTACACGGCTTCTCTATTAAACATCCAATTCTGAGTTGTCTAGCGCATAAACAAGCCCTTGTATGCATCCTAGAAAAAATGAGACCTATCAGACCTCAAAATTAACCACCGTTCAACCAACTAGAGTAACATTCCAAGTCTTTAGCTATCAGAACTTTGAGCGATGAGTTAGCCTTGACTCGTCGTTGACATTAGACACTCGCTGCACCTATTAAGGGGCATGTTGATTTGGGTGGAATTAGGGTGTGGTTTAACAAGTTTACCATGGGCGTCATAGGTTTCTAATTAATAGTAAAAATAAGGACTTCATCAAATAGTTAGGTATAAACTATTTCGACTATTTCGACAAATATCGGCCTTGCTGAAGTAGTGTTCGATATGTAATATACTGAGCTAACGCACCAGACGCTAATAAATTGTGCCCAGGCGCCTTGATGTCGTAATTATTATTTTTATTATTATAATTTGGCGCCTAATGCTCATCGATGACTTAAGAAACCAGTCTTGAATCCCTGCAGACGCATAATTTCCTCCCTTGGTGATACGAATTCATCTCAAGCTCGAGATGATTTGAAGCATAAAACTCTTCAATTGGCCTCATTAATTCTGTACTTCAGGGTTGTTAATGCTTATCTGATAGTAGGCTGCAACTTATAGTATATTATCTTAGAAGTAATATTAGGCCTATTAATTTGATATTGTGATGCTTTTTCATACTATCTGGGATGACAAATAGATAATGTGGGAAAAAACTCGGCAAATTCGAAACTGAATTTTGAGTTTCACTCGCAGGAATAAAGTACCCACATTCATCGGCACATTGCCATCACAAATGGCTTCCCTTTTCCTGTATGACATTTGATGATTTGAGACATTGTTTTGTGTGACGACTTTCTCTTAATTATTTACTAGTATTACTATTATTTGACCTAGAACATTGACGTATTCATGATGTAAATATAAAATTATAAAGTATCCCATGATTGCATGTAATGCCGTGATTTGTACTCATTCAAACATTCGAACGTTGATAAACTTTCCAGATGCAGGCATTTCACGAACTAGCACTACTTATCTAGGATTCCATATGCAGGTTTTTTTTGTTTATACGACACTGCACATTCTGATATTGAAGAACTATAGACATGTAGGCCTCACATGTATCAAGTGAGATGTGCATGGTGTTGAAATTCTTGCGAGACACGGGCTCAAGAGACACCAACTTGTGAAATCTGTGAGAGGTTGTGAAGCAACAGAACGCTTCGTGTCGTTGCTGATGCACAACTTGAAAATGATCAAACGATCACAAGAGATTAATACGTGAATACATTTAAATGTATTCAGGGAAAATTAAATAACATAATGGCGCTGAGGATATGACGGAAACGAATTAAAGTGAAACAGTGTATTATTATTTACAGTGAGAATTTAACATTACGATTTGTGGGATCTTCTTACTTTACTTCATGGATCTCTCTCCTTTAAATCATATTTTTTTAAATAATCTTCTTGGAAATTCTGAAAGTTGTTATAATAAAATATCGTAGCAGTAAATTAATTTAACATTTGAAAAATTCTATTTTTTGAGTAAGGAGCTAACATGTGTATCAACCCCAACAAGAAGAGTATGGACAGTGGAAATTTTTTTAATCATGTCTTGGTTCGCAAAAATAACTATATACAGGCTCATCCGATTACGCAAGAAACAGTCACTACTTTTTGTTTGTTCCTTGGAAATAGCATCAAATATCATGTTTTCATAGCAAGCGAAGAATTTATTTTAGAAAACGATGAGAATTTATTTTAGAAAACGGGTTGCCTCAAGCAATGAGGCAACCCTTCCTTATGGGTAAACTTACCCAAGTTCACTCCTGTTGTCAAAAATAATATAATACAATGTTCAGGTTAGCAATTGGGTTTCATTAAATAATAAGATCGGAAAGAAGTACTTTCATGTGAATTGAAACGTGCGCTAATTTGTTGCTTTCAACTTTTTCCTCTCGGCTCCTCGACCATCGCTTCTAGTCACAGCTGATTAATTATAAGAGAGAAGGTAGTATCTTTGCTCTTTATTTCTGAACATATTTCCCTCAGTGTGATTAACGTATGAAGGGAACTTGTGGGAATAGTTCTATTTTCCCAGATGATTTTATTATGAATGTAAACCGCCGCGACGCCGAAATGCACGGGACATGTATATATATTTCTCATCCGGTGACCTTGAGTACCGTTACTATATACATGTAGTATAGCTCTCTTCCACCTCTTGCTCGGCATTATAAGATCGGCACTCGTCAGGTCCGTATAACCTGATGTGCTAGATATAGGTACTGTATGGCCTTTTCGAGAGGGTACTGAAAGAGCAATCCTTAGGTCATTATTACATTTTCTGGCCAGCAAGAATCGATTTCCAGACTCGAGCATTTGCTGTAAATCTTTGCATTGTACTAGCCCATTCTAGATTTCGTCGTCCGCAGTTCTATCATCACCACGAAGAAGCTTTCAATATCTTACGCAAGGTTGACGCAAATAAAAGCTCCTGAAAAATTATTTTTAAATTTAATTTCATTGCCGTCGGTGTTTAACTGTGCTTCTTGCTATCACTAGGTTTTTTAACATTTTCTATTAAGAATCACGTCCTAATCATGGTTCAAAAGCTTCCATCATAAGATCGGCCGATGCAAGAATTTTACGTCAGGAACTGGGCGCTGTGATTGTTCGGTACTCAGTGCACCGCTGGTGAAGCAGGCTAGCTAAATGCCATGCCATAGAGCGGTATAAATCTCTGACGTCAGAGAGGACATCTAAGAGCAAAGACGACTAAATTTGCCCTTTAGGACTCGGGACTTTCTTTTCCATAATTAATTTTTCGAGACATACTCAATCTTTTTAACGTTTACTGGGTGAGTTGCAAGAAGATTTTCTAGAACTTATTGTGCTGTGCTTATTTCATTTACCTTTCATACATTAGAAATAAACATTGACGGCAATTGGAAGAAAATTCCAGTTAAATATGTAGTAACTATATCATTTTGTTCTATAATCTCCACTGACAAAACTGAGAAACTCCACTGGGAGAACAAAACTTGCTCCAAAGTCTGATTACGTTACGTCTACAAGAATTAGCAGATATGTTCGGCCGGAAGACGTATTATAGCTGTTGTCGTATAGCGACGGCGACTTGGCACGAGCAGATTACGTTGAACGCAGCAACTCTGAATCCGAATAATTCTCATGGCAAGAGAAGCCAGAGCAACGACTTTCCTCAGGGCCACCACGCTCTATTTTTACCCCCTGCCGGCCTCGTGTCACGAGTGTTTCATTGTCCCCCGGCGACAAAGAAAACCATTTCGCTACTTCCGTGCAAATAAAATGAAGGTTTTTTTTTCTATATCCTAGACGACTGATGGTACACTATCACCTATATGATATATGTGGGCTACATCTTGCAAAGCTCAATCTATAACCAGCAAAAGTTTGATCTGGTATTTTTCAGCCATTACTGATAGACGAGGTTTTCATATTGCTCTTGGAATTGTCAAGAATTTAATTGGATTTTTTTTAAAGTCAAATATACGTTTGATGGCTTCAACGCAAGTGGGGAAGAAACGTCTTCGCCCAGCATTGAAATTGAAGCTCGATCCCGATTTAATTCATGAACATAAGTATAATGGATGTGTTAATCTCGGGATGACGTTAGTGGGGCGCCTACCGACTTATTCACAAGAATTTAGTTACACCACACCTAACTGACGTTACACCATACCTAATGCTTTTTACTGCGGAACGAAATTACAGTTTATCTTGGCTCACAGGAGGTTAAAATTTGGACAGCATATCTTGGTGTGGCAATAGGACCATCAAATATGTCGATAAAATGAAGCCCCTAAGTAATTATGTATAATGAGTATTTTCATTAAAGGTATTCATTAGTGTCCCCGCTGGTAGATTTTATATCTCTCAAAAGAAGCTTCAAAATCACCGTTGTGGTACTGACGAAGTCTTGCACATAATGATCATTTGGGAGCTGGATGCTTATTTCACTCTGAAAGATTATTATATCTTGATCCAGTATTAATTTTGTGCTTGTGCGTGGTAGGATTAGGAATGACTTTGTGTGGCTTCTTCGTATGCGCGTCGAAGTTGAACAACAAGGAACGCAGAGATGACGACTACTCAAGCCCCGGACTCTTTTATACCAAAAAATGATTTGCAAGTTTATAAATGCACTAATACCCTAATCTCATTACCTCGTACTACAGATGAAGCAACTTTCAGATTAAATTGTAGACCGTTCAAAACGTACGAGTAACTGAGTTGAACCCTTACAGATTGATGAAAATCACACTGCGAAATAGATGTTAATCAGTGCTTAAATTTAGGTCATGACCAATAATGTATCCTGGACACAGCAATATTAAATCCTGAACAAAATCGCACGAGAATTGTTTCGAATTTAATATCTGCACTTCGAGGCAGCATATCGTAGGATCTTAAAGGCTTGGACCGTCACGGATAATTTTGAATTAGGCGCGTTGTAGCCAGTGCGTGCTGACGCATAATACGATTTTCCTTGCGTGCTTGTGTCCTCATTCTACCAGTGGTATCTTATGCCCGACATTTCTTTTAATGTAATTTTAATCAAATAAATAACCTCTGAGCTGTCATAGGTTTTATATCTAGACACAAGATTCTTTCATATGCAGCTCCTCCACTGTATTTATGTTCAAACCTTGTTCATTTTAATTAAATATCCTGAGGATACACTTATCTAGCAGAAACAGCCAGCCAGTCGTGTTTGCCGTCAACGTATTTTTTTCAACTTGAGATATCCTTATCAACTGCTCTTGCATGACCTAAACTTGCAAGTCCTGCCTCTTGCATGACCTAAACTTCAATTCTTTTGGAAACGCACTCTCAATTCTGACAGAATGGCATAATTTGATCTAAACGCGTTATTATGCACTACATCAAGTTTTAGAAATCTAATTCTCTGAACTGTGTTTCGGCATGGCATCGTCTCTTGAATGTGCATGAGAAAGACTGATCAGACTGATTGTGCTATCATACAACGGAGACTGATCTGACTGAATCTTATGAATGAATGTTCATGAAATTTTATTGCGCATGCAACTTCGAAATCAACAAAGTGGACTTATCCGTTGAAAGCCTGCAACCTGTTGCACTAGTGTTGACGATACATCTTTAATAGTACTTATCGAGGTGCACTGGTGTGGTTGAAGGATCAATACTAGGATTCGTTCAGGCCAATAGCAGTTTCAATTGTGGGTTGTGTGACCAATCTGCACCTTCTGCTCGCCGAATGTTAGGCAAGCCCTGCAGGACGGTTGGGCTGTCCGTTTCACTGCCAAGGTTGTCCCGATTGAGACCGCAAGGACAAGGCTTGAAGCCGACCACCTTTCTCCACATCGCATGTCTTGCGCTCTTGCCAAGATCTCCCTTGAGAAGTCTAAGATAGTTCAGGGTAGCGGTGCCAAAAGTTACCCAGAGATAGCAATGAACTCCAACACCATACCCTCGACAACAGTTCTCTACTTCGGTGACTGAACCTAATGACCGGCAAACATTTCTGTGGTCCTCACAAACCGCAGCATTTGCCTCCTTCGACGGAGTGAACAGCTCATGAGTACTTGGCGGACGGTATAACATTGGTCCATTTCAAGGAAAGCCGGCGTTAATTATTTCACGAAATATTATTGATTGACTTTTATGTTGCTACTTAATTGGCCCTTTCATTAGATCACGGTAGCTAACCGGCCGCAAAGCTTGAATTTATTTCTAGTACTCGCAATTTGTTTGCGACTTCTTTTTTTCTCGTGGGAGTGATTTTATCACGCTATATCATTCCATTTTGTTCTTTTCGTATAACATTATATGGAGATACTCATCATAAATGTGTGATGAATTTGACTTAGGTGATGAATTTGACTTCTAGAATTTTTAGCTGGATTGAACTTCAGTAAACAGTCTAACGAATTAGACTGCTTTATAAACATGTTCTTAACATGGTGTTTCATAAAAACATTTTCTTTATAAATCGCAAATAGCTAGGGGTGAAAGCAGAAAGCTGGTACAAAATGCTTCTGAGAGTATGGACTTTCAAATTTTAATTCCCGCCACTGACTGTCTGTATATAGAGCATCGCTCGAGCCCTGCTTTGATATGGACCTAAAATGAACAGAAAAGGGGAAAAAATTGGCTGACGAACTCTCCAGCTCACGCTTTTTATGACCTCTTCCAATAGGCTTAATTGAAAGTTGCATGAAAATTTTTATTATGAGTTGATCTGTCAGGAAAGAGCTGAATTGTAGCGAAAACTGCAATAGTTTTGTTTTAATTAACTTCTATGCACCTGGGATTTACCTTGAACAAAAACACTTGATAAATGACAAACATTGCATTATTATCAGTGTGAATGGTGTTCAATTACGGTCACTATGTGGTGCAAACTGCAAACATCGCAAAAATTTCCCTTCATTCGCTACATTGTTGCTATTCAGCAGTGGAAAAATTAAGCTCCTTATGAAAATACTTGAAGATGGTTTAAAAGATTAGCATGAATCAATACTATACGTGGGAGCGGTCTATGAGGCATGTTTAACCATTGTCGAATTGCATGGGTACTATTGTACCTAAATTCGGTGCGATTAAAACCTAGTAAACTTATTAATTCCTATCGATATGGGTTTAATTCCTTAATTTTACATTTCACTGGCTTTTTTCCAGTTTCGTTCACTTGATAGCGTTTTGTAACAAACAGAGATTGGTAAATTATGTTTAAAACAACCTAAATAATGGGATGAATGCATGTATAGCACTGAAAGGCAGAGTATTTTAAAATTTCGAGACGCATTCAAACGCCTACAATTTTAGTGCAAGTCTATTGTAAACAAATGAATTTCAATTGCCCATCGATTTTTACTTGATTGTCATTGGTTTCAAGAATATAGGTTTTAATAACAAAGCTGCGCCTTTGTATGATTAGGTAGAATTAATATTCCTAATCCCGACCTGATCCTTGTAGATGCAATACCGACTGTAGCGGATCATTTTCAGAAGCATTCGTTGCAAGCTTAAATCGAGACCGCCGGGTGCGGTCCATACCATGACACGCAGCTGTAAGCTGCGCACGCTCGATCAATAGTGTGTGTGTATAGTTTAATTGATGCGTGAAACATCAATGCTTCTATAGTGTACGGAAATATTATTGTGAAAAATCTTACATCTTTGTTAGACTGAATTTAAATTTTACATGCGATATTATCTCCCTGAAATGTTACTACATGCAACCCATGTGTTGCCGCAAAAACGATCGCAATTATTGACGCTTGCATAGCGATCGAGTAGGTACATCGCTTTTGTATCTTTTTAAGAATTCATTCAATTCCATTGGAATTTTAGTGCGTGGAGCTTATGAAATTCAAAACGTAGATACCGACAGTGCAAAATGATATGCGAGACCATGTGACTCTCGCTGGGAATTACATTTCTTCTGCATGTTTGACAATAAATTAGCAATTGTTTCTAACCTTTGAACTTACTAACTTTAGGTACGGAATCAACCCTTTATTCTTCTGCTCTAAATTTGGATTTCAATCGTGGTTTCATAACAATTACTCCGGGCTCGGCGCAAAACTTCTTTATTCATTTCATCCAAAATCTCTTTCCAACGAACAACAGCTGTTCTTTATTTCCTGGAGAACCAAAGGCCTACTCACTGGGAAGTTGGTGCCGGGAATTCTGTGTGATCGTGAGTGGGGAAGAGAGCGGCGCTGCTGGGTGTGGCGGAATGAAGTTTCCGCTCTTCTTCCCCAAATCCGCCAGTGCACCCTAGAATCTGGACTCAGGAGAGAGAAGCGAACAAGCACATCAAAGGCTGGCCACTCGCTGAGCAATAGTGTACGTGCTCTAGTCAGCATCACCCTGCCGTTTCTCTTACAATATTTCATTTTCCACCGATATTTACTTACGGGTCATAAGGTATGGGTCTATATAGATGAGTTGATAACGCGGTGGTCGTGATTGACTGACGTGCTCAAGCTGCTTGTTTTTCGCTGCCGTTATTCGGACGAGGGCAGCAAGTGTCCTCTTTTCGTGCGAGGGTCTGGAACGGCAGGCGCCTCGCGCCCCTCTCCATGCCACCGCGTCTGTCTGCAGTAAACAGAGCTGCTGTGCGAACGCCGCTTACACTGCCCGTGCCAGTTCGCCACCACCCTCAGTAGTGAGTAGCTTTCCAGACCGACCTGCCCTGGCGACTTGGCCCTCATTGCCTGGCTACCCTCAGTGTGCGCATTCCTTGCACTTCGACAAAAGTCGTGAGCTGTAGAACTCCTCAATTTTGGATGTTCCGATACCATCAATTCTCATAATCTATGATAGCCATATTCCCTCGAGTGCTTCTTTGAGATACCATCAAGCTGTTTCCGTGATTAGATTGCGAGCATGAGAAGCGATTTCTTCAATTATACCGAAAATTACTTTCAAGCTGGGATCTGATTTGAGGAGCAAAATAGAAGACGCCACGTAACCATTCGGTTATCTGCACGCCGTTTAGTAAGTCAGATCAGACAAACATAATTCAAAGAAACTACAACGAATTACAAGCTATCGCAGCTTATATTTGTTTTTCACGAGCCTGTGATAAACTGCCTTTGATTGAGACGTAACATTCGATAAGAATTAAGTGAATGCAGCTGCCCTATCGTTTTTAGTCCTGTGTTAAGATTCATGGAACTAAGTAATAATTCTGCATGAAAGCAGCTGTGAATCCAACAGTGATTATCGATTGAAAAATACAGCGTTAGCGTTCTAGTGACCTGATCCTTGCTT
Organism: Hyalella azteca; assembly: GCF_000764305.2. Taxonomy (NCBI): domain Eukaryota; kingdom Metazoa; phylum Arthropoda; class Malacostraca; order Amphipoda; family Hyalellidae; genus Hyalella; species Hyalella azteca. Next base: position 755,924 of record NW_025936745.1, on the reverse strand, counting down.
CGTCGCGGAAAATCCAGCTGATAGCAATGGGAAGTTTTTGCTCAAAAGAAAAGGGAGAAGTGGTAAAAGAAGTTGATGCTGAGGAGCTGCATGGGCACAACGACGAAAGGTAACTTCTCTACGTTCAAAGTGTATTTTTCGTGTTTTGATGGGGTTGTACTAGGCTACAAACATATCAGTTAATCCATTGTGTTATTGTGAAAATATTTTATATTATGATGAGACCCATTACTTTACGTGAGATGATACGACACGTAGATATGCATTGACTTCTGCAAAACACGTTCACGATGAGTGCGTCGATTTAAATTACTTGACGCGAGTGGATTCGATAAGTTGATATAGTTCTTGGTCGTCCGTTAGAGCTACGTCGTCTGGCCAAGCGCCATCTTGGCGTCGATATATCGACGTCCTTAAAACAACGATTGGAGGCGCTTTGTTAACGTAGGGTTCTGATATCGCGGAATCGGCCTTTTTTGATGACATGGGAAGCACAAGCCTAAAAAGTGTCCTTAAATAAATAAACTTTTTTCCTGCTGGATTAAATTTTTATCGTAGTGGTTTAGTCCAACAAATTTAAAATCTCTTAATGTTATTGAATGTGACGACAGTCCAGCGATGCACTGTTGGCGCAAAAAATTTATTATAATCAAATTCCAAGTCGTGGTTAACTTTCGATCCATCACATGACTCGTTTAAGCTTACTTGAATCCGTAAGGTGTTGTAATTTGCATAAATCCTCGATCACAATGTGAACAATGTACACATTTTGTCTGCGAGCTCATAGTTTGAATGGAATAAAATACTGCTTTAGTCCGCAGGGTAGGGCGCCGACACTCAACTAGCTAAATTAAAACAGCCGTGGTACTCGTCTGAGGGTGTGGCAAGGAGCGACATGAGCTTTTAATTTCGTCCTGGGTTTGTAGTTATGGTGTACCTTAATTGAAACTGAATTTGAATTGACATGATATACGTGCTCTTATTTCCGATAGTACACATTGTTCAGATTTGAGGCCAAACATGACTCGTAACAGAAGCTTCTAACCGAGCTTCGTTCTATTCACTACTCTTCATCACACGTATCACAAACATGAAATTGTAGTGTGGAACTTTTCTCTCCCATCAAACATGGTGATACCTGTTTTTGTTTCTATAACCAGCAAGGTGGAACTCAAAGCTTAGATGTTATATATTAGATAGAGAGATTCGCACTTATTTTATTCGCTCTAGCGTCGTATATACCTTTGAATTGTATCCTCTGAATATTAAATTCTAACAAAAATATTTTGATTTGGATTGAATGATATTATTTCCCTTGCAAACTATCTAATGTAATAAAAATCTCCGCCCTTTCCAGCAATCCACTAATTGCGACTCTTGAGAGGCGTGGTTGCGCAACAACCGCCTTCATGAGGACGGATGGCGTTCTTCACATTTCAATGCAGTCCTGTTAAATTCCTCTACACATATCGATATGTCACGCAGTTATTCGGAGCGTTGCCTTGCGACTCCCGCGCGCCACTCGGTTGTCATGGAGAATACGCCTAACTATTGGCACTCGGTCACCAATCTCAGGTGTATGGCGTTGAACCTGCTCCATCGATTCTGTAGCATAAGCCATCTCTTCGTGAAGAACTGAAAAACGTGTCGATTGCATGTCGTTTTACATCGGACATTCCGTTGATGGCTAACTCATCCCTAGGTTAGGTGATGTTCTTGCAACAATCGCATTAGCTATCGTCCCTCCAACCCTCAACTCCCTCCCCACTTATGCTGGTATCAGGGCAGCAACATCACACTCACTTGCTTGTGAAGAATCGCTACATTGTTAGAGCTTTTACTTGTTACCAAGATCTTATAGCATCCCCTGCTCATCTTTTCACCGTGTATGTGTTAGCTGTGTACGGCCTAAAAGCTGAAAGCAATAAAGACTGTTAGTTCTCGTACAACAGCGCGGCGGCAGATCTGCCATGCACGTACAAAGCGGCAGAGTGCATAGACTCCCTACAGGATGCAGCCCCTCATATCACCCTCCCCCCAACCGTTCGTATCATGGGACGTGAAGCAGCCACCAACTTCAGGCAGGACGAGCTTCGTTTTTTTTTTTTTTTTTGCTAGTGCTCTACTGTTGAACTGCACTGCCATCAATCATGCCGGCTGAGCACGACATGAGGTTTTAACTGTTTAATTAATTAACATCAATTTTTTGCAATTATGATGTAGTCTACAGAAAATTTATTGCACTATATATGCCTGGGATCAATCTTTAAACGAAATTGATGAGAATTGTCTCACTGTGCCAAAAATTATGGCTTAATTGAATCTAGCAAATCAAGGTGGTGGCAAATCGGTTTCGTGTTCTTTTTAAATTTCTGGACAATAACTCCATAAGAAATTTTGACTACCTATTAATTGAAAAAGTAATTCACTCTCAACGATCGTAGTTTTCTTCCGATCTCCATTTTATCTCTTACAGCACGATTGTGTTCAGGCTCAGCTTATATGTGCCATGACATTAACTTTTTCACTTTACGAAACAATGCAGTGTTGGTTCAATGTCTACAAATTAATCCCATAAATGATTATTCATCTGAAAACCTACTGACTGTCAAAAATGTGGTACATTAGAAAGTTTGAATTTAAAAGAAGTTCTGCGTTGCGAAACTCGGTTCTTCTTCTTTCATGACTCAGTCACACTCGTCACGTAGCTGAGCCTCGGCTTGCTCAATGTAGTCCTTCTTTGTTTGGGCAGCGGGTCCCTATTTAGCTCCCTGCTTGCGTGGTGCTGTACTCTCCTAGCGTCGGGCAGCGGAGGCATAAGATTCCCATGTTGGCGTTGGATTTCTCTTTCTCGCCTTCTGGATTTTTCTTGAACAAAGTTGATCTAAATCGAGCTCACTGCCTTGTATTATTTTGTCGAAGTTGTGAGTTTTAATGAGGCTACCAAAACGGAATTCGCTTATCCTATCTTATCGAATCACGTACATTTTCCCACGCTGTTCCAACCTTCACTAGCGCACTTCGATGAGCTCCCTTCTTACGTTAAAAAACCTTAGGGTATAATGTTGTCTTGGCAGCATTGGGCGAGAAGGGATGTCATGTCGACGGAAGCAAAAAAGTCTACGCTTTGTACTCCAATTATTGACTAGTCTTTGTTTGAGCTGTGATTTGTTAACAACAGCTGCGTCAAAGACCTGTACTGTCTTAGCTCTTGACCAATAGAGTACCTCAGCTTCTTAAAGTCTTGGCTGTCCTCTGCGGCTAATTGCACAGACAATTTCTGTTTGTTGGGTTCCACTTTTGGCGTGCATCGTTGGTTTCATCGAACCCACGTCCGCACGAGCAGGGCATTTGATCTTGCCAGGAAAAGCTAAGACTTGTATTGTATTTCCCTAAATATGTCGTAAACATTTTATTATTGATTTTTCAAATGCTTAAATAATTAATGTGCACTTTCACATTCGATTTAATATACTTGAATATACATCACAATAATGAAGTCGGGTTCATTCAGTTTTAGTTCATCATTTATTTTGAATTAGTCATCAAAATCCTTTCATGCTGAGGGGAGCAACGAGTTCTAATTTATTGAGAATAAATTACCAAGTTGACGCCGTTTTTATGTCTGCAGATTATTTTTTACTTCACGTGTTGAACTTCATATAAGAACCTTGTTAATCTTGCTCAACTTTATCTGCCGAGTTGGACGAGCTCCAAGACACGTCTCGAGACGCTCCTGATGTCAAACATTCCCATTACTTCACACATACTCGCTCAACTTCAACCTCTGTACATCATTCTAATATTCAAATATAGTGTTAATGAATATTTTTTGGTTGGTCGTATCTTTATTAGACTGAAAGCCAGTTAACAAATCTTTCATATTCGAGTCTAACACACACTTCTTTAAACCATACACACACACACACACACACACGGGCCCGGTTGTAACTATCAAGTATTTCGTCGATTTGTAACAGAATATATATTTCTGTTGAATATATATGTATCTATATATACATTTCTATGACGTAAAATGTGAGAATAACAGGATTTTCGAGAAAACGTCATAGAAAAATAATATTTTGGTGTTGTCCATATGCAACTGGGAAATGTTACCGCCATTACAAGCCCAATTTCGATATTATAGTACCATTTTAGATAGCTTCACACATTTATAGATCTAATAATTTTGCCAAATCGTAGCATAATGTTCCGATGAGTTCAAAATGTGTTAAAATTTCTGTTTCCCTCGACAGAGGAATCAAGTTTTACAGCACAGTTTGCAGTGAAAGTTGCAACACATTCTAAGCTTTGAACGCCGTTATAAATGTTTTTATCGTTCAATTTTCACTCATTTGACACACAAAGTTCATATTAGAGGTATATTTGTTTTTTTTATTTAACGCCTAAGATAGCAAAAGAAATGTACGGGATAAAAGTTGGCCTTGACCTCCTACGAGCATCACGTGGAGGCTTGCAATAATCAATACCGAATTTAGTCAGCATTTCTGTGAGATCTAGGAAATTAAGAAGAAAATATAGTTCGGTAAATTTCTGACGTTAGAAACATTGACAATGTTCATTCGTGGTTTTCTGTACATTATGTTTATAAAAACCAATTTTTGTAACCTTTTTTTTCTCCTAAGTTCATTTACGTATACGATAGTGTCAAGAAATTGGTAATGGAAATTTAACCTTGTATTACGGCATCAGTTCTTTATTTTTCACTTCGGATTCTTTTCGTTATTTTCTTGCCCGGCTACGCTTGCCAAATCGTTCATTCCTCTGCGGCATCACCGGCTCTTTGGCTAGTATATAAGCAGGTCGAGCAGCTCTAGCCGTCACTCGTTGGAGGTTGGACGGTACGTGAACAATGGGTGCCGTGGCTCTGTTCTCAAACTCATTTCCTTTGTGACATTTGGTTTTGGTGTATGGTGCAACGGGAACAATGCGCATTCATATTCGTGTTTGACGTACTTTTAAGATGAACAAATATGAAAGTAAATGAATAGATGGGCGAGAAATGAAAGGGGGCGAATCCTGTCGATTGTCTGTAGCAAAATGTCCAACAATTCTGTCCAATTGTCCATACCAATTGGAAATGCTATTGTAAATCGGTTAACAGTTTAAAAAATATCTACATTATGATCCTAGCTGTATGATAAATTTGATTGCTTGTATAATTTAATTTTAAATTGATGTTATTGAAACGCCGTGATGCGCAGATAGTTCCCAAGCGCCATTCCCCTAACCAACTGTGTTCTACTCTCATTGGCTGAGCCGTTGGCCGGCCGGCTGCAAAGCGTGTATTATATCACATTCTTGGTATTGAGTGTTATTCGTTGAGCAATGTGGAACTTAACTTTTCCCGCGTGATTACAATTTCTGATGCAATAATGCTGACGGTACACGTCTGACTTCGTAAAGCTTGTTCTGTGCGTTCGTCATAGGGAAACTGATGATTTGTTGAATGTTGATAGTATTTGTACTCTGTATAATTAAAGCTATAGGGTATAGGCGATTACTGCCTTACTTGCGTTGCCACATGTGAATTTCTGGAAGCGAAAGTGTTAGCTTGAAGCTGAAAATATTTAGGCGGTGCGGTTTGTGGGCTGCGCGCTGGAATAACTTAGGTAGTTATTAGGTAGTACTATACGTTCCTAAGAAAACATAAATATTTAACACTCTGAGAACGTAATGTGCATTTCTAGGATTTTGATGATATTAAAATTTAAAGGCATTTAAGAAGTTCCACGTTTAATCCTGTTGAAATTCTATTATGACTGTCTATAACACTAACAGAACTAAATGTTAGTTACTGTGCAATAGCGTGGAGGCTGGGTTGCAAACCAGAGATTTTTCAGAATCCGTTTATTATGAACTTTTCATCTAGGTACTCAATAGTTAAACCTGTAATATCTTGTTTATGGTTATGCCAGTATCCATGATTGCTAATTAGCTGGTCTATTCATAGGTCAAAATGAACTTGAGGCAGTGTACCTATTTATATGGCCCCAGATGCCAGTTGTTAGGCTAATTCAAGGATAGGCTTTGTCGAAGAAGTTTGTAGTTTATCGCCATCTGGGCGTTTTGTCTCAATGTAACTAGTCGGCGTCTCGGCGATGTAGAGTTTCTCTTCTGTGCTTGCTGAGTATAACCTAAATTTTGGCACCGTTGAACTTTTTGCGATCTTATCCAAGAGTATTTTAAATGTGCAGTGAATAAACTAAAATAGTGGTATGCAATCTAAAGAGTAAATCTAGTTGTGAAAATTTTGTGGAAAGTGAAAACAGATGCTCTCCACGACTATGACAAAAATTGCTCTCTCCATTTTGACCTTAAGAGTTACGAATTTAGGACTTCGTACTCCACGGACAAGCTGATGCTCCCGAAACACGTTTTTTTTCGTAAACCGTACTGATGTCACGCTTGGCTTCCAATTCAACTTGGCTCTCGTATTTATATCTTATTCTCTTCAATGCTGTTTCGTCTGGCTCGCGTAGTTAGCTTTATTGTTCAAGTAAAGAGCTTTTGACGGGAATATTTGCCAAGGCACTTGCTAATGAAAAGTTTTGTTTGCGTGCAGCCAAGACAGTGACAAAATGGTTGACGCTGCTGTTCTCGAAAAGCTTGAAGCTGGCTTCAAGAAGCTGCAGGATGCGACTGACTGCAAGTCGCTGCTGAAGAAGTACCTCACCAAGAGCGTCTTCGACCAACTCAAGGACAAGAAGACTGGTCTTGGGGCCACCCTCCTCGATGTCATCCAGTCCGGTATGTAGTCGATTTGATGAATAATTTTTTTATATACATTATTGTGGTGTCGGCTTCTCAAGGTAGACCTTACCAAAAATTTGTCACAATGTTTTTATCTGTTATCTTGAAAAATCATGAAATGTATAGTAATTTATTGATGAACTAGCAGCTTAATGCGGCGTTGCGCTGGATATGATTGAACTGGATGGTGCAGTTCTGAAATCTCTAGAATCTGGTATTTTCGAATTTCTTTACTGATGGTTAAACTGAATTAATGTTGGGAGAAACACTAAACGTAATGTAACCAAGAAAAATGATGTAAAGAGTTTCAAAATACACATGCAATTTTAATTTGGTATCTGATAATTATTTAATTGACGAATCGAAACGTAAAATGGGAATTCTACTTGTAACATCTGTCTCCTAATTGTGCCATGCTTTTGCATCTCCCTAGTATGAAAATACTTGGAACATACTGACTGCTACGATCCTGCTGCTACTGGTTTTTTTTTTTATACGTGTGCCTGTACGCTGCTAACACTCAATATTTCGGAAGCATGTAGTTGATAACTCTTATTAACGGTACGGTATGCAATTTTCTTACCGTAACGGTTCTCGGTTACTAGAACATTTCTGACTCCTCTGTTTGAACATTTTGCAATCGAAAAAAAAAATCATAAGTGTGCGTGATTTTTAGGTAAATTTGCTCGCTTTTGTATAATCTTTTCTCGCACTGTAATGTCACCTTGGAAAGTTGGAGTCCGCCATCTTGCTTCGATCCAGACAGAACCTCCCTGCACAGCTGTGATGACACTTGCGGTCGTGAATGCACCTGCGCCACTAGCACGAGACTTGGATTACTCTATTCGACTGGCTCGTCTCGCACTATGCTAACGAGAGATATCGAATTATAGCAAAATTTTTGGCGTTTAGTTTGATATTAAGTTAATGATGTTCATCAAAGACGTCTGCGCCTGTTTCTCCAATGCGAACTAATGTAATTTTTCGAGGTTCAAACATTATGATTATATTATTTGAAGTTAATCCTAAAAATTAGAATGAGAAGAAAAACAAAATACGTAGAGGATATTGAGTAAACGTATAAAGACTAGAGACCTAGATCAACTCCAGTTTGCTGGCGCCGGGAGCCAGCCAGGTTGCCGGTTGAGACCACTTCGTAACCTTGAACTCGCCCTCAGCTTTAATCTTGGCCATGAGTTGCTTGTCTGATGCCCGCTCCCCTGTATTGATCCGCTACCTTGCCTGCAGAGCGAATCTTGCACAGAAGCGTCCTAGTTGCTCAGTAGTTAGAGAATTTTAAAAATGGTAGTGTGAATTGTGCTTGAGCAGGAACAATAGCAGATTTTTCTTTCGTCTAACGTTTTTCAAATAATAGAAATTTTCATCATTCATCAGGTGTGGAGAACTTGGACTCTGGAGTTGGTGTGTATGCCCCCGATGCCGAGGCCTACGCTGTGTTCGCTCCTCTTTTCGACCCCATCATTGAGGATTACCATGTAGGATTCTCGCAGACTGATAAGCACCCAGCGAAGGACTTCGGTGATGTCAACTCGCTCGTTAACGTCGACCCCGAGGGTCAGTACGTAATCTCCACCCGCGTCCGCTGCGGCCGCTCCATGCAGGGATACCCATTCAACCCTTGCCTCACTGAGGCTCAGTACAAAGAGATGGAAGAGAAGGTTTCATCCACCCTCTCCGGTCTCGAGGGCGAGCTGAAGGGTACTTTCTACCCTCTCACTGGCATGGCCAAGGACGTCCAACAGAAGCTCATCGATGACCATTTCCTGTTCAAGGAAGGTGACCGTTTCTTGCAGGCCGCCAACGCTTGCAGATACTGGCCCACTGGTCGCGGTATCTACCACAACGATAAGAAAACCTTCCTCGTCTGGTGCAATGAGGAGGATCACCTCCGTATCATCTCCATGCAGATGGGTGGTGATCTCGGTGAAGTGTACCGCCGATTGGTCACCGCTGTCACTGAAATCGAAAAGAGGGTTCCTTTCAGCCACTCTGAGCGTCTCGGTTTCCTAACTTTCTGCCCCACCAATCTTGGTACCACCATCCGTGCTTCGGTGCACATCAAGGTGCCCAAGCTTGCCGCCAACAAGGCCAAGCTTGAGGAGGTTGCCACAAAGTACAACTTGCAGGTCCGCGGCACCCGCGGTGAGCACACCGAGGCCGAGGGAGGCGTCTACGACATCTCCAACAAGCGCCGCATGGGTCTCACCGAGTACCAGGCTGTCAAGGAGATGCAGGATGGCATCCTTGAGCTCATCAAGTTGGAGAAGGAAGCTTAAACTATTTCTCATTTACCCTAGTTAAAAGTAGCATATTCTCGTTTGTTGCCTAAGCTTTGACTCGACATAACCCCAGATAAGTTTATAATCATCTAACCCTAGCCCAAGAAAATAGGATTACTACTAAGAGTACCATTTTTCTCTACTAGTTGATGTGGCAGTAGAAACTTGGTATTCGTGTAAGATCCCATCTTCATTGCTTTCCTCTAATCCGCACAACTGGTCAGAAGTTTGCTCCAATCGACGCCAACAATTCTTTTCACTTCAGAAGATCCCTGTTATTTTTGTTTACGGTTTATTGTTGCTTAGTGTTAGGGGTTGTGGGTGGCAGTTGGACGAAGCTTCTTTCCTCGTTTTTGAGGTGCGGTTGTTGTCCCCCGGGCACATTCCACGGCTCTCCTGGGGATCTTGCATCATTCTCCTCTCCGTTATGGGGAATGGGTGCTAATGAGTGAATACTGGGGTAGGGAGACAAATCTCATGTCTACAAACAAATCGCCTGCATCATCAGTATGAAATGAGAGCAAATAAACAGAAAAATCCACTTAGTTTCACATTAATCCTTGTAGTTTTTACATCCTTCGAATGGAAAAATTATCATCGCTTGAAATGTGTAACGTCGTTATTAGAAATACTCTCAAAAAGACGCAAAAACCTAATTGAAATTTGCTGAATGAATCTAGTGCAGATTAATCCCGTCTTGGCTTGCTCTAGAATTACATATCTGATTCCGGACTTAGGTGAAGCGTTATATCGAATGAAACTGCACTTTTTGATGAGCTTGTTAACGCATTGGTTCTTCGAATATTTGAGGATTGAGCAATTTGATGCTCGTTTCAATGAAGTAAATCCCAACTGAGCCACCATAGATGCTTCACAGGCGACAACTTGCAAATTAGCTATATGACGGCCATGTTATAACTTTCAACCCACTTTCTGGGAACGTCTCTCCAATAGTTAGAGAGCAACTGTTCTCATTTTCACTGAGAGTAAAATTCTAACGCACACTTCAGAAAATCGACAAGTTGCAATATTCGACTCGCTCGTCGATTAGTCCTAACTTCATTGGGAGAATAAGCTAAGAAAACTTGAGCTTCAAATAAATCGTGTCTTCTTAATGTGAGGCCAGGGTTCTTAGCACCGTGTTGATCTTTTGCTCAACGTGAATAGGTTGAGCGAGACTATGCATAACCGCGGTGTCTCTTAAAGCCTAATTGGCCTATTGCTAATTCTGGACCATCCGGCCTCTTAGCCGATTTCAAGTAAAAACTTCAATACTATTTACTGGTTTGAAATCCTCAAAACCGCTGCACGAATCGTGTCGCCCTGATATAGTAGGAGCTAGTCCTAAGGCAATGATTATGCCTGATAAATGGTTACAATGCACAATGCCGAGTCTCTTTTCACAAGGATCAAGCACCATGTTTCCGATGTGTGGGAATGAAACAAAATTTTACGTCACACCGTGATAAAAAAAAACGTTACAGGATTGACTAGCAACAAAATGCACGATCACAACACAGGTTTATCTACAACCTCTAAAATATTACGCCTATAGACTGAACAAGCTGAATATTGACTCGCATTGAACTCCATAATAAAAATAGTAGTAATTTAATTAAATTCACATAAATGCTGAATTTAATTAAATTATCCAAGAATCAAGCTTTTACGGAGGGTTTGCCGATTAAACAAATTTCCCAAAAAGTAGCAACACAAATTAGCAGCGGTAAAAATTTTAAATTAAACGCTTAAGTTGATGCACAATGAAGGACGATTTCAAAAAAGCAAGCAATTTGTAACTAAATTACCGGGTCGTCAACAAACGTGAGTAACAGTTCGTTGATATCAGTCAACTTGAAACAAGCCATGTTAATAATCAGGTGAACCCCGATCATATCTAACTTGGCGAAGTATTCCATCGAAATCGTTTCAGATTAATTACAATAATCATGCCCTTGATACAACTTAAAAATTATAATACCTTGATTTGAGAATTTAAATCCACAGGGAATCAATAATAAAATCTTATGAATCATGGGCTGGAAAATACCTATTAATAAACTAAATACGTAATTCCAGAAATTAAAAGAATAAATTTCGCAATTAAAGGCCTGAAAAAGTTTGTGAATACGTAAGAACAAATACTGGACTGCATTTTAACTGCGAGGTAACGTTACATAAAACACTAAAAACAACAAATCATTTCAGGTCTTCAAGACCCGGAACGAGTTCTGAGGGCCCAGGTTTTCGACTGGCAATCAAAAAGCATTAGTGATTGATGGAACAAAATTAAGCACCATTGAGTTCATTGAGAAAGAGCATTCAGTCTGAAGTTTCAACATAATAAATTTCAAGATTTTTGTGAGAATGACTGGGATATGGACAGTAAAAAAAAAAGTCAGCTGTTAAACAACTGAAGCGAAACTAAAGATGGTCAAGACGCTAACAGCAAATATAAAAAATTCTAGCAACAAGATACAGATCTACTAATGCACTGTTGTAAATATTAGTACGCAAACTGAATAATACTAAACTGGAGATAAATAATCTCTCAATTTTAGCTCCGAGTTCCATAAGTGACATTCAACAATTTTACCTTCAAACGCATGTCAATTGCGCGCATTACACGGCAATAAACAAGCACAAAATCACTAATACAGAGAACAAGATACACAGCGATCGAAAAGATCAGAAAAAATTATCAAGGAACGAACGAATAACGAATAAATTAACAAGCTATGATTTGTTGAAGGAGGCCTCGAGGTGAGCTCACTAGCTAGCTAGCACATACTGCACAACAGAATTAAGACATACGACTTGAACAAAGTTCATCCATTTGAAGATGAATTAACACATAGGACGAGACTAGCTGCCAGTGACATAGTTAGTACCAAACCAGAGGTTATGGACTAGATCGAGAACAGTGCACACACGTACACGATAATACATAAGACATTCAATAAAAGTTAAATGTTAATACAAATTAAAAAAAAAAATAAAAAATTATTTGAAAACGATGCGTGAGACGATTACTGTTATCGACAGTTATAGACAAACGCATAAAATAAAAATGGCTAGAAAAATTCACAATGCAGAATATAAAACAAAAAACTAATGATAACATTACTTTTTCTAAATGGCGCTATGCACCAGACAATTAAATTCAACGAAATAAGTACTTAGGGTGGCAAAAGAAACATGTGTACGCCACATAACAGATAATAATAAGCTCACAACATTATTGTACTGATAACGATACAAGAAATATAACAAAGAGCTAATACGGTGACATATTTCACAATAAATAACACGCACACACGAACATGGACAAAATGGCAGCTTAATACGGTAACCTCGATTCGGAGATGAATGCCACAGGCACAGCATGATCTCGTAGGTAGCTTAAGAATACTATTGCATCGGTGGTAAATGGTTCATATCTCCACACGATAGATAGCATGTAAGAGTGATGTTACTACATCGATACTTACAAGCTAGTCGATCGTAAAACTTTAGGTTTGAAGGAGTTGGATTTCTAAATATTCAGTTGGGATACTTCACTTTTAGCTTACAAGGGTGAACACTCGTTAGAAGAAACTTAAGTTTAGATCACACGCACACAAATACATTACAAACGTCATGTAGCCTTCGCGTTGAGTAATCGAATATCTTGATTCAAGCCTTAAGAAGTGAACATCCCATACAGCGGGGGATCATACGAATCAGAATATTGCAGCGTAGTATTTAGTGAATTTGAACTCAATGTTTAGTACAATACAACAGTGACTAACTTTCTAACCCGAGTTTGTTTCTTTTGCCGGAGGAAAAAATTACTTGTTGAAGTTCAGTTAAAACTACAATACAAGACGTACAAGCAATCAGGTGAGGAAACATTACTGAGTGATCAGAAGACTTATTAATAAAGCTATAAATATACTCTAGCTACAGGACTGACTACCGTACAAAAGATCACGGGTGTAAGGCACTCCAGTTATAAGGCAAGGTAAGGAAGATGAACACAGTCACATGTTAACTCCAACAGCAGAAATTTGTTTCGTGTAGTAATTCTCTCTATAAATAATTTAACGGTTTTCAATGAAAATGCGAACGTCATTACTACGGTTGAAGAGTTATGGCAAGCCAATCAGATTACCAAAGAAGAACCGAGTTCATTTTACCCAATAAACGATAAATCTAATAAAGTATTCCTAGTACAGATTATTATTGTCAGAAAAATCACTACTACACCGCAATAAAGAAGTTACAACTGTCCCCTATAAATGAAAGTATTACAAAAATCAACAGTTTCAATGCAAAGGGAAAAATCACTCGTAACACACATCTTAAATTTAATGTACTATATCTAAGCTAATCTACAGGACATGATTGAGCAGCATCGAGATACAGTCGCCAGACAAAGGCACACATCTAATGAAATTACCGTTACATAATTAAAGTGATACACACGCGAAATGTTTTCCATTAATGGCACACGTGCATAGGCGAGATAAAAGCGACGAGACAATCGCTAAAACGTCAAGTGGTGATACAAGAATGTTAGAAACAAGGTATTAAATTTAACATCAAGCTGAACATGACACAAAATGAAGGCCTAGACGAATACCAGAATAACGTCGGTATTAAAGAGACGTAAGCTTTAATCCAAACCGGCAGCAAGCCGACACGCTCTATCAGGGACATTACCTAATTTCATTGGAAGGGACTAGCATTTAAAGGTAACGAGGTTAGATTTTTCAACGTAAAAGCACCCGGTTCTCCCTATAACTTGAAGCCTGTTTAGCCCGGTGACTGATGAGCAAAGCAAGAAGATTAATAGATCTAGTAATTCAGTTCAAATTACGTTTTGAATATTCATTTTATGCTGCCATTGCAAAACAATTATTGAGAATCCAAAAATTTGAGTCTAGCATTTAAGAACTCATTTACTCTACAATCATTATTGTGTTAAGGCACTCGGTTTTTTATAAAGCACAGGAAGGGATGAAGCCATGATATAGGCAAGCGAGCATCGCAACCTAGCTTTCGTACTAGCAAAACACTAGAAAAACAATGGTCATAAAAAGCGTCTAAACTACGTAAGAGAGCATTAAAGTTACCGTACATTAAACTCAAGTAAAAACTCCAAGCTGACAACATTCGCGAAATAATGTAGCGAAAGTCAGTTGATTCAATAGCCATCAAACGAATGATTTGTAAGATTCGGTTTCTTAGAGGAGCAAGAAGAAAGGCGAGCACATCGATAGGCACCAAGATCACATTTGCAGCCCAGTAGCAAGCAAAATAAGAAGCAAATCAACAAACAATTAGAATAAAATAAATCAACAGATTTGAAATAAAAAAATCACATCAAAGGTCTTTACCATCGCTGCTAAATTATGCCGTAACGGCTGCACAAGATTGCACACATAAGAAATATCTCAAAAATAGCATCGGCACAACTGTGTTTCCTAGAGACGTACTCCTCAGGAAAGAACGTTCGAATAACAACAGATATGCGTTACGATTTTGCATGGACTCGCGAGCGCCAGAAGAAATGGCAACACCGAAAAGCCTTTTTACCATGAAAGCTCGATCAAAAGATATTAACGGCGACATTTCAATTCATAAATATGCCTCTTGAAAGTCTTGGTATACTAATACTTGAAGATGGAACGAAGAGCAATGCGAATATATAACTAATTTTTGCAGCGACAATCTAAAGCGAGTCCGTACAACGCAGTATGAAACAAAATGTTCAACTGTTACCTACAGTAACTTCTTGATTTCAGCGTTGACAACTCTTAATACTCATCATTCTATTTATTGTCATCATCTTAATACTCATCATCCTCTTCATCGTCGTCATCTTCATCATCTTCATCAATTACAAGAGGCTCTTCTTCGCGACGCTCTTCATCTTCTTCTTCAGTTTTAATTTTCTTGCTCCACTTGAGCTCAGCTGGAGCCTTCAGGTTTCGGTCCGCTTCAGCAGCAGGACTTGCGTCGTCTTCCTTATCATTGCAGCTGCAGTTAAGAACGCAGAATGAAGAAAGATATAAACAAATGATAAAGCAAGATCAAGAAATAAATAGTTTTCCCCTACGGTGCTTGGTGCCATAAAATAGTTTGTTGTTTCTACCAATTGACTGAGCTCTGATTTTACTCTTCATTCGAAAGGTTGAAAAAACAAATACTGATCTTTAGAAAGAAAACTGGACATATGCAAATTCCAGTAATGTTGTGAATCACTTATGTGCTTCAATACAAGAATTTCAGTTCGCAAATTTTAATTTAATCAACGAGATGGCACAACAGCGTAAAACTCTAGATGACATCAATATATCCATTTCATCACTAATAAGTAGCTTTATAATCGACTGTGAGAGTTCAGGGACGAAGCCAAGAAAACAAATTTATTAATTAAAATCAATTAGATTGTTGAAGGCAACTAACTTGATGCTAAAATAAGTATGGGTATACAGAATAACATTTTTGCCAGCGCTCAATGCAAATTATTCATTATCGAGCATTCCACATTAAGAAAAATGCCTTAATCGAAACAAATTTAATTCGAACAAAAAATTATTCAACATCCACTCTCTAAATCTTCGACCACTGGAGGTAAAAATAGTTACACATTTTTTAGATACGAATTGCATTGATGAGGGTTGATGTATCAATACGCCCAGAGAAATGAGTTACACTTTGCCCAAATATTGATGTTATTTTTGCTCCTGTGTTTGTCTCATTCTAACCGAGTTCCGCCCGTAAAGGGTAACTGTTGACACTAGTAACAGGCTGAGGTTGACAACATTACACCGAAATCTTTCGTACAGTTTTATTCTGTAATTTATATTATGTATGTATCATGCTGGTTTATAATATTTAATACTATTAAGTAAAATCTAAAGGCTTTATCTATAAATGTAGCGGTAGCGCTGTAGCGGCAAAACCTCGTATCGCTACTTAAATATGTAGCGGGCGCTACCGCTACCGCTACATTGCCTTAAATGTAGCGCCGCTACCGCTACTGCCCACCTCTGAGGGTAAGTGAGTATGCTGCCAGATTGTGCTCAAGGTTAAGAGTATTTCACTATTTGGACAATATGTTGGTACCTTTCATTTCTCTGATAGACAGAGGGTGCATACTCCGCGTTATATTTAAAACCAGAATAAGTAGTACAACTCACGCATCCTCGATAGTTTGGTTGCACTCAACAGGGCCGGCGGTTGCAGCGTCCGCAGGCAGGGTGGCACCGTCCTCGGCTGTCGTGGTGGCTCCTTGGCTGCTGGTCACACCTCCTCCTTCCTGAGCCTCCACCTCAGCAGGATGGTGCTTTCTGTGATCAATGCTCGTAGATGTAATAAGTAAACTACAAAGATAGCATGAACTTTAATTATAATTAATGTCGAGAGGGCGATATTGCAAACGGTTGAGAAACAAAATTGCAATAAATTATGCATCTTGTTATCCAATAACTGTTTCAGTGACAACATTGAATAAACGTTCGAATACTGAACTCATGAAATTTTGTCAAAGTCATTTAACAAAGTAATATAGCTGTCGAGACAAGTTACAAGAAACATCAACAATCAAGCTAAATCACTAAATACTTGTGGGGGCGCAAGTAGAAACGAATCTCACAAAATTGTAAAGGAAAACTAAATGGTACGTTGTAGGACATGCTGGGGAAGCAAAGTATTTAATTATTTGACTATTGCAAGTAAAACTGTCACCGGACGTCGCCGCAATTTTCTTTCCAATGTTGTCAGACGGCCACGAGTTATACGGCCAAGCGCCGGTAACTATCTTCTTGAAAATAATTATCTGAATTTTATCGCTAATATTTTTTACATATTCGATCGCTGGAATTTTATTGTACTTGGATTCCGTTCATTAAAACTTCAGTTTAAGCCTTTAAAACGTAATTTTATTTCAGCAAGGAACTGTTAAAAAAAGGCACGGATAAAATTTCGATGGTCAATAAACAGTCTGATAAATCTTTCACGGCACAGCCACAAGATCTAGCAACTACAAGATCTCTTGTGCGTCAGCACAGCGGAGCGAGCCTAGGTGCTACCTCACAGTAAGGCTTGCAATACACGACTAACTAACCGACTCGCAGCAACTCAGATCTGACCTGTCACGACGTCACTGTTACTGCAGTAAGGTCAGACGCAAATGTTACTAAGACGACTACGTCAGACGTGGCTGTACAATAACACTCTCGGTATCCACGTCAACAAATGCCCAAGAAATTATCAATAGAATGTGGGTATTTAATGACTGATAACAGTGAACGATCACCATCGTTCACAAAACTACTTCAAGACACAACAACGGTTCTACAAGGGCCACCGGTTGCGTGGACAATTAGGCATGAATGGCAGAGATGAATTAATTTCATGAGCCTGGCACCGTGTGCTCGTCATGCTACCAAAGAAGCAACTGGTTAAATCCGCCCGGCCTTGTTCATGCAGTTATTAAGCTAAGCAAAACGTGACCTTTATTTCAACACAACAAAAATATCATCAGTCCAGGAATTATTATCATTATAGACCTGAATTGATCTTATTTTATTAGCTCTACATACAAGCATTTGAAATGTACAATGAATTTATTGTCTAATGTCGTTCGGAGTACCGGTGAGCTTAGACAAAGTTTCTGATCACAATAATACCCAGGGTCTTTCAACCGGTACCAACGAGATGAGTCTTCCCCAGTGATTCCTTGAGATAGCTTCCCCATGTAGCCATGGTTGTCACCCCTCACCACGTCCATGTCATTCTTATCGGTTTAAAATTTGTTTAGATCTAATTTACCAAGATTGGATTTACCAGGGAATCACCAACAACATCGACTCTACAATCAACAAATTTCCCAAGCCCTCCCAAACAGCAAGGATTGAGGGAGATCGGAAGGAAATCCAAGGATTTTTTAGATTAGATGGATGGGTGCAACTGCAACATGGATGTTGCAGTTGCAACATGGGTGTTGCTGTTGCTATCGCATTTTGCATGTATGTTGAGCACTGACCGGGTGTGGGTCTTGAGATTGTCCTTGCGTCCAAACGCAGCGCTGCACCAGGGGCAAGGAAAGCGACGGGGGTTCAGATGTTGCTTCATGTGACGCCGGAAGTTTGCCGTGTGTTTTATATTCGCTCCGCACAACTGGCACGTCAAGCACTGCAACACAACATATCATTTAAACGTGAGTCAGAAGAGATGAATACTCAGTTACTCACTTCTGGACATCTGAAGAGATCATACTTCTGGCTATCTTATTTTCAACGTAATTCATTGTAATTTCAATTTCATAAAGGCACAGTACAGGTTGGCTTAATCAATGGTTTCAGTAATGGATGAGAAAATTTTGATGTTAGACCCAAGATCAATTGTAAAACACATTTAACTACCAATTATCAGTAGGTCCTTGAAAATCTAAACAACGACTTCCGGGAGAAATAAAAACATAGAATACTATAATTTCTGCTCGTCTGTAACAGAGTTATAACAAAAATTCCTATTGAAACATTCATGTCAAGGGAAATATTGCAAAGAACAAGGGAACAATGCAAACTTTAGCATCCTTGGCTTGCGCTGAGACGTCGGCAATGGTTGTTGGGATGGCGGAGCTTGAGTGAGGAGTAGAGGCGTCTTCATCAACCATGACACCTTAACAAAATGAAGTACACTTTCAAGATTTAAAAAGAAATATGAGCGCGATCGTTAATTAAAGAGGAATAAGTATAAATTCAGGAGATCATATAAGAGACAATATGGAACTATTTATTTATTTTCAAAACAGAGGATTGTTCAATAAAAATATTATAATTGATATTATCTGCTCAAGTAGAAGCCGTGTCTGACATCCAAAATTTATCAATTCAGTGGAGAAGAAACTTGGAAAAGTTTTTTCTTTATTAAAATTCGTTTAAAAGCTAGCCCATCTCAATCAAAAGATTACCGCTCATGCAACAAGAAACGTCCCCATTGTCAGACAGCATAGATTAAACTGTACCTACAGTTGGTATAATTCAAACATTGCAATATCGTGATGCCAGATGAGTGTTAAAGAGTTGTACTAAAACTCGGTACAACTTGAGAGTTGCAAGACTATGTAGTATAACGAGTTTTATTGAGTTTGAAGAGGCACACACTCGCGTTAGGCTGCTCGGCGCCAGTCGAGGACGTGAGCAGCTGCTGGTAGGTCGAGAGCAGAGACGACACGTCGCTGGTTGAGACAGCAGCGTTGGTCGTGCCGGTGTAGAGCTGCTGCAACAGATGGCAAGTAGCCGCCGAGTTGTCGGTCTTGGTAGTCATTGAAGTTGAATTATTGTCATCCTGCACGTACTGAGTTGCATCACAGGCATTCTGACTGCCTTCAAAGCTGCTGTCGTTGCTACTTGGGTCATCCAATTCTTGCACTTCCTGCTGAAATATTATTTTAATTATTCACTTGTTCACTATGTAGTTGGAATTTACTAAACCCAAATGGGGAACGGCATGGAGAGTATACCAAACTCCAAATTATAACAAATTATCAATTCTTTTTGTAATTACTAGCAACAGTTACATTAAACAAAATAGCTGCATAACAAAATCTGCATCAATAATAAACAGACCTCAGCAGACTCTTCATGTTCGGTCTTAAGTTTGCTGGGTGAAGCCTGATGCTGCAGCTGCTCCTTCCCTTTCTCAAGGCACCACCGAAGTTTGTATCCTTCTTCACCGCCAGAATTGTTATCCTCATAGCTTCCATTCTGAAAATCACAAAAATTCGTAGTCAATACTCTGATATATGAAGTATTTTTTGTAAATTTAATGTTGAAGTAATTAGCCTGCTAACATTTTACAGAAAATAAAATAACAGATTACAAAAAGTTCATTGGACTATAAATGAAATGAAACGTAAAGCGAATTGATTCAACTAATTCAAGTTTTAGAACACCATACTTACTAGATTTTCTTTTCAATATCTCCAAATGCCCAAATGTTGAGCTTAGATTGTTTATGAACCCTGGCAACTGAATTCTGAACAAATTTGTTAGAAGCTTTAGGTTTTTTTACTTTGGTTTTGGGTTCAGACGTGAATATAAAAAATCACCTGCTTAGAATAGTGAGCAGCAGCAGCAGAGACAGCAGCAAGGGCTGGGAAGGTAGCAGCGAGGCCTTGTGTGTACGAGTTGGCCGCAGTCAAAATGGCCTTCAGATCAGGCAGGAAGGTGCTGGCAGTCGAGGCAACTCCTGAAGTGCCCACCATGTTCTTCAAGTTCTCTTCATTTCTATCAGAAACGAATCCCATGAAATAATTCAATTTTAAATATTTTTACCTCTCATACATCCTCAAAACGCAGGTACATGGAACATGAAATTTTGCACCACAATGTGTGCTGCCAAAAATACCAATATCATACAAACCTAGTGAAATTTACATCAGGAACATGAGAAATAAGAAGTAAAGGGCTTAAAAATAAATCCCTCCTATATAAAGACATTTTATTCAGTCTATCAATAATGTCATCATTCAGTAACACTGCAATTTCTCACCCCTGTTGAGGCTGATTTATATTAGTACGTCGGGCTACTTTCTTGCTTCGGTTGGATGAGACAGCAGCACCAACACCACTGGCCGTGTTGTGCAGAGAGAAGGTGGTCGAGTGAGTCTCAGAGAAGTTGGGAGAAGCTGAACGTTTCATGCCAGAGTTAAGGAGAAGCTGCTGATTACCATTAGGAGTTGGTGATGTGGTGGGCTCCCGCTGAGAAACATCTCCCAGGCCTTTGATGCGTAAAGATTCCGCGATTTTTATTAGTCCTCCAAGCTCACTGTTGGCAACACTCACCTAAAAAAATTCAACTGTTTAGGGTTACACAATATTTTTCAGCTAAATTCTTTACTAAACAAGGAAGCAGAATACACATGAAACAATGAACGTAAGGTGAGAAAAGCATCACTGTATAATATTTATATGCTGGTAAATTTAGTAGCCACAGATAAAAATTTCAAAAAATATGTAGTCAAAAGTATAACTGATCAAATTATTTTATGTTTTAATATGTGGATTAAATGTATGAATACGGTATATAACTCAGAAATTCAAAGTAAATGGTATTAATATTGCAGGAACCTGTCCTCTGTAGATAAACTCCAGCAAAGCCTCAAGTTCAGCTTGCCGGACATCGCGGAGAAAAATAACAGGATGAGACGAGTCCAGGGTACAAAAGAGAGAGGCAAAGTAAGGAGAACAAGCAGCGAGCACGAGGCGGTGGGCAGGGTAGCTTCCTCCATCACATAGCAGTGTAACATCTACGAGCTGACCCTGCAACAAAGAAATGATGTAAAACCATATCTTCTTTATATAAACATGATCAACAGTTGAGAGACAGTTGAGCTTGCAACATACGGCTTTAAGCAACTTGCCTGTACTTAAATAAAATTCAAAATACTTGCAGTAAATGGTTTAAATAGGATAAGAAAATCAGTTGTGCAATAAATTAATAATAAACAAATAACAAAAGCCATGAATGAGCAGTTCCTAGTCAACACAATTCAGGGCCATTATTTCAAGTAATTAATATTACTGGTGTCTGCCCAGTAAAAAACTCAGAAGTGTCATAACTAGTACACATAATATACAAAACTAATAAGTTTCACAATAAAACTGTGAAAAAAATGAGCACCAAATTGCATCTCAGATACATTTTCAACCAGGTACAAAACTTTAGCCATGACATCTGCTAAGATTGTTATCCACATTACTGAGAGTAATGGGACCTTATGCCAAATCATGGTCATATATGTATGGCCCCTAAAAATAAAATTTTGGTGCCATTTTCAAGCAGGTCAAAAATTTCTACATATCAAATTATATTCTTGTGCCATCTTCATTCAGTTTAACAGTATCAAGTAATTATTCATGATTCTCATCAAATACGAAGTTCTCATCAAATACGAAGAATGGATCGCATAAATAATACAGTTCACTACTTCACCTTTAAAATATGCAAGATTAAATTGCTTATTGGATCTAGGATTAAATCCATTATTTTAATCTTGACACCATAAATTAAACAAAACCAAAAAAAAAGCAACCAAAAATACTTAATATACAATTGAACTCTAGTGCAAGGTTACCTGAAGTCTGAAATCAGAGAAGACAGAAGCAAAGTTAGCTCTGTGGTTATTCCATGTGAGGAGGAACTGATCTGCCCCCATGACTGTGGTCTCTGAAAATAAAGATTTCAATTAGGTCAAAGCTTGTAAAATAAAGCCATAATAATAAGTGTCATGTATGGCAGTATATAATTCCATTGCATCAATGTAACTCCTCTCTCAAGTCTATGATTTTAACTCTGAAGTACCTTATTCTCTTCTTAAACCCTCTATTAAGAGGTAGTTTGGGCGACTTAATTAAATTTAGCTATCAACACAAATTGGCAATAATTTTCATTAGTTGAATTGTCAAATTTTTATAAAACATAACTTTCATTTTGAAGACATCTTAAGATTTTACTATTTGTTAAGGATTTTTTTTAGCAAGTTAACTAGGTACCTATATCAAACATTGCTAAAGTAGGTACATTCAGCCAAAGATACATTATCAGTCCCATGTATGAATAGTAGCAATTTTATCCCTATATATCTTGTAAATAAGATGGATATGAGCAGTTAAAAATTATTAGAAAAATCTATTTTTTACCTCCAATATTATATACCGGTATGTATTATACATATCCAATATTATATACCGTAAAATGGGGTAACTTAGACCACTTTTTTTATAAATGATGCCATTTTTTTACTAGCTAAATTAAACTTGAATTGAAACATGCAAAATACAGGTCTATACTCTAGCTTCACTCACCATAAATTGCTGGCTCCTGCCTCTCATAGTCTTTATGTAATTTAAAAAAAAGTGATGGTCTTTGTTACCCCAGCTCTTGGGGTAACTTAGACCAGGTGGTAAAATCAATTATTTCAGGTCAGTTCAACCTGGTGTAAATTTGGGAAAATGTATCCTGTATATTCCCAGATTTACAATATAAGTAGAAAATTGTCTTCATTCTTATCATATTTGTTTTAGTACTACTGAGCTTTTAGGATTGCATTGTCTTGAATAAATATATTTGTGATGCAGATAATTAGAACCAAGTCCAACACTGTATAGATGAGTATCAACCATTTACTTTGATTAATATCTTGTGCCCTGATCTCAAAGCATAAATCCATATGAATAATTTTTCTCTGGGCCAAATATGTACATATATTTTTGCCTATATTTTTGCCTAAACAGGATTAGTAACATTACCAGACAGGGGCTAGAAATACGAACAAAATTTGATCCAGTTAACACAAATCAATGAGCTACATTACCGGACATTCTAAAAACTGCCAACCTTAATAGGTTAGGGTTAGGGTTAGAGTTAGGGTCAGGTAAGTAAAAAATACTTCTCTATGTTGCTAGATACCTATCCACAGGGCACAGGGATTAAGTCCAGCCAGGTCAAGTTCTTTTTGCCTTTTCTACAATTTTACAGATGTCATTTGTTACAAAATAATCAGTCCAGATAAGAGGAAAGTCTTACAGTTTGGGCTTCATAATCAGTTATGAGCAAGAAAATAACTAAAGCACTAATAAGCATCCATGGTCTATACAATTGTACAATGCATGCATAACAAAAATTTTGAATGTATGGCACAGAGCGTGTACCAGTATATAGTCAAATGGGGTAAGACAGGATCGCAGCCTTCATGGGGTAAGAAAGGACCAGCCCATGGCGTGCATTCTAATTGCACTGAATTTAATTTGACAAAAGAATATGTTAGAGCAATCATTGCCTGTCATTTCAGTGTTTGTTTCAACCCTCTTCTGCAAATAATGAATTTCTGGCTAATTTTTAAAGAAAACCTATGTAAAGAAGGGTCACAAAATAGTTAACCCTGCTTGGGAAATAAGCTCCTGTCTCTTATACACATCTAGATGTGTATAAGAGACAGGTCTTACCCCATGCCTGGTCCCATCTTACCCCAATGGGGTAAGATGGGACCAGCTCACTTTTTTTAATCTGTACAGAAAACTATGTTAGATGCAAAATGTCAGAGTTGTAGCTTAGAAGCCTATTGCATAGATACACCTTGTGATAGGTTTAGGATTTTTTAATTATTCATGGTATAGATGCTACGGGCTTGTTAGTGATTTCGGTCCTGTCTTACCCCATCTGACTATATGTATATTTGGCTTCCAGCCCTACTGAGGCAGAATACATCTACCATTTGTGCCGTGACTAGAGCTTTCCTGCCATTTTTGGAGTCATGAGATTCCCGTCAGGCTAGAAGAATTATCAACTGTATGATTGGGCCACATAATTGTCAAATTTATTAAAAATTGGTCATGTTAAAGCCATGAGATTTCATTCACAAGTATGAAAATTCCAATCTAGCACTACTAGCAGCCTTTTATGGTCAGTTTTATGAAATGCCTTCTCTTAATGTACAGAGCAAAAATAATGAGGCAATTTTAATCTAGTGTGGAGAAGATCTACTCTCTGGAGTTAACACTTAACATTAGAATTTAGTTAACAATAAGAAAATATAAAAAAAGGGACTTAATTCATATGGCAGAAATCTTGTGGCTCAAAAAATGATTCTGGCTTGAAAGCTACCATCAATGACACAAGCTACTTTCAGAAAACCTGCTAGAATATATAAAATATCAAAACAAGAAGCTAAAAATTAAATCTTACACTTGTGCAGGGTTGACTCATCAGAAGTTGAGAGGTATATAGTTGATACCTACTTTTAAGTTGCCAGCAATATCGGCAATGGGCACAATAAAGTCACCATAGCCTGGCAAGGTTATTGCAGTCTTTGCGTGAATAGCGTCCGCATGAGTTACAGTAATGAAGGCATTGTATTCACATGGAACCAACTCTCAACTTGCATCATTTTTCAGCAAATTAATAGGAATGCTTGAAAAATATTGCTTTTATACAAAAATAAGGAAATCCAAGGGATAAGTCTTTCTCCTGGCTACTATAATGAAGTTGATTCAAACCAAGATTAAAATATGTGGTTAGTATAAACTGTTCTTTCCACTGTATTGATATTGGGAGGGCTACTTATTTGAACCTCTTTTCACCTCAAAAATGCCCTTCAGAGAAGTGCATTTATAAAAACCATAGAAAAATTACTCTGTAGCCAAGTAGTGTTGCGCACTAGTCAGCAACTTGAACAGAATTCATGAATTTCCTTGTATGCAGATGACAACTATTTTAACCTATAAAATAGAATTCCCTGCCCCATCCATAACTCAGGGGTCAATATTATGGCCAAAAGTAAAAGCAAATTGCACCGCAAAATTAGTTCCATGCTCCTACCCATGTTAGTTCCATGCTCCTGTTCTAGATGGTTCCATGCTCCTGTTCTAGATGGTTCCATGCTCCTACCCATGTTAGTTCCATGCTCCTGTTCTAGATAGTTCCATGCTCCTACCCATGTTAGTTCCATGCTCCTGTTTGAACGGGACCTTATTTAAAGAATTATTGGCTGAAATTCATAAAGTAACAACATTTGGCAAATTTTTCCAAAGTCGTAACAGAAGCACAACATAAGATCTAATAAGCACTAATGTAACACCTCTGGCTAGAGGCGGGAAAATGATGCATTGTGAAAAAAAAGTCGCGCTAATCAAAACTGGCACCGCGTAGATCAAGGGTAGGTTGCAAATTTTTTTTCCGCATTAATCAAAACCGCGGTATTCAAAACCGTGCTAATCAAGGGATTGCTGTATACCGACATTCGTCATTCACTTATGCACCACACTTGCGTTCACTGCATAACCAAGAGCCATTTAATTGAACTATAATCTAAATTCTGTTTCATTTGTCAGTAATAAAAGATCAAGTTTAGTCTCATCATTATCCACACCCCAAGTAGGTTGTTGCCAACCTATCAAGTAGGAGTAGGCAATGTGCTTGCCTCACCCGCAGGAGACACGCGGCAACAGTATACTTGTATTTGCTGATTTCAAGTGGTAAATAAATTAATAGATGATTAAATTGACCGACGGTTTTAGACACATAAAAACTAATTCCGATACAACTTGGAATTAGACACACACAGCTCATTCTGAGTTGTATCCAAATATTAAAATTTTCTTAATTGAAAGCTTAATAGCTCTTAATTAAAAGCTTAATTAAAAAATAAAAATGTTTTAATTAAGCTCATTCGGAGCTGTGTCGTATTCTGATACAGCTCACACAGGGCGTCGGAATTCCAACACAGGGTGCTGGAATTACGAATTACAAATTAATAGAGTTTGAAGCGCTGCCAGAATTAGTCTCGCAACATGCCAAAATTAGTCACACGTAGCGTCAAAATTCAGGGATTTTGTAGGTTTGAATTCTAAAGGCTTTTAAATAAATATGGCAACAGTTTGTGACATTTCATTGTTGCTGGCGCGTAGTGTGGTGTTTTGAGAGTGACGTAAACCTATCAGAACTTGAGTTGCGCATACGGTGATATTTTTATAGCCATTCATTTATTGCTACATCCTGAATGTGTTGGAATATACCGCATTTACCCTATTCACAGACTTATTTAAAAGTCTCAAACCATAATATTCCTTCTACACAAACATTTTATCACTATTTGGTAGAGCAAGGTCAACTATCAACTTTGACATGCGTTTCAATGTTCTCACTAGTTGACTTCCACACTCAGGATGATGCATGTTTTCGGGGAATTTTCCCCTGCATATTGAGTTTTATAATGCCACAGGTTTGCACAGTTGGCGCAATGTAATCAAAATTGTTTCTCTTCGCGCATGTGTTTGCGCAATCCTGGCCATCAATTCTACGCCGCGCAAGAGCACTTTGTGGAGGAACAGACGTAATACTCAGCACAGTATGCCTTTAATTATCCTTCAACAATATATGATTTTTCTTGATACAGAAATTTGGTGAATGAGAAATCTAGAACTTTATTTTAGAAGAAATTTTCTCCAAAGTCATATGGCAACAGTGAACACCGTCTCTTTACATTTCGTATGTATAATAGCCGCAGTTTACAATTACCGGGGAGCGCAGCTGTGGGTAACAAAATTGACTCGTAAACAGGCCCTGGGCCCAACACCAACCATCAGCATGCAATATCTACACATAGCCTCAGATCAATGAGCTGTGGGTAACTCCAACTCCGGCTAACAGTAAATCTGCTTTGCACGACACAGCCACTGCTTCACTGCACCGGAGCACAACTGGCCGGAGCGCAACAGGCCCTACCGCAACAGGTGGCGCAGGCTAGGTTAGGTAAGGTTAGGTTATGTTAGGAGTAGCTGTTGCGGTAGAGCCTGCTGCGCTCCAGCCAGTTGTGCTCCGGCCTGTGACTGAACTGCGCTTTTGTGGTGGGCGCTTTGTGTCAAAAGCCGTGAAGATGCCCGGCTGCATTACGCTCGGGAAGGTATATGAATCGCACTGTAGACTTGGGCTATGCTGACCTCTAGCTATCCACCCCGATTACCATACGTTCTGTAACCAACAAGCGGAAGAGTCAGAAGTAACCCGGACATGTCTTGCATTTTATTATTGTTAGTTCGACTTGAGTAGTTGATAAAAACTTTGATGACCATTTGACCAACGAAATATAACTTTTTAATAGGGAGACTTCATGTTTATTAAACTACAAGTAATGATCTTTATTTAATAATAGCCATGTTGAAAAATTTTTTTGTTGTGAAGCCCGCTTTTAGATCATTAATGTTTTTATATACATCCTTGTATTGTTAGGGACGCTTGCTGCTTCCATCAGATCTTAAAATGTAAAAGTTGAATAGATACAGATTTGTATGAATAATGCCATTCAATATTGTTAGGTACATTAAATTGAGGGTGGAACATGGGAAATTGGGAATGGCAAAGATTAATTTATCTGAAGCAACCTTTACAAAATTAGCGTCAAACAAGCAAACGGATGTCATGTCAACCGGAACTCAGAACACCGCAGCAGAGAGCAATTTATGAAGCTAATGAATTTTGCAAACTTTGCTGGAAGAGAGATTATTGAATTTTAGAAGAAAAGGGATAATTCAATGAAGGGTGGTGCCGGTGGCAGAACTGCAATCTTGATACTCTATGGCGATTTGTGCTATGATAACCTACATAACAATTGTCATATGATAGTTATAATTTTGCACATGCAAAGTATACCTGACATAACATAGCACACCCAGATTTGGAAACCATAATTGCTCAAATGAAGCAAAAATAAATGACAGACCATTGACTTATCTTGAAAATATAGATATTCATATTTTGTATCGCATAGTTTAATTACACTTCGTAATTATGCCGTATTGACCTAGTTTGCATAGTCCATTTATGTGCATTGTTATCAGGTATTTATCATGTCTACTTCACCAGCCGGGAGGATGTTGGGAACATGAAAGTAGTCCTGACGTTGACATACTGGTTTGTACCCTACTTGCGGAAACCAGTCAATCACTAGTGATGCTCAACTCAAGTGATGTTGCCTTCTTTAGTTCTGTGATTAATGTTTGCTTGAATTATGATCTATGAAAGAATCTTCATATCCAACCACAGCACAATGTGGATATACGTTTGTGCATACGGTGTGTGATAGCGCATGGCGAATTTTTTTACCAGCATAGTACAGCGCAGCGCTCAGGTTTGTTAAAAGACAATTTAAATTCCCATGCACCTGGCACATCTTTCTGACCACGGACTTGACAGACTTTTGCTCTGAGCCATAGTGGCAACTGGCAAACCAGAGATTTTTTAGAATCAGTTCATTTTTAATTTCCTCAATTACTCAATATTTAAACCAATTTCTTATGTATGATAATGCTGGTAGGTATTCATAATACTTTACTGGTCCACTTATAGTACTCAAAATTGAACTTGTGGGGAGTCTAAAAAACTCTCTGCTTTGCCACTATCCTCTGAGGGTCTTAACATTTTCCTGCCAGACTTAGTGTTTTGCGGGAATCTGGTACGCAATAGTATGACTGTATGATGTCACTATTTCAACAATCTATGCATGAGCCACACTCAGGATGATGTATGTTTTTGGTGAATTTTCCCGCGCATTTTCACTTTTTTTAAGCTATTGCTGTGCACAGTTGGCGCAATGTAATGAAAATGGATTCTCTTCGCGCACGTGTTCGCGCAATCCCAGCCATCAATTCTACATCGCGCTGCCACGCACAAGCAGTTTGTGGAGGAACAGACGTAATACTCACATTACTCAGTAGTCAGTACAGTATGCCTTTAATTATCTTTCAATAATATATGATTTTTCTTGATATGGAAATTTGGTGAATGAGAAATCTAGAACTTTATTTTAGAAGAAATTTTCTCCAAAATCATATGGCAACACTGAACACTGTCTGTTTACATTTCGTATGTATAATAGCCACAGTTTACGATTACCGTACGTTCCGTATCCGACAAGGCGGACAAGCGGAAGAGTCAGAAGTAACCCGGACATGTCTTACATTTTATTATTGTCAGTTTGACTTGCGTAGTCAATATAATTGCGTATATTATCGACTAAAATAGTAGAACTATTTTAGCTTTCTAAAGTAAGGCGCATGGCGCATTTATTTACCAGCATAGTACGGCGCACCGTACAGGTCGTTAAAATGACAAAATAAATTCCCGCGCATCTGGCACATCTTCCTGACCATGGTGCATGAGCCATGAGTGGAAGTGTGGAACTAAGACAATGCTTAATATAAAGAAAAAAGTAGAGAAGTGTTGGAATTACCCACGATCATAGTGGCAAAGCCTAGAGTTTTTTAGACTCTCCCTCAAGTTCATTTCTGAGTCCTATATGTAGACCAGTAAAGTATCCTGGATACCTGCATTATCCTACATATGAAACTGGTTTAAATCATGAGTAAATAAGGAAATTAAAAATGAACCGATTCTAAAAATTCTGTGGTTTGTCACTATGCAGCCACGATGTTGTAAAATATGGTGCGTACTGCGTTTACCCTACAATACCGTAGATGTCCTATTGTCCTACAACCTAGGTACATCAAGTCATCAAGAGCTTTCTAATGGTGCTAAAATCTTTGAAATTGGCTCATAGCCATTGGCCTGTCATAGGAAATGTAGAATTGAGCATTTAAAAAAAAGTGCCAAAAATTGGTCCATTTTTGAAACCCTTGATTAGCCTAGCCTAAATGGAAAAATTCATAGCTTTTTTGCTTTTATTTGTATTTTACTTATATTTATACAGAATTTTTCTATATTTTATTTTCTTTTCAAACGTATAGCTAATGTAGCTACATTAAGATCAGAGGAAAATATTTTGTTTGGGCACATAACATAACATAGGTAGTCTACCTATATAGCTATATACCTACATTGTAAATTAGGTACCTAGGTATTTACCTTCCAAGGAATTGCTCCTAGCCTCCTACTACTTAGCAAGTTAGCTAAAATAGCTATTAATAACCTAATTTAAATCCAGTTATTTATGCTTTACCTTATGAAACTTATTAGCGAACGAGTAATTATTACTTCAACTATTCTGTACATTTCACATCTTCTAAGAAAAACAATAAATATGGTTCGACATCTTTGTTTAGTACCTATAGATACCATAAAATTCTCACAATTGACTAGGGGAATCCTACAAAATGCCAATACTCCTCGTAAACTATAGACGGAAATACAGTTCCAAAAACTTGTTGTTTCCATAACAACGAATCGATATAATTTATAGATGTCATTAAAAACAAAGAATTTGTCTAATGTGGAACATGAATAATATGAATTATTCATGTTAAATTCAACTGCACTTGTTTTACACGTGATAGAAATGATCTCCCTTTTCTAAACCACTTGGACAGCTATGAGAGGTCTCATAACTCTCATTCTGGTGATTTTTTTCTCCATTTCACCTTCATTCGTGAATTATAGTGCAATTCGTGCCGAAATTTGCAGTGACCATTAAATTCCTTCTAAACCGCTGAACAGATTTGAACAAAACTTTGAATATGCAAACCTAACCTCACAACGCCGATATTTGGCTCGTAACGATTTTTCGATTTTACTTTGATATTCATATTTTTTATTTATTTCACCCTCATTCGAAAGTTATACGGCAATTCGGGCCGAAATTTGCAGTGACCAGGAAATTTCTTCTAAACTACTGAACAGATTTAAATGAAACTATTAATATGTAAACCTAACCCCCCATTGGTGATGTTTAGCTCATGACAATTTTTTTCGATTTTGCCTTCGTTCGCGAGTTATACGGCTGTACGGAGAAACGACCGGCGTTTCTGAGGCCGATTTTTAAATTTGCCTTGACAAAGAGCCGTGTACGTATAGCCGTATACTCGTAAACGAAGGAAAAATCAAATAAAAAAATTGTCGCGAGCTAAACATCACCGTTGGGTAGTTAGGTTTGTATATTCAAAGTTTCGTTCGAATTGTTTAGTTATTTATAAATAATTTATTGCCATGGGTCCGGCCGTAAATTTTTCCGATACCTACTTATGGGACGAAATGGGTTGGGACTCCTAAATGCAAGAAAACCGCGTGGATCTATCGTAGATAACGGTAGGTTATATACAAAAAAATACCGTAATTTGTTCATTCGCGTCCCTTCCATTATACCAAAATTATCTCTATGTAACCTGTTGGAAAGATCTAACATGCAATTTGGTACGAAATCACGTTCTCGAATGAAGCAAAATATTGTGTGAGTATATAGAGATAACATTTTGTTGAATAGGCAAAAGTCACGAAAGAACTAACCTGCAAATCATGAGTGCAAAGTAGGTAGAAAATCTCAAGAAATCTTGCAAGCAACTATGACCAAATCATGTACGCAAACTGGCTACCACACAACTCATTTGAGAGAAATTTCTAATCGCAAAGTGTATAAAAAATACGATTGTTCATATGCCAAAAACTCTTACTCGTAATTAGCCAAAAATGGGAGGCGCTCCCGCCGCCCAAACCGCAGTGGTTCATGCGAGATCGAAGAGGATAATGGCCGAGCCCTTTTTACCCTCGCGAACCACAATCTCCACTGCTGGCTTCTTGAACGAATCACACTGGACACTCGCGGCTTCTTGAACGAATCCAACACGAAGGACTTCTTGAACCTAATCTGGTGAACCTAATCTTTTTAACTACCATCTCAGCATCGTCATCCTTTAGTCTGGCCGCACCTGCTAGCCACCTATAACTATACGGTCAATTCTTCCCGTGAACCTTGGGGCACCTACTCGATATTTAGGACAATTCGCTCATTGAAGGAGGCTCACAACGTTTCCGTGTACTCCTTCGTAGACGACCGAACAGCACATATAATTTATTTTTCTGTTATCCTTATGGGCGTCAATGCAGGCTTCTACAACTTGCCACCCGACTCTGTCCTTGCCTGACCAAAAGTATTTCGGTGTCCACGACAAAGCCTTCACCACAGGCGGCATATAATGCTCTATCAAACTTTTGGACCAGCTTCAACTCCCGATGGCCTCTTACCCACTCGGTAGCAGCTGCCGTTGATTTGCTGAGAAATGTCAGCCAGTATCGAACATGCACTTCTTCTAAATGAAATCGTTCTCTGGCGCGCATCAAAAAATCTTGTCCGTTAGTTACTTATATTTTTACTTTGGCTTGACGCTTGCTAGCTTTCTGTCTGCCTCAGAATTCAGGGCTATCCATGAGAGCCCCTGATGGGTCTGTCACTTCCTATGGATTATCCAACCATTCCACATCTTACTTCCTAATACTGTCATCCAACATCGCTTTCTGTACTGATGACCCCCAAAGTCTTCATTTAATCCCGAAATGAAATTTTCAAGATCTTACTGCTAGTGTATATCGTTTGGCCCGTCTGTTAAAAGATGGCCAGACTATCCTTTCAGCCATAAGTATTTAATCCTTCCTCGAAGGCTGTCAGGTAAAATAGGTTCTCTTTTCCTTGTATCCTAAAGAATATATCTCTCCCAGTCACTCTTCTCAGTATTGGCTTAGATACTTCTGCCCTTCATCTAATCTAATCTATTGCCCTTTATATCCCATATTTCTTTCTCATTTCACCTCCCTCGTCCGTCCTTGAGGTACGGCTAAAGGAGGTGTATGGATCACATCGACACGTTCGGACCGAATTTCCACACATATGTTTGTCAAATTGATACCAATCTGAACCAAATTAAAATTGAGATATTTATTGACATTATGCTCATTCTAGCATTGCCGGTTATAATTCCTTCTTTGTCCGCTTTAATTTTATTCCGCACGCTGCGCTACGTTTTAGCAGGTTACCGTGCATAAATTTGTCAAATCAAAACCGATCATGACCTAATTAACAACAAAGCTATTTATTCGCAATACAATCCTGCTAGCGTTGTTAGAATTTTTTCACGCAGTCCGCTACACGCTAAGTTAGATAGGCGTGCATTGGGGACCACAACTTGACGTTTAAGACGCTACATGAAAATGAAGCGGACATAAATAATTCTTACTATGATAGCAGCATAATTTTGTGAATAAGTAGCTTCAATGTTTATTAAGGTAATATTTGTCAAAATTGGGTGCGGAAAATCTGCTTTAATTCAGCGTTTAGCTCGCTTATTAAAATCAAAGCCAAAAAATTCAGTCGATGCTGGCATGAGCATAATTAATCTCACTTCAATCCTCTACTTTGTTCGAGAGGGAGCGCAGCCCTACACCACAAATTTAGCTCGTAAATAAGCCCTGGCGCCAACGCCTACCCTATAATGCAATAACTAAACTCAGCTCACACCCAAGAAGCTGTAGGTAACTGAGTCATCTCCTCACACCAACTTTAACCTAACTTAACCTAACCTAACGCAACACATACCTCACTCCACAGCCTGCTGAATCAAATAGTCAATTGTCAACAGGTTCTACTCCACAGAATTTTACCCCATACTATCACGTCTTACACACGCCGTAAGCCTTACTGGCCGCAGACCACGCCGGATCACCGTAAACCTGCTCTGCTATTTGCAGGACTGGCGTAATCCCGCCGCACTCCACGGGCAGAAGCGCTAACCGCCGTCCCTATAACGCCATGCCCCGGCTCTCCCCCTTCGCAGCCATAAGACTTTCTTCAATTGCTGATCAGTTGTGCGCCAGGTTTGGTTAGGTTAGGTCCCTCCATCGCGCCATGCGCATCACTGATCGGGCAACGAGAAAAGCCTTCTGCTGGCTGCGAAGGGGGAGAGCCGGGGCATGGAGTTATAGGGACGGCGGTTTGCGCTTTAGCCTGTGGAGTAAAGCGCGATGAAGCAGTGGCTGTGACGTAACGGCGCTGTTATGTCGGGCGCTTATTTTCAAAAGCCACGAATACGCCAGGCTGTGTTTAATACAAGCACGCAACAGTTTGGCTATTTGCCCACGGCTGTTGCTTCGGTGGCTTGATGTTATCTGGCTGATTGATTCATATCCAGGAAAGGAAATGACACCTATGGCTTTAGGCACTTAATCACACAGGCTAATATGCCCTCTACCTATTTGAAAAAAATACTCACCGCAGCGTACTGATATTATCTACTTATATTTCAAATTTGAATAAAATCCGTTCATAATTGAAGGAGTTATGAGTGCCAGAGTTGAAAATGAAGTTCGAGCTCGCAGGCGAGTTCGCACGCGAGTTCGCACGCGAGTTCGCACGCGAGTTCGCTGAAGTGTCGAATCGGTCCGAACGAATGAAGAAATCTGCGCGTAAGTTAACTTGTAATTTGGTATAATCAAATATGATTGATTTATTAATGTAGCACTCGAAAGTAAGATGAAATTCATTATATTATAGTAAAACACAATATTTTATATTTATGTGAAACATAAATTTTTCAAGTGTTCCCTTTAGATTCACCGCTTAGTATTTCAAGAACCATCAGCAACGTCTTCTTCGCGATATGTTGTTGATGGAGTGTTAGCGAGCCAATTGTTAGGGGACGGCTTTTCGTGTTTTAATCTAAAATGGCTGTCGGCAAAAATAAAAATCTCAAACCCGGGAAAAAGGGATCTAAAAAGAAAGCGTAAGTTATCATTTACTTGTGGAAAGTCTGAGGCCCAACTATGTATAATAATGGCTGTTTTGGCCCTCGTCTATCAACTTGTTCAATTTTCTATCTTGCATTGTCAGTTTTGAAATTGGTGTAGCCTAAATGAAATTTAATGTTGCTCATTTAGTTATTTTCAAACTAGGCCATCGCCAAATAGCTAAGTGAACGAGTCTTGTAGAAAATGTAAATTTCTGGCTTGTGTAACTGTAACTCTACCGGTAGCCTATTTAGGATTTGGGAATCCAACCCACCATGTTCAGATAGATAATAAATGGAAGACATTTTTCGTGCTTTTCATGCTGCTCAGAGTAAATTTTTTTTTTACATGTTATTGCTGAAGAACACACAACAGTTCAAACTAAGTGCAACCATGCATTCATATTTACTAGCATTGCCATTGCTGTAATGTTTATCGTTAGGTATGTTACTATCGGCATTCATTTATAGGTAGGTAGCTAGGCAGGTAGGTAGGCTACCTACATTTTTTACTGCATAGTACTACCTAGGTAGCTACATGTAAGTTGTAATTTAGGTACTTTCTTGCATCTTGCTTGTAATATTACTTTTTGGAATGTTAAAAAAATTTTTCATATGCTGAAATTTTCAGCCCTGAATGAGATAATAAATGGGAAAATTTTAGGCTAGGAGAAATGTGAGACAGCAATAATTTTTAGATGCATTTTGAAACTTGGATTGTATTGTTAATAATTCAATTTCAATGATTAGAGAAGCTGATTTCTTTCCCTAAACTGCTCTTGGTGGGCATAGCCTAGTCTCAAAGCAGAGAATTTTTCTGACTCTTCCTTTTCCTTACACCTGAAGACCGTGAAGTTGGCTATTTCCGAGTTCTATAAGTAGACCAGCAAAGTATCATGGCCTCATGGGTACCAGCAAAGCATCATCATTAATAAGAAATTGGTTCAAATCTCATAGATGAGGAAATTAAAAATATACCAATTCTAAGAATTCAGTGCAGGATGGAATTCTAATTTTGAAGGTTCATATATTATTTCGATCCACCAAGACCACTTTTTCTATCCAACATTGTTATTTGAGGCAAAAAATGAACTTCTTAAAGGCATAAAATACATAGGCTAACTTGCTCAGTTTCTATAAAGTACTCCTGGAGAAATACATTTTGTGGTACGCATATGTACCATTTTGGAGTCAATTTGTTGAATAATATTTAATACTATTAAGTAAAATCTAAAGGCTTTATCAATAAATGTAGCGGTAGCGCTGTAGCGGCAAAACCTCGTATCGCTACTTAAATATGTAGCGCCGCTACCACTACTGCTACTGAAAATGTAGTGGCTGCTACATGTAGCATGCTACTGCCCAGCTCTGAATGTCACAAATATCTTGCTCTCAGACTTTGCTGCAGTCTGACTACCAGCCTTAAGATCAAGATGAACTGATGGAGAGATTGTGAAGAGGCCAATATCATAAATATTATCAATATTCATACAACTGGATCACTTGCCAGAGCAATAAATATCAGCAGTGTTATTAAGGCAAGGTCCAGCTGTCATCTTGTCCATTATGACAAATGTTATTTTTTTCTATTGCTTGGAGGGGGACTTTTTCTCTGAAAACATTGACTTTGGAACCCTATGCCATAAAAATGAAATTGCTTTGTAGCTTCTCTTACCACATGAAATATGCAAAACCAAGACAAATAAAAGCATAGCCTTAGTAGGAATAGATTTGGACATTAAAGTATACAACATGGCAATCCAAAACTAAGCAGCTGTGGATGAGAAAAACAGAACAGGCATTTGATATTGTAAGTTGAGTAGTGTTAGGCTCAAATGAAAATCACCTTAACTTTCTATTTAAAAGTATGTTTTCTACTTATTCAGCATCAATGTGGTTGATTTTAACAAATCTAAAGTAATTTGGAATTGACAGATTTAGGATATTGCCAAAATTTCAGCTCCACCACTCTACGAGTTTGAATTATTCAACAGAAACTGAGAATTTTTGAAATGAATAATCAAGCTCTTAAGTCACTGCTATCAATTCATTATACTATTTTAACCAAAATTGAAATATCTTACCAGTATACTGTAAGTTTGGATGACATTAAAATGCTGTTCTGAGTAACTTAGAAATGTACAGTAATCCCTTGTTTATCATAAGCATTTCCAAACCTCACTGGTGAAAGGTGAAATCTACAATGGTGAATTATATAGCAGTATTACAGTATTAGGTGTGGATGAGTTCCAAAATAGTAGTTCAAAAATAATTTAACTTTTTTCCAAATGAGTAGGAATATTGAATTCAAATTCAGCCACAAGAATGTCATGATAAAAACAAGCGATTAAAAAAATGGAAAAAGTGCGTTTTTACCACAGCAAATGCATTTGCAATATTTTGCTGTCAAGTGAGGGCTGAGATTGTTAAGAGATGAACATGATACATTGTCATGAGATGATACCTCACCAAAGGCAGTAGCCATAGTTGGTATTAACACATTCAAACCACAATATGGGAATGGCCTCATTTTTTGCTGCTGTTCATTTTAAAGTCAGTGCAAGATTAGCATTCCAGAGGTATTGAGTTTTAATTATTTCTGCCAAGTTGCTGGTGAAATTTTTAATAAGGTACTAGCAGTTTTTATGCTTAGAGCAGAATATCACACAAGTTATGGAGTTTCTAACTGAGTAATGTCTTTTTTTTATGAGGTCATTCCAAATTCTTGATATTGGATGCTATGAGCTAAGCAATGTTGAAATGTTCACCTCATTTTGGTTGTGAGTAGCACTGTTGTCCAAGATTTTCATTCTTGGCCCATATGTATATATATTTAAGGCTTAGACTATTTAGCAAATCTATTCTTATGGTTATTAAATGGTTGCATGTAAGCTGGGTTCTCCATTTAATATGTTCCACCAACTTGTCCTAATAAACTTTTCTCAATCTTGTGAGCATTTAATAAGTGAAAGATTCCATGGCTGTTGGTAAGACAAAGCAATTAAAGACTCCCAAGAAAGGGGTCAGCAAGAAGAAGATGTGAGTCTCAGTTTGGGCTTGAATAGAGTGTGTGGTTGTCTTATGGTTCCTTATTGAACCATTTGGGCTGCTCTCCCTTATTAACCATTTAACTTATTCCTTATAATTCACACCTAATTGGTTCATAGTGTTTACTGGCTGCCGTATTCTAGGCTAATTCTTAACAGCACATTGTTCTAATATTTCCTAGTTTTTTGTGGTGTACTTAACATGTGTGTTATAGTATAGTTAAAAGTTAGATTTGAGATCCTGTTGAGGTGGAGGTGCAAGAAATTACCTTAAGACTTTCTAAACTCATATTGCCAATATGGCTGACTCATGAGTGGTGTTGTCAATGGTTTGTGTAACATGTGCCGACTTAGAACAATGGTGGTTCCTGTGATGCAGATGTGTTATTATTATTGAGTTGACATTTACTAATTCAATTCAATGACTTATTGCCACGTTTTTCTTATTTTTGTTTTGTGTCTGTCATCAAAAATTCAAACCTTAATTTAGAGCACTTCTGAAGATCTTAGAAACATGAAATTTAGCATGCATGCTTATGCTGCCTAACAATTCAAGATTTGATAATCAGAAGTAATAATTTAAAGAAAAAATTTTTTAGTAAAAAAAAATAAACATAAAAAACATTTTTAAAAGCTACATTTTTCTGGTGGCTATAAAACTAAAAACAATGAAATAAAACGATTAAAAAAAATTTAAAAACCAAGTTTTCTTTATGGATGAAAAAGAAAAATATTAACTCTTACATAACATTGAAGTTATGTGAAATGTTATGTAATGTTATATATGAGTAAATGTTTTTCTTTTTTTTTTGCCCGTTGAGAGAACGTGGGTTTTTAAAGTTTTTATTTTACACCACAAATTGTTGTGGTGTAAACACACTCAATTACACAAATTGTTTTTGCCAATTGTTGTGTTTCTCTTTGTTACTAATCATGTCTACTGCTAAGATATATACGTTACTTTTGTCAACAGTTTTTGAAATTCCTGCAATCCTGTGGAAAAGTAAATTGAGTCTCTTACATTGATCTGAATTTCATTTTGATTTAATGTAGTTCTCATTTAATCACTTCCTATTATAATGAATTTTGTGTTATTGCAGCATTGATCCCTTCACCCGCAAGGACTGGTATGATGTGAAGGCCCCTGGCATGTTCACCAACCGTCAGGTTGGCAAGACGCTTGTCAACAGGACACAAGGAACAAGTGAGTTTTGTTTACCATAAGCTTGACCAATATTTATGCATGCTGTTCTCAATTATTGATTTCAGCTGTTTTGTTACTGGGTTCTTTACCCCTACAGTGCAGCACATAAACATTTTTTGTGGTCCTTTGACTAGTCATCAGGCTGGAATTCTAGGATATAGCAGCATAAATTTGCTTTCATTTTTAGGCAGATACATGTCCCTGCCCCCACTGTGAATGGTTGAGATGTCATCTTCTTGATAGGATTCTGATTTCATCCTATCCGGACTGATTGATTATGTGGTGGCCTTTCCAATTTGCCATGTATTTTTGGTTATTTAAAATCCCCTCTAGAATTTCACAATGCTAGCAATATACATGTATAGTCACAGGCTAGGAGCAACCCATGCTAATTTTTGGTGGAAAAAATTTCACCCATTTATAAATTGTCTATACATTACTAGGCCCTCCAACTTTCTATGGTCATTTAGAATCTTTTATAATGCAATGAAATCAAAATATTGGCAACCAGATATCTCCTTCGTATCAAAATCAATTCGGAGTTTTCCAATTTTGTCAAAGTTCTTGGGTGCTGTTTGAGTAATTTTTATGGTCATTGCTAGAGAAATAAAGTTCACCAATTTCTTTGTAATTATTCTATGTAGCCCAGCCTTATCATTATGTTTAACATTAATTTAAATTTTGGTATCCAAATAACATGCCAATTCAACATGTGCGTTTATTTTTTAATTTTTCAGAATTTAGCTTCCTAACTAAAAACTATTTGCGTTACAAGCCTAACAATTCTTGAATATATACACTGGAAGTACTCGCGAGATTTGGTTCAAATTTCACACCACTAGGTGCAATTGTTTGAAGATGGGAATAAACTGATGAATGTTTTTTTTTTAATCTGAGAATATAAATACTAGTAAATGTTTTTTTAGAATCTGAGAATATAAATACTAGTTTTGTGGAAAATTGAGGTGAGCAAGTTGAATTTAGAGGGATATGTGTTGAGTAAAGGGATCGAATTAATGGATGTATTATAATAAAATTTGTTCCACCAATGGTTTATTAATGCCTCATTTACATGAAAAACATGACCCAGGAGACAAAACATGTTGTTAGATACTTCATATTATATTATATATGTGATAAGAACTGATTCACAAAATTACCATTATCTCTCTCGCTCCAATATTGCATTACACTATACTCTCAGTTTAACTAGGTTAGTGCCAGTTTCTCTTTATATTCTGTAGTTATTTTCTTTGTAAAATGAAGCTAAATTAATCTTGAGCAAACAAACATCGTTTTAAAGCATGTTATCGACAGCAATAACAAATCATTGACTTGTTGCAGAGATCGCCAGTGAAGCCCTGAAGCACCGCGTCTTCGAGGTCTCCCTTGCTGACCTGCAGAACGAGTCTGATGCTGAGCGCAGCTTCCGTAAGTTCCGCCTCATCTGTGAAGATGTCCAGGGCAAGAATTTGCTTTGCAACTTCCATGGCATGGACCTGACTACGGACAAACTTCGTAGCATGGTCAAGAAATGGCAGGTGAGAAAATTGTATTACAATTTAAATTAATTATCAATAGTGTTATCGTATAAATTGAAAGGACACCATGGAAATTGAAAGGACTTTATCGCATAAATTGTTTGAAATGCTGGCTTCGATGTGCATGAAATTGCAAGAAGAATCTTCTTTAGAATCATTGCTAGATAAGAACTAATTAAAGCCGAGGTCGCGGGTGCAGCAGTGCTTGTGTTAAACGTTATCCTTTTTCTGTCTCAACCGATTACATATCTCTTGCATAACTTTGCCTTCTCGATAGTACCTTTCATGATGAGTTTTGTATTCTTCTTCCCTATATAATGCGCTTCTTTCTCCTGTTCTATTACCGAATCATTTATTTTAGAATCTGCAAGTAGATCTCTTGACAACTTGATAGTGTCAACAACCTAGAATTCACTTGACGTCATCTGGGAAGAGTAAGAGGTAACATAAGTTAATGAATGATAATCTGTTGTAGCATCAATGATCCAGTATTTCAAATCAAACTGCTCAAGATTTGAGCCAGATGCAAAACATCAGCCTAATCTTCAATATCTAAATAACGTAGAAAATCACACTGGCGCGATGTCACCATAACGTACGTAGCTACTACGCAACAGGAGTTTTGCAGCCAATTGTGGATTTAAGTTGTGAAATAAAGGTAATAACTGCTCCACTATGGATTAGTATCTTACAATTGGTAGTTGATGGCCCGATAACACTCAAAATCCCGAGGCAAGTGCCAGAATTTTCACCCATAATACTAGATGATTCGTGTATTACCAACCGTCTAAAATACTGCCGCTTATGGCGCAAAATTAGAATGGCTTGAATGCTCTTCAGTGGTTGGAAGGTTAATTAAGAAAGGGTCGGCCCAAGTACCCTTCGATCCCGCACATTGGATAAATTACACAGTGGCTTATAGAAGAGCAAGGATCAACTGAAGGAGCAGAATCATAGAATTTTATATTGAACAGGTTTGATTCCAAGATAAGGTGGCAATTCTGCCGGACAATATCAGAGAACGAGCCTCGTATAAAGGATGGACAAGTCGACCGAGTCTAAGAAATGACGCTAAATGCATTAAACGTTAAGTAGAGCCCTTTTACATGAACGCCGCAGTCGGTCAAATCTGTATTAATTAGTATGCATGGCATGAAATAATGGTTCAATGCTGTGCTGTATTTTTGAAAGCAGAATCTAGGCGCTTTCAAATAACACAAGTGATGATGGTGCAAACTTTGAGAAATACGTTCAGAAGAAAAATAAATTTCTGGTTCAATAAGCTAATTAATAGGATAATTGACACAACAAATTTATAAAAATCTTCATTAAACTAGCTACGATTAACCATTAGTCCAAGATTCAATACTGAGTCATTGCGGTGTCAATGACCGAAGCTCCATATGAAGGTATGCGTTTTATGCCACTTAGTCTTACTGACTTAAATCGTAATTTTGTTTTTCATCACTTTGGAATTGCCAGTACAATCGTACTGTCGTTTATGTTTATTCTATTCTTAGGCACCATATACGCGGTTGTATGCATCGAGTTGGTTAATATTTACCGTCCTGGCTCTATTCCAGACTTACATCAGAGCCTTCACTGACTGCAAGACCACCGATGGTTATTTTCTCCGCGTTTTCTGCATTGGATTCACTGAGAAGATGAATAACCAAGTGAAGAAAACTTGTTATGCTCAACGCAAGCAGGTTAAAACCATCCGCCGCAAGATGGTGGAGATCATGAACCGCGAGATCTCTCAGTGCGAGCTCAAGGAACTGGTGGGCAAGCTTATTCCCGACACCATTGCTGACGACATCAGGAAGAGCTGCAACTCTGTTTACCCTCTTAAGGATGTCTACATTCGTAAGGTGAGATATACTTGAACATAGGAGCACTAATTGATGATATCTTGGTCATGGAGGGCGTGTCTTTTTAGAATGAATTACTTGATTAACTTTGTCCAAATTATCCTATTAATTTGCAATGCCTTGACTAGAAACTGGTTGGCCTTGCTAAAAAATTGGTCTTCATTCGGTGGAAGAAATGAGATTCTGGTTAGGTTGTCGATTTGCTGTTTTAAAGGGTTTAGACCTTGATGCCGCACGGAATGGTCGGAAACTTAGCAATTTTAAAGAAAACTGTGTATAATGAGTGTAATTTGTGGAGACTAAATTCAAATGGGTTCATAGAATGACTAGGCGAGTTGATCATTATTTCATGGCTGTTCTATCCAAAAATGTAATTAAGACTTTTGAGAGATGACACGATGAAGAATAATGTTCTTTTGAGCAATCGAGTAACAGGA
Source organism: Hyalella azteca (assembly GCF_000764305.2). NCBI lineage: Eukaryota > Metazoa > Arthropoda > Malacostraca > Amphipoda > Hyalellidae > Hyalella > Hyalella azteca. The sequence goes on along the minus strand of NW_025936745.1, from coordinate 712,690 downwards.
AACTGATATTTACTGACAACCACTTTAATTAAATGACCGCTTCATTTGTTATGCGGCGAAAATGCATGCCTGCAAGTAAATCAGATGCCGATACATTTAAATAATCATTTAGACCTCACCTCCGGCGCGAAATAGTCAAATAGATTGCTATCTGAAGCGCTAGTAAATCTTTTACTACTACTACTAATCATTTAGTATAAGATTCTTCGTACTGCCCGGCTAGAATCATGATCCCGAATGTCCGGCTCGGTTTCATCACTGATAACGACCATTATTTAACAGGTAAAGGTGCTCAAGAAGCCGCGCTTTGAAGTGAGTCGTCTGCTTGAGATTCACGGTGACCAGACGCCCGTGGTGACCGCCGCGATGGAGGAGATGGGCCTTCCTGTAGACCGGCCCGACAACTACGAGCCTCCCGTGCAGGCGTCCGTCTAATAAACGGCTACACGTTGAGCAAAGTATTCTCATTTACCTGCTCGCAATGATGATAAGCGGGTCAAGTCGCTATACTTTATAACATGTTTTCATGTTTAAAGTCAACTCATTCTCCGATTTTATTGCCACTTCTGGCTTCCTTGGATTTATCCTCTGAGAGAAGACGCAGGCTCCACTAGTATAAATTATTACTCATGAGCTGACGATATGGCTACTCACCGTCGTCGCTGGAATAATTGCGGAACTGATTGAGTATTGATTATTAAAACACTGCAGTTCCGCTTCTGTCGACAGCGGTAATGACCAATTTTTCGGCTATGCCATGATTGGGTGACCGTTATCGTTCGCGTATCTTGTTTGGAATTCGAATTATTTCGTGCAGATGATAGATACCTTTTGGGGGGCATTTCAGACACATTTCATTTGGGCACCCGTTTGTTGCGTGTTACAAGCAAATATTATTAATTACTGATGGTAGGAATGGAATATACGATTCTTGTTGTCTCCTATTCCTATTAGTCAATTATAAGGTACGAAAGATACATCCTTCACTATAATTTTAGGGCAGTGAAAGAGATAAACACGTATTAGTAGGACCTTTAAGAGTTAGCCTATGTAAAGGATTTCGTGGGGGAACCTCTGCCGGCAAAGTCGTAGATCAAAAGAGTAGGCATAATTGATGAAGTTTAAAGTTCAGGGCGCTGCTTGCAAGATTCATTTAGGTATTGCTTTGGATAGAAATTTTTTTTTAATGACTCCGAATTAATCGTGCACAAATCGCCAACACGCGGTAATTATTTAGGAAAAATTAAGCAAGTGTTGTTAGATATAACGCCCTTAATGTTGAAAATTTCTTTTATCAAATCGTTCGTTTGTTGCTGAACTGGCTGCCGATATTCCACTTGCCATGCCAGCTGCTCATCGGAATGTCGCGCTTGGTTCAACCCAGAGGCCGCTATTCTCTGCAGAGATGTGGTTGGCTAACCTGTATAGGGCCTCTAGTATGCACGAACATCCTTGTGTTGCGTTCAATGCTTACTTGTAGTTCTTTGATGAAGTGTCCAGTGTTGAGGGATATTGCTTTACGAGGTACCAAGTTCGAACGGTTTCGCTAGCTTTGGCTCGTTCATATTTACTATAGGCTACGCTAAAATATTCTGTGTGGAATTGGAATTTTTCTTAGTCGAAAAGCAATATAATTCGTCAATTTTTAACGCTCCAATAGGTCGGGCGCATTATAAATAAACACGCTGGTAATAAAATATGTATATAACGTGACGAACTGATCTGCTGATGTGCTACCGTGTCCCATTTTTGTTCTTTTTTATTGGGAATTAGCGATCATCGAATCATGCTGCCATTTTTTCGTACAATAATTATGATGTAATGGTGACAAATTTGAAATGGCATATACGTCGTGCTGATGACGCGAAGCATCGCAAGCATGACGGAGGCAGTGACCGCACAGCGAAGGCACGCTAGAGATGTCAGCCATTTCCTGCCGCTCGTACGAACGCACGCACTGCCTGCTGCTCCGCTACACGGCTAGCTCCGGACTTCTCATGGAATGTGACGATTGCTTGTGGTGTGCGTCCTTTTAAATTAAGTTAGGGAAAAATTACTTTTAATCAATGGCCCAATTGACCTTGCTTGAGGGGTGTTGTGTCCTTCTCTACATCACACATGAATGTTTATTGAACGATTAGTTCACTGCAACCGTATAGATTACTGGTTAAAAACTAATTTCTCGATGCATTATTTTCGAGAATTTTCAAAGCCAAGTAGGGGTATGGTATGGTATGACGTGTGTTGTCACACTTGCTGAAGCAATTCTAGATCAGAATAATAGAGCTGTCAGTAAAAAATTGCTTCAGTGCCAAGTCGAAGGAGTAAGCGGACCTCCTGTTCTACTTAATCCGCGTCTCTATCTCCTAAATATACAAGTCACACGCGGACAACTTGAACGTACTTTCTATTTGCGAGAATAAGACATTTTTATGGTGAATTTGGTTAGTTTCGTTCATCAATAAACCCCCTAAAATAATAATGGAAAGGCCCGTGTCATATGCTACGAGTTGTATCGAGTAGTCAATGTCATGATAAACAGTCGGCTTGTTTTGAAAGTTCCGGGTCTTGGCAGCTTGGACCGTGAGGATCTTTGTTTCGCAGACTTGATTAACTAATCGAAAGCCCTAGCGACAAATCTCTTCAACTGCACAGAATGATCGTTTCTGTTTCGGAGGATGTTAGACTTGAGCTCGCTCTTTAACAAATCCATGTATTAACTTTTTGAATGAAACCTTATTCAGTAAATTTAGAGGAATAAAACCAATCGGTTAGCTCGCGGCTTTTTGCTGATTATTATTTGGAGAGTTGACGTCAATGTAGTAATTTTTCCACTGACTCTACTCGCAAATATGGGCGAATAAGTTTCTTGTCTGGCACTGATTGAAGAAATCAGCGAATCTCGATTAATCTAACGTCTAGACTCTAGATGTTATTATGGTTCAAACTAGCTGTCAAATTCCCTCAATCATGCAAGCTCTGCAAGATTTCATCTTCGAAGAGGGCATTTCCAGAATGTTGTCTGGCAATCTTCTCAAACATGAGTTTTTCAATTCTAGAATATCAAGCGTCTGGCTTGAAAGTATTTTATCGTTAAGTTTGAATCGTGGCTGAAAAATATGAATAAATGTTCAATTGCAAACATATGTTGGACTAAAACTAATCATAAAATTGATAACAAAGGAACTGATGTAATCTTCATTATTATCTAAACTGGTAGAATCATGGGAAGCAACGATCAAAGGATCGTGGCATTCAATGGAACAGCCTAGGAATGACAATCACCGTTCATAACTTGCTAATACAGATGCCTTCTGAGAAATTCACGAAGAAACATGGAGTGCATCGGGTGAAAAAATTGACATACTAATGTTGTTAATTATTAATTTGAGCATAAATTCGTCATGCGTTTCAAAACTACGGATAATTTTTATATCATTGGGCACGATTCAGAGGTGCGGAAGCGGCAGTGACCGGGAACGGATGTGCCTATTTGTTGGCGAGAACATCCGGGCTGAGGCGCTGGCGGAAGACCTCATTGGAAGCCCGCTAGCGGAAACCCTGTACATTGTGGCACTTTGATGAGGACCAGAAGAGCATTATATCTTACTCAAATTTTTTAAACTATCGTGTAAGTTCAGTGAAAAAAAGCCTTAATTTTTTACTAATGTCTCATCATTGTCAGTGGCTCAAGCTAGTTACAACAGTTTATTCTAGACTTAACAGTTTTGGTGTAAGCGCATTAACCCAAGCCCTTTAAATATACAGCGGCTAGTATTGCGCGTATCCGCAACGCCAAGCAGGCATTACCAAAATCTTCAATATAATTTCAGTGGTGTAATGATAAGAAGCCGGGTTTAGAAATTTGAATATGATTCAATTTGAATCACCAGTATTTCGTGAATGAATTTAGTGTAAATAGAAAGGAAAAACATTTTCTTTTTCCAATTTTAAAAACAGAGGTTAAATAGAAGTTATTTGAAAAATATGAGTTCTTGACTTGCTTCGGTCGAAATGTCTTCATGTCAGCAATATTATAATGGCTGTATGAACGAGTAGTGTAGATTCTAAAATCTCGCGTCCCTACCATCTCTAGCAGAGCCCGGATCGCCTGCTGTTTTTTTTTTCTACGTCCCGGCGAGAACTAAGAAACACGGGACATGACATCCCCCAGTAAAATAGTTTTGTTTGAATGGAGTGACAAATCCGTTCTCTGGTGATCACTGTGAAATAACCATAGGCGTGTCAACATTCGATCTTCAACAATCCCATCACTGAAGCGTTTGATAATCGAGTGATGACTTGCACGCAATTGTATAATAATACGAGTGTAATATTTGACAATCATATCATTCATGTGAATGCTAATCGAGTGACGGCTTACATGCAATGCCAAGAATTGATCTTTAACAATCCTATCATTAATACGTATGATAATCGAGTGATGTCTTGCACCCAATGGCCAAAGTTTGATCTTCGTCACGGTTCAGGTTGAGATTTGAGAAAGTCGCTATTAAGCGACGCTGAGCTTCGATCGTGCGTCGAATAGAGCCGGATCGATCAAGCGACGATCGTCTGCGCTGCGATATCCGCGATCTGGGGAGAGTTGGCTGGCCGACTCTGCGAACGATGTCTTTGCTAAAAGTCTTACCGAAAAACCCGAACAGGATCTACAGTAAAAAATTGCACCAGTCTCCAGTTTTGCAATGGAGATAGACTTGGAAGTTCCGGCGGTCTGGGTTGTTTCTAATGATTTTCTATTACATCTTTTATACTACGAGGCAAAATTTAATTAATTTCTGTCAGGAAAAGTGTAAGAATTCGCCGGCGAAAGGTTATATGTTTTCAGCGCGTCTTCTATTCATGTTATTAGGATTTGAAATTGTATTTAACTATATTTTAAGGAAGCAAAGGGAATGTAGTTGAAAGCAATTCCTATAAATATTCATTCTGATGATTAATTATATGTAATATTTTGCGTGACGTCACACTAAATCAACGACTGTACGCGCGTTATTGAATGAGTAACGGGAAATGCTATTTTCGAAGACGGCTCATTCGCTCCGACGGGAGGGCTAGCTCCCCTTAATTGCTCTACCGCATTATCACTCGCTTGCAATAGAAACCATTCTTTTGAAGTGCACGCGTGCGAATGAATATAAATATCAAATTTCAACGCGAAATATTAATATAACAAACAGCAACTTCATTTTTACAGTGAAAAATCGAAAAGTGTAAAGTCTCAGTTTACACTATACTTCAGTTACTATGCTCGATTTTACATCTCAGAGCGCAGTTGTGCAATCAAGGCCGCTTTCTTTAGGTTAAAACATGGAATACGCAAGTCCTTACCAGGATATGAAAGTAGAAAATGAATCAATTGAACTCACGAAGATACCAAATCATCTGATGCTTGTGAGTTACTCAAAACGAGGGCTCGACAACAAGCTTTCGCAAGGCTTTCAGTGCTGATCGCGATATCCCCTTCCTTGCTGCCGTCTCAAACCTCCTCAGTCCTCATCGCCCTCCGTCCTCAGCGCCCCCAGCACTCAGCGCCCCCCAGTCCTCAGCGCCCTGCTCATTGCCTTCCCTCAACTCTCAGCGCCTCCCCCCGCCCTCAGCGCTCTGCTCATTGCCTCTCCCCAGCCCTCAGCGCCTCCCCCCGCCCCTTGCACCTCCAGCCCTCAGCGCCCTGCTCAGCACCTCCACCCGCCCTCAACACCCCCAGCCCTTATAGCACCCCCAGCCCTCAACGCCCCCAGCTTTCAGCCAGTGCGCGCAGCTCCCGGTTTGACCTTACGAGGAATGCGGTCTGGCGGCCGTCTGCGCCGCCTCAGCCGTGCGTCCTGCAGCCTCAAAGCTTCTTCTCATTCCATTGATGAGAGCGGAGCCCTTTAAGGCATTTACCCTGGAATTTAACCATCTCTTGCTCTGTTAACGTCTCTGTCTAAAGAGTTCTGTTCTAAAGTAAGGCAGATTCTATGCTGGCTGCATTATATGCGTGTTAATCTATTAACTAACGAAAAAATATTTTTTTATAGAGTTACGGTCCCATAAAATTTTCACTGATATTATTCGTGTACGTGTAACGGGCATCTTTAAACAGACTTTTTTAACCCTCACACGTCCCGGCACGGCCGCACCAAATCGTTCGCAGCGCCCGCATCCATCATTACCTTGGTTTCTCTTGATGCCCTCATTGCAGCTGGTAGTGCCAGGCTGTACCAGGCATATTTTGCCTCCCTTAATCACTACTTCAAAATTTTATTCTGCATTCTACACAACAATTATGGCAGGATTTGCTTTTTAAAAGTCAAGTTTATGCGACTTTTTTCATATATATATTTTTTTGATGCCTAATCTATCTCGATGAAAATTTTCGAACCTAGCTGTGAATGCCATTGGTATCAAAAAAAATTTCAGTACGTGAGTAATGTCATCCTAGATGCTTATATTCGTTGCCATATTCCGCGTCGTAGGTTTTAATTCGATGCAGGGTGCCTAAATACCTCATGCATCCAAGTTAGGAGCTCTGATTGTGGAACGTACAATTCCATACATGACTTTCTACAATCGAATGCTCGGTTGTGATTGTTGCCGCGTAAATCTTCAGTGGCCCAGACACTGGGCTAATCACCTCCATGCATAACTATGGTAATTCGCTTCATTCCTGTACACACGAACTCTTTGCATGGCCTTTGGGTTCTCTCTCACAGGACGCTTGCTGCTCGCCGTGGCCCACACCACTCCAGCTCGCATCCGAAGTACAAGAGGGCTGCAGAAATTCTTAACAGGTAGACACGCAAGCAAGCAATCTATTTATGCTATTAAAAGGAACTCGTTTCTTAGAAAAGTTGATGTTAGCATCTTTCAGAGCAACAGGCTATGCTTTGTCTCTGGTATTGGCAAGACTAGGAGGAGTGCAGGGCACGGCATGGGATGGTCGGAATGCTGGCCTGCCAGGTCGTTTTTAGCGCTTACTTTATAATTTTGGTTCATCGCACCGACTAGGCCTCAAGTGGTCGCCGGGTGAACTAAATTCCATGATTGGTTTTCTCTCACAATGTAGTTGTGTAGGCAAATATCACTATTTACCTAGACTGTTTACAGAATTTTAAATGTATTTGTGGAATCAATTAGTAAGTTCCTCCGAAAATTACACATCTATGTGTCGTTCGTTATGTAAATCTTGAGAAAAGTTCAAGGCACAAGAGCTTAGGATGTATAAACATGTAAATTTTGATGTGTGGCAGGAGATAGTGGTGTTGATACTTGAATAGAATGTAATCCGTCTTTTTCCATTATCGAACTGCAACATCAGTTGTCCCTTTGCAGGACTGGTCAAGCTTATTTTCTAAGAGATTCGCTCTATGCCTCCATTTTAATTCGTTGTACCTCAGTTTATGCATGTACTTACATTTCAGTGACATCCTACAAGTCAATGAAGGTTCTTTACCTTAATAACTATCAAATAAGAGTTATAATATATTAACATATAATGTAACTAATAGTTATAGTATATTATAAATATAGATATAATCACCGTTATCAACGAAAACAATCAATTAATAATACCAGTTAATAAGTGATTAATGTTCAATATTTTAGACTCAATAATAGTCAATTCAATATTCTAGCCAAGCTGTGGAATTGGCGATTTTTCCCGTGTAAGACTATTTCCTTATTCTTGCTTATTTACTTGCAGCTTTCTTCATTGCTGTACCTCTAAATCAAATTTGCACACTAAAAGACCGCTACATACAGAATAAAACTTTGTTTTGACGATAGTTTTGACGTATATTTTCTTTGAATACTTTGACATGGATAAAGTTCACAAAACAGCATGAAAGTCGGCCTAGAGTTCATGAGTAGTTCCGTGCAGGTTTCGTGTTCATGGGTAGGTTGCTAGAGTTCATGAGTAAGATTTCGTTCTAGCAAATTACTTTTAATTTTCTTTCTGGTGGGTAGGCTACATACATTTTAGTAAAATTATTAAAGTGCCGAGACTGTTTGTTTACAAATTGAAATCTGATCCTCGATTGCCTGAGTGTCTCTCTGTGTCTGCTTCGTCGACTGACTGGAATAAAATTTTAATGATCGTCGAATGAATTTACTCAGAAATAATTTGGGCAAATTCATATTGATAACCGAAGCTGTAGAATGTAAACACCTTATAAAAAAAAACAAATTTTCGCAAATTTATATGGAGAGACTGATTGAGGCTAACACAACCTATGAAATAATTATTTTCGCAAACTTATCTTGAGAATTCAGTCTGTGAAAATGAAAACGCTCTCTAACAAACAGCTATTTTTGCAAATTTATATTGATAACCGCGGCTGGGGGGGGGGTTGTAGCGCCAACTAAACCGGGGAGCGGGAGCGAGTGGCAGCGAAAGAGAGGGATGAGAGCCGCATTCCAGCGACGCTGTGAGGTCGGTCAGCGACCCGCGCGTTGCATTCTTCCCTGCGTGACGTCACAACTTCAGCGCTAACTTCTTCCAACTCGAAAGAAAGTCGAGGTTTGAGATCATTTCTGTACCCGGTGGAGTTACATATTTGGGAATAATATGTAATAATTACATATTTAGGAGTTACAATTACATATTGGTGGAGTTACATATTTGGGAATAATATGTAATATGCTCCCAAATAATATTTGGGAGCCAAATAATAGACTATTTTGGAGTTAGTAGGAAAAGTTTTCGGTCGGAATGCATCGATTTAACTATTTCTTTTTTTGGGAAATGAAGACCTCTATTATGATTTTGTTAAGCTTGCATATATCCACACGCATAACGAGACGTTAATGCTATATTAATACAAAATAAGTTAGAGAGGATATATCCATGGATAAATAACAATCCTAACCAATTCTATAATATTTAAATCTATAATTGTTAGAAGATTGAAAGCGGTACTGCGAACGGATGCAGATCTATAAATTTTCATGATTTTGTCGTGCGTAGTTTGAAACATTTTACCCTATTCCCTCTCACGATCATTTTCAAAACCTAACTCATGAATGGATTATATCGAAAATGACATTTTTATTAGTGATTGCCGTAAGAGTGTAATTTTGACACCCCAATTCTGCGATCTGCAGGCAAGAGCACATATTTTTAACCACAATCTCTCGAGAAAGTCAGAATTTTCTAATAGATTCTACTATCCTTTGATTTCTCAAGCTCCGAAGTAACCTGGTATAACTTGATCTCTAGACTAATCAAGCTGATTTGTGTTAATGAACAAATGAATCCATATTTTCGTTAATGCACTGCAATATTTACGCAGCATTTCCACTTCTACGTTATGCATATCTTATTGGCTTCTATGACTGTAGGAATGTAGGTGCACATGTGAAGCGTACAAAATGTACGTGAACATGTATGTCACGTGCAAAATGTACGTGAACAAGTATGTCACGTACAAACTGTACGTGAACATGCATGTAACGTACAAAATGTACGTGAACATGTATGTCACATACAAAATATGCGTGAACATGTATGTCACGTACAAAATGTATGCGGCTTACAAATGTTACATGCAGACAGTGCAGACGAACTCTCCTCACACTCTGCGATGACATTCGATAAGACACAAGCTGAATGAATCGACCGAGAAAGCACTGTGGCATAACGACGTAACTTAAAATACTGTTGGTCTATCACAGGTATAATACTGTCATTTAAGTGGCTATCGGTTGTTGCTGAGTCACATGATATACGTGAGCCTTACCGTTGTCATATATGCATGCAGTCTACCTGCAGCCAAACGCATGAGACAGGGAAGCCTTGGGTGCCAACGAGTCGGGCTATCGCTGTCGCGATCGAGTGTCAGAACACCAGATCACTGGAGTGGCGGTAGTGAAGCGGGTCGTAGGAATAGCATTAGCAACAACAGAATCACAGAGGTGTTCACTGCCAAATGCATGGCGCCGCCGTTATGCTCTCCCACAACTTGCTAGCTGCTCGACCTCACCAGCGTGCTGTGGCACCGGCCACTGAAGGCCACAAATCGTGAAGGATGCGTTACAGTATATTGGGGTAAATTAAGTTGTTGCCATTGATCACTCACGAGACGTTCATTATTTAAATGCCTAGTATATATTTACGCTCATATTTTAAGATATTTGTTCTTTAATTTGCATGAGTCGTGGGCATTTAATGAAGCTTTTAATTGTTTTGAAAAAAATAGAAGTTTAGATTAGGGTTGAAACTCGCAAACAACGATCCTCGCTGACTATCACAAGTAGTCCATCATAGTACGTGAAGCCCGGGAAGTGAGTGAAACTATGAAGCATAAATTGTTGAGTGTTAATTAATACCACATAGACTTATTTGTTGAGTAAGTTCCGGATTTCTCGTGTTGCTTTTTCTTACTGGTCAGAAATCTCGCTTTCACGAAGCAAATCATTCAACTGTACATCTATCTCAACGTTGTACAAAATGTCATACAAAGAATTATAGATGATTAGATGATACAAGCTTTCACCGATATATAGAGCATCATAGATGAAAGAAGCTTTTACCGATATATAAATAATCATAGATGATAGAAGCTTTTACCGATATATAAAGAATCATAGATGATGGAAGCTCTTAGCCATATATAAAGCATCATATGATGATAGAAGCTTTTGCCGATACATCAAGCATCATAGATGATAGAAGCTTTTACCGATTTATAAAGCATCATAGATGATAGAAACTTGTGCCGCGAGCCATTAATTCAATTCGAGAAGATAAGGCAAGGCCACGCTGTACATCCCTGCGCTGCTTGAACACTGCGTCGCAATATCACTGGCGACAGAGTCACGGTACCATAAAAAAATAATCATGAAGATGTGCTAAGTTTACTTGCGTTTTCTTTGTTTTTAAAAACTTGGTGAAAACGCTAATTTTGAAATGGACGATTCAACGGAAAACGTTCTACATACTTCCGCGTTAAACGGAGGTTGGGCTGGTGCATGACGTGAGATTAGAAAATGGATTTTTTTTTTGAAAATGGCACCAAATTGAGAATATAGTTACAGTTCGACATCAGTGATGTTGCTCGATGTTATGCTTAGGGAATGAGTTGATCGCTGTAATTGTAATTCACTGATGAACGATAATTCAATGTCTCAGATGGAAAAATTTTCCGCAAAATGCCGTTGTCTTCCCTGTGACAGTCAATAGCTGTTACGAAAATCTATTACAACAAAAATACTTTGTTCGATAATCAAGCCACACGAGTACTGGGGCGAATACTTGAATTAATAATAACATATGATTGCATATTTTTGACACAACGTATATCAGGTATCTCACTTAATTAAAAAAAAATTCTCGAGCTTCAAATCGGAAGATTGCTGCGACGCGTTGGGGTGTTGATAAAATGACGACATGGCGGTGCCGAAGGTGAGGGGTTTGTTTACAAGTTATTCATTCGTTATTTAAAGAGACCAAGAGCTCGTCTCAGAGACACAGAGCCTCATTTGTTCCTGTAGTCCACGCGTGTTAATTCTCGGCGCCACAGAGCAGCTCATCGACTGCCTCAATCCAATGATATCAGAACAATAATAAATAATAATGCCAATGATAGGCTATCATTAACCACCAATTAATGATGTGCCTCTTACCACACCTTGCGTTGGAACCAAAATATTCTCCTAAACTGATTTTTAAACTTATACATTCAAGTACTAAGTGTAGGTTGATATTCAGTGACCACAGCTACAAATTATCCTAACAAGATTCTTAAAAATTAAATCTTATTGTCCCTTCTGCAATTTTTCTTTCTAAACTAAATAATCTCAAATACGCCCTAAGATTACCCAATTTATGTAATTTTGTTAATCATATTTTTCAGAATTACTACCAAATTATTTTCAATCATTTTTGTAGGGAACGGTTCGTCTTTCCTTTGTTGCAGTTATTTTTCAAAAGTTCACAATCTTAAAGAAAATAGAAACAAGAAGACCTGTTGAGGCGGCAGTTGAACTGCCGCCGCCGGAACGACACGGCCATCCTGGAAAGCGTCTAGCCTGTGAGGCCAGAGGTGCCAGGTTTGGGGTTTCGTCTTTTTTCTAAGCTTGTAATTCAGAATAATGCCTCAACTCTCTTGTCCTAACAACTTCCTGTGCAGAAATGCACGGTCAGACGATTATGTTGCATTTGCGCGTCGAGAAAAGATGAACGTATTTCTCGTTTCAAATCTTACTAACTTCGTTTTCGAAGAGAATCGAGCAAACGTCGCTTCATGTTGTACTTCTATTGCACGATATTTTAACGGAGACATGAGTTTTGACGATATCGACTTCCTTTTTTGAATTGAAAAACTGCACCCCATGCACATCACAATATTAAAACTGGATAAATTGCGATTTGTGTGAGATCTCAGTGAAAATTATGTTTCTCTATTAGAAAATCCATGATACGTTATTCAGAAAGTTCAAGTAACTTTTTTCAATTACAAATCTTCGGCTTAAATTTCAAAGACGGCCTTCAAAACCAACATCATCATTTTTTCCTTACTAACGTAACTTTCAGCGAAAAAAAACAGAAGTATAATTAAAGCCCCTGAAGATCTTGTGACTCGTATTCGATATCATATGGCATGTGAATTTTCTTATTTTTAATTTTAAATGCAAAACAAGTTTCCCCAAGTTCAATTCCTCTTGCCTTTGGTATCTATGCCGAATTAAATTTGTAATTTGATTCCATGTCAGTTAAAAGGAATACTTCGATGCTGTTGACTGCTGTCGCGCTCTGAAGTTAAATTGTAATCAATTGTTGGTCCCCACGAGGCCTAAGATGTCAGTTTCCTTCTAATGGAAGTTGCTACACGACTAACCACTCTCTAATGACCAACTCAGTCAGGCTTGAGGGAGCTACTTAATTCCTTTTGGTCGTCACAAACTTCCTAGCGCGTGAGAACTACCGTTTTTTACTAGCGTCGGTATGTAATATATTTGCTAGTACTACTACATCAAACACTATTCTATATATGACCTGCAGGATAGCAACGCTTTCGATAGGATTAACTTATAACGAAGAATCGTCTTCTATATGTTATCCTCACTCGGCTGTAGTGCAACAATTCACCCATGCCGACTCACTGCACTTGTTTCCAATATCAGTTATGCCAGTAAAATGATACGGAGTAGATAGAATCGATCAACGATTTTTCGGGCTTGGATAAAATTCGAGCAAATATCTTATCATTGAACATCGTGTTTACATTTTAATGTAAGTCACTGACTATCTTCACTTGTGTGGTTAAGTTTCCGAGAGAATAAAGTATAGCTCTCACAACAAAACGCCCGCTCCTATATATAATGCCTTAGTAGAGCTGAAGAAAAGTGTTCCGTACTTCGACCGCCTCGCACTAACCACATCCTGCAGACGTTGCTCTGCAGAACCCACCTGACTTCAGCGAACCTTTTCCTGCTGATACTCTTTCTGCTACCGAGTGCAGTGAATGAAATGTGTGGAACAATTGTGAGGATGGTGAGAATGTTTGAGAACGATGGGTATTCTCCAACTTGGCCTGTGACTGTTATATCAGAAACACTTAATAAGGTTACTAACGATACTGTGCAGAAAGGCCGGAATTTTAAATTTACGAGGATATCGTATGTTAACTTGCCAGCCTTAATCGTGAATAAATGCACCGCTAATCAGTAACGTGTTCATCAGCCAACTAATGGCGTGGATCAGTGCTCTGCCGAAAAATTGCCTCAAATTGAAGAGGGAACAGTCCTCTTTACGAACGGAAATAGCTTTTACATCTCCGCTATGGTTTTAATTTTGATATATATCCAAATTTGATTTCACTTTAAATGGAGATATATTCAAGACAAAAAATATGTATAAAATTTGGATCCATTCTTCTTACAACAAAATGGACGTCATACAAAATAATTTAGGTGTAATACTGGACATCAATACACTACAGGCCAGACTTGGCCCATGTAACCTACAAGGCGGACGCCAATATACGATACTATGTATGTGGTCGTGACGATCCCCGCCACCACCACTCCGCTACAACTGGCCTCTTCCGCTCATTCACAGGCAAGCTTTGCGGCTCTAAAAAGCCTTCCGGACCCGCAGCCATCAATGGGACGGTGGTCAGCAACTTGGCTAGCAATTTGTAACCACGCAAACGAAGCAAATATCTAGGATAAGCGCTATACGTCGGTCAGCAGCTTGACTAGCAATTTGTAAACCTTGCAAACGAAGCAAAATTTCTAGGATAAGCGCTATACGTCGGTCAGCAGNGAGTGCAGTATCTGTCTCTTATACACATCTAGATGTGTATAAGAGACAGGCGCTATACGTCGGTCAGCAGCTTGGCTAGCAATTTGTAAACCTTGCAAACGAAGCAAATTTTCTAGGATACGCGCTATACGTCGGTCAGCAGCTTGGCTAGCAATTTGTAAACCTTGCAAACGAAGCAAATTTTCTAGGATAAGCGCTATACGTCGGTCAGCAGCTTGGCTATAGCAATTTGTAAACCTAGTAAAGGAAGCAAATCTCTAGGATAAGAGCTATACGTCGGTCAGCAGCTTGGCTAGCAATTTGTGAACGTCACACAAGAAGTTGATTTTCTGTGATCATTGACTAAATTGCGTCGCCTGAGCTAAGCATGAGTCTCAAAGCATGTGAGTTGGCTGACTTGACCGGCATGCTTATTTTAACTGCGATTACGGAATCTTCAAAATCATCAACTGTATCTTCAAATATATTCATCGTCATGTGCAAAATCTGATGAGCATTTTAGAGTTTGCGAATGTAAGAATCTAAATTAAGTAAATCCATCAAAATTTTCAACAAAAATTTTTATGCACACATTAAAAGTATATAACACTATAAACACATATTCTAAATTCTTTTTAGCCAAAAAATTGAGTCGCATGAAAGTTCGAAAAGAGTACGCATTAAAACTTTTATTTAAACATCAAATTGATTTATGGCATATGCGCGGAGGCACCGTTTAGTTATACTCGCACCCAATGAACTACTTCTATATATCTGAGTAACTGACATCGTGGTTAAAATTGTGAATTGTAAAGTTGTGACAAGAATTATTGTTTTTTAACGAGTTTTTTTCAAACGAATTTAGTTTTGATATCATGAAAACATAAATCTACATACGTCGACTCGCGTCAGCGACAGAAAATTAATCTTTTTTTCAGCACAGAAATGTTTCTAGACACATGTAAATGCCGCTTAAACTCCACAGTTTGTTTTACTCTATATAATAACATTATTGCATCTGTCGTTCGTGTAAAGCAATAGCATTATCTCGTGGGTGCCACCACGCACACCACCATCACCCTCACGTCGTCATCACTACCACCACCAGCAACACGAGATGATCCCACGCAATGGAGGCCACCGGAAGCAGCCTCCCTCTTTTGCTCTCACTCTTTCTTCTCTCTTTTTGCTGCTCTTACTCTCAAGACCCCATTATTCGCTCTTTTCCGATTGCATTAATTTCTGTATTCCTTGCTCTTTCATTGCCATGTGACATTTCTCTCTCTTATTCGCTCTTTTCTCTTCTCTGCTTCTCTCATCTATCCTCCACCCCTCTCTCCTCCCCCACACGGGGCTATGAATGAACGACGCTTGAATGGACGGACGTCTGTGTACTGTGTAGTGATGCCGGGCTGCACTGCACAGCACTGCACAGCTCAATGCACAGTACAGCACTGCACAGCACTGCACAGCACACTGCTGCTGTACACGATGGTTAAAACCTTTGAAAATTTTGCCTGTTCTGTCAGCTGTACTTCACACAACTCTTGCCTGCTCTGTCAGCTGTACTTCACACAACTCTTGCCTGCTCTGTCAGCTGTACCTGTCTCTTATACACATCTAGATGTGTATAAGAGACAGACTCCTGCCTGTTCTGTCAGCTGTACTTCACACAACTCCTGCCTGTTCTGTCAGCTGTACTTCACACAACTCTTGTCTGCTCTGTCAGCTGTACTTCACACAACTCTTGCCTGTTCTGTCAGCTGTACTTCACACAACTCTTGCCAGCTGTGTTACTCTGCACCGCGATGTATCACAGCCAAACAAGCCACGAATAAAAAATGCGTTCATCTTCAACAAAGATCGATCGCGGTTCATTTTGAATCATGAGACTTGACGAATCGAACTCTGGAATTAATTTGATTGCTATTTTGTTCAGTAACAACCCGTGAGTTATTGACAGAAATGAGTAATTAGATGCACGAGTGGCCGGATGTGCAACTGATGTGATGACGATGCAGTGCTGTGAACTATAAGGATGCAGTGCTGTGAACTATAAGGATGCAGTGCTGTGAACTATAAGGATGCAGTGCTGTGAACTATAAGGATGCAGTGCTGTCACCAATGGTGGTGGAGTGCTGTGAACAATGACTGACTGCATTGAAAACAACGCTGAACCTCTGCAAGCTATTTTGACCCATCCAACATTATTAATAATTACTTCACTTAGAGAGTTATCAAGAATTAGGCTGTAAACAATGAGGATGCATGCTGCACAGCTATTGAAAATATGTTCAACACTGTGAAAATATGTTCAAACCTGCAAACAAGATTTTATACAGCTTTGCTATCATGAAGAATGCATGCAATGTTTTATAATCCGATAACGTGTGCAGCGGCTTTAAAAACGAGGATTCATGTGAGACAGCGAACATGGTAAATGTATTCAGGGCTGTATACTATGAGAATGTATGCAGCACTGGCGACTATGAGAATGTATGCAGCACTGGTATGAGAATGTATGCATTCATAAAACATAGTGTATGTATGAAGTCAATGACAATAAAACAGACAATTAAAATTTTAAACAATGAGATAAAACAAAAGTTCTAATGTTTTCATACAGTGGTTCAAATATTTTAATTCAGCCAGTTCCAAGATGGCGATTCATTTATTAATAGGAGTTCTCGCAGGTTTTGCGGATGTGAGCCAGCGCTTTAATGTGTTCCACTGCGAGGGCGTTCGATAAGTCAATGCGATTCTAAACCCTTTACGCCTGAATGTGGCATGGCTTTCGATATCCACGCAAGTTGATCCCGGAAAAAGGGGATCTTTCGTTCATACACAAACGCCATGTCTCGTGGGTGTCCGGGAGCGTCGCCTTGAGAGCCGCGTTGTTTCGCTGCAGACGCGCCCTCTTGTTTCTGCTCCGCCCGTCGTGCATGGGCAGCAGAGAAATGGAGTTAGCAACAGCTGAGGCTGTTGCGCGTGGCAGGAGTATGCAATGTGACAGACTGACAGCAAGGGATCTACTTGTAACATAAAAAGATCTACTTGTAACAGCAAAGGATCTAATTGTAACATTAAAGGATCTACTTGTAACAACAAAGGATCTACTTGTAACAGCAAAGAATCTAATTGCAACATGAAAGGATATACTTGTAACAGCAAAGGATCTACTCTGATAAGACAGATTATTGCGCTGTTTTAGTCTGTGACAGCATCAACAGAGACTGTAGGAGCTACATTTCATGACTTACGGACTGTTGGGTGAGAGAAAACACAAGAGTGGCAACAGTTGAGCTTATGATAGTAACACGTTGAATCTGGAGTGACAACAACGAAAAAAAGAGTGACGCCGGTAGAGCGCGTGATTTCAACAAAGAAGTAAGTAATGGCAGCAGTAGAGCAAGTGCATGTAGTCTATAACAGAGATGGGGATGTCGGAGTAATAATTTTAATAGGAGTTTATATCCACGCAGTAGATATAAACATTCCTACACAGTTAGAAAAAACAGTGAAAAAACGGTCCCACTGCCATGGCGTTCTAGTGGCCGGTCGCCTCGTGAAAATAAACTGTTTCGCCGTTTTTACGAGATGTCTTACGGATTTCTAGTGTTAAATTAGAATAAAAACGGCGACACGGTGTTTCTTTTCACGTACCGACCGCCCACTGAAACACCGGTAATACCGTTAACGGTAATTTTTCTAACAGTGTATGATCGGTGTAATGAGAGAGCGGCATCGCTTTGCATTCAAACTCATTTCATTATTCGGGCTCAACATTTCAAATGAGTTTTGCATAGGACAAGCACACTCTAAATTAATTGCTTCATGATCGCTATAAGTCACGATCATCACTGTTCAATCATAATCGCAATTATCAACCAATAAAACAAGCGAATTTGAAACGCGCTTCCCCGGAGATGTAACCCAGGTCCCGCGAGTTCGAAATTTTGGGTTGTCGCTAATTCGATTGATCGTAAAACTCTCAGTTAAATTTAGGCTTGAGAATTTATCTTGATAGATTCTCCAGCATCCTTAGGGTTTTGGCTTGTTGCAATGCAATTCCTGACATTGCAACATGCTTAAGAACATCTCCACTTAATAAGAAGCCCTTTTTCATTCACAAACCACGCATGAGCAGACCACGCTAGACTGAAGCTGTCAATCAGAGAGACTAAAATTTTGTTATAAATCTACAACGTAACTAAATTTCTGAATATCTTTTTTCAACTCAAACTCGCTGCAAGAATTTCCGATGAAGAGTCCCTGCCGGTTGCCGCGTCCCAGCCGTTTGCCGCGGTGCGGAATAAGCCGCACGCACGTTCCTACATTTCCGGACATGCGGATCAATGACAGCGTTAGATCTCGAGTCCGCATGTGAGAGCTTAGTAACAGATAAATCTATTGTTAATATTTGGTTACCATACATGATATGTGAATGGCATTTAATAAGTTAAATTGTTGGGCAGTGGATTTAATTAATTGCAAGCAAAAACCTTGGAGAAGAAGATGCGTACAATAGGTATATTATGCTCAACAGCATCTGGTCCTATGTATTGAAACGTAAACGAGATAATATGAGAAATTCCAATTACATCGCGGGTTGAAAGGAACTCTCTCTACGATTTGTGGACGATCGAAAACAGGAAAATGTTCATGATATTTGTTGATGAGATTAATAAATTATATGAATTTTGAGCCATATCATTTCTCGTTTTGTCAAGAATTTGGACTGATTTATCCTGTTATCTCTTGCAGCCACTGCTGCACTAACACCAGTCATCGTAGGCACAACAAACAAAATCTTTTTCTACATCGTGACAGTGAAGAATCGACTTCCCGGATTGCGGAAGATCCCGAACGCTTAGAAGAGAAATTCATTTTAATGCCACTGAAAAATTACGAAAAATTAACGATGTATTTTTGTTACATACCGGGACCGTATTCGAGAATACATGTTCGAGATTACACAGATATTCAGGATTCATACCTTTGCTCACGCCTTAAAAATGAAAAAATTAGTTTCTTTAAATTTTGACGCACATTAAGAATACCTATTGTCCGTTTCTATTGGATATAGTCCAATTAACATTGTTTACAAGTTGTATGTGGCTGAAAGCCTGCTTAATTTTTCATCATAATTGATAAAATTATTCTAATTTGACGAGCTTGTCATTCGACGGAGCATTGTAAAATATGAATTAAATTGCTCTTCACAGAAATCAATATGGAAATAACACGTACGCTAATCATGACATAATTTAACATTCTTACTTTGTCTTGCATTGGTGGTAAAAATAGAAATTCGAAATAAGAATAGGGTAGAACGATTATAATATGAAAATAGCGATAATAACTTATATGATATAGATGATTTCATTGAATTTGTGTATAGTGGATGAATAAAGAGCTCGAGCAGCCGGTCTGCAGCCGGTCTGTGTGGTGCGAGACACGGAGCAGCGCCCGTGTGTTGCACAGCTGCTGCGACACCTGCTGCCGTGCTGAAGCTGAGACTCTCCCTCGCACCTGCCAACGCGACGCTTCAATGAAGCCTTCACTCTAATGTAGACAACTGGACTACTCTCATGCTGGTCTCTAATGAAGCCTTCACTCTAATGTCGACAACTGGACTACTCTCATGCCGATATCTAATGAAGCTTTCACTCTAACGTTGGCATCAATTGGCAGACTCTCATGCCGGTCTCCAATGAAGCGTTCACTCTAGCGCCGGCTTCAACTGGCCGACTCTCATGCCGGTCTGGACTGCTGATGGTAAGGCAGCTCCTGCTACTGGATTGCTGATGGTAAGGAATTTTCCGAGATTTCCGTCGTTGCGTCGAGTTTCGCTAGACCAAGGACGTGGAAACTGGATTGCTGTGAGGCCTACGAAGTCCGCATGAAACTTCAGGCTGTCTCGTGCTAGAGAGAACCTCTTACAGGGCTACCGCCTGATGGCCAGCCATGTCTTTATAACAGGGCAGTCGTCTGATGGCCTGCAAGCTGGTGCACAGCGGGAATTTATTTTTTTAGAAAAGGATTTTGCTGGAATACAAATATTAAGTAGAACATAAAATCCGACATGCAAAATTTTCAACTAACTTCATCAAAAGATTTTACTGCATGAAAAGTAAGATCATTTGTTATAAGGGGATTATTTCTGAAATATATCAACTGAAAAACTACAACACAACTGTGTTATGTAGTGTGAAGCGTTCGGAGTTCATCACTAAAGGTACGGTGCATCTATTTGCAGGAGCACCTACCACATTACATGTGATGATTGTGCTGACAGCACATGAGGGTGCTGACAGCACACATCACCATGCTGACAGCACACATCACCATACTGACAGCACACATCACCATAGTGACAGCACACATCACCATACTGACAGCACACATCACCATACTGACAGCACACATCACCATACTGACAGCACACATCACCATACTGACAGCACACATCACCATACTGCATGACAGCGTTATTCCCTTAACCTGCAGCGTCCGGTGAGGCTGGGAATCCCACGACTAATGAGAGCCTCTGATATACGCGCAGCATGCGTAGTGCCCCGGCCAGCGCAGTGGCACTGTATCGGTGCCATGACTTTCTATGTTAAAGGGGAGAAGTCATCTCATGTAAATTATATTGATCTGCACGTGTCTACACCTCCATTAAAGTAAACGTGTCTTCACATAAATCGAGGTATCACAGAATTCTTCGCTTTACTGCAACATATAATTTAACTGTGGCGTCCTTATTAACGAAATTCCAATAAAATAACCCAGAGACAAAGTGAAGGAGTTATTTTTATAATCACGGCCTGGCAATGATTTAACATAGAAAATCCAAGTAATTCAGACTTCAACCCGATGCTAAACTAATGAAGATATTACAGTCTTTTAGAACACAATAATAAAACCAGTTTATTATCACTTATTTTTCGTAGAGTCTCTTGGAATGAACGCGGATCGTGAAGTTTAGTCGGAGCCCGCAGCGCTGCTCCCTTCTAACCGCAGTGAGGCGAGACAATAGCTGTTCAGTTTCAGAGCTACAGTCTGCGCCGCGCGGTACTTGGAATGTTAGGCTTAGGAATGTCACAGTTCAGTGCTAAACTGCTCACACTGTGGTAAACTGTGGTGCGGTGATCTGGTAACAGGGTGGTAAACTGCTACCAATGTAGTAAACTGGCCGCAAAAGGTAAACTGTGGTAAATAGCCAAGAAAAATACTAAATCGCTTAAATTTTGGTAAACTTCTCACACTAACGTAATCTGCTCACGCTGAGGTATATTGCTTTACACATTCGATGTGTCCCAGACTGTGAGACGAAATCCGCCTTCCTTCACATTGTAGGGTACCTATGTACCAAATTTTTTGAAATTTTTATCTCATTTGAAAGAGATGAGTTTCATTGCCAACCAAAGCGTTGTCATGCAGAGAAGTTAAAATGCGCAAACCAACAATAGATTTTAGTTTATGTCTATTTCATCGTTGAATTTTTAAATTGGTGAAGAAGAATTGGCTAGAACTGATACTATGATGATATCATGAAGATGATATGAAATGTAGCCCCAGAGAGCATGAACAATGATTGCGTTGGAACCATCATAGCCCAAAAGGAACTGCGCGGCTGTCTAATTGAATATACTGTATGATGGCGTAAAAAGGAAGTTAATCACTGCTGTGGATGTAGGTTAGAAGTGGGCTTAGTACTACTTACTCTACCCTATAATCATCTGTTTACTACGTCGTTCAATTAAAGTATATCAGTGATGGACAGATTTTTTACGTTTGGTGATTATTGTTTTTATTGTTTGTTTACGTTGGTGTTTGAAGCTTCGCCATATTTACAATTCATGTACGAGCTCAGTGTTCATCAATGATGATACCAAGGAGCGTAGAGGTACAAAATTAGGTTAACACAAAGAAAATCGGATCATATTCAATGCTGGAGATGTAGGAAGCTGTGCATCTGTTAGCAGAGCATCTCTTGCAATAAATGACCCAGGTAAAAAAAGTCTTATCTCATTGAGGAACACAACAGAGGACAGATAAAGGGTAATGCCCTCGACGCTATCATACACTCTGAATATGAGGCGAGTTTGATAGCGATTACTGCGAATGCCCTGGGAGAATGTCTGTGTCACATCTTGTTCAAAACCGTATAGAAAATAATGAAGCCTGTAATAAGCAGAAATATTTTATTGGGGGCGAAACTATTCAAAAGAACAACATCGACACCATCAGCAGCTAGAATAGCTGCGGCATGGGGTACCAGATTCCTAACTAGATGTGGAACTAACTACAGAACTAGCAGCGGGACTAGCTGAATCACTTACATAGAGGCTATCTGCAATATTATCAGTGTTACCTACTGCATCAGGGAATGAAGTGACTACCTACTGAACTAACAGCGCAACTATCTGAAACACTAACGTCGGGACAAGCTGCAGCATCGGCAGCGGGACTAGCTGCAGCGGCGTATGAATGAACTCCGGCGGCCGCGGTCACCGCATTCCTGCGCGCTCACTTCAGTTCAGATGAGCGCTGCCGAGCAGCGGAATGCCGTCTTAGCGGCAGAGGCATGGCGGGATGGTGGTGTGGGTGGCGGGATGGTGACGGTGTGATGGCGAGGTGGCTGTGTGATGACTGGCTTTTGGCGATGTGGGTGGCGGTATGATGGCTTGGTGGTGTCAGTGGGAGTAGCGACGTGATGGTGGGATGGGAAGAGGTGAAGGTGGTGGCACTGAGGGTGGCGAAGTGATGACGGTGTGCTTGGTGAGATGGATGAGATGAAGGAAAAAAATCTGGCTGATGACAATGATGGAAGATGTCGCTGATGTGCTTTAACAATCGTTTATTAGTACTCGTCTATCTGGTATTTTTCACGAATGTAAGCAATAACGTAACAACGAAATACCTAATACCGGAATTGAAACTTGAAAATGATAGCGAGCATACATGTGCTTCACCGCTCGTTCCGCCACAGCCGTCGCCACATCGCTGGCACAGCGCGCAGCTCAGCACTGCGATGTGGAATGCGCGGCCGACAGTCGACTGCACCCTGAATGTGTCCGATGATTGTGGCTAAGGAATGTTGCTGAGGGCTGTGACTGAGGATGTGGCTGAGGAATGTGGCTTATCCTAGAACTTCGGAGAGTGACGTACTGAAGAACGTTATACAGTGGAGGGCGTGTAAGTGATAGACTGTGGCGGAGCTTTGCACGATGAACGTCACCAATGATGGAACGCGGCGGAATGGACGAATGAGGCACAAGGAGTGAACGACTTGAACGTGACTAACGTATCACAAGTAACTCACACGTCATGAGTATAGTAACTCATAATAATGTGAGGAAGGCAACTCTGTTCAAAACGATGAGCTAAGGAGTGACGGCCTTCCTGAAGTCATTGCACTGTAGTTTTAAGTGAAGGCAGTAACTCGAGGAGCTGAATGATATCCTGACTCATTTGTGACTCATCTTCGTGTTGGGTAATACAATACTTGAGGACTTGTTCTATGCGCTAAAATGGGGCTGCAGCTTCCTGCATACTTTTTGTCATGCCTCTCTCTCTCTCGTTGGACATCATGTCTCACACTGCTTGTATTAAATCCAGCTCATTGCATTATTGTGCTGTGAACCTTTGCGCGTATTTATTTAACACATTTGGTTAAATTGTTTCATTGAGGTTCCCACTTTCATTGTAACCCATTACTAACTCCTTCAATTGCCGGAGCTATCCGATGGCATCAGCGATTCTATATCAGTTATGAACTTTCAAATTTCAAGCGACCTATGCAAAGATGGACATTGCTTTTTCGAAATTTAATAAAATTTTCATTACTTGCTTTGTTATTTAAATCTTCTTACGCAAGATAGTAAGGAGTTGTTCACAAACTGCATTTACAGCTGCAGTGACAACTGCAACAGCTTCAGTGACGATTGCAGCAACAACTGCACAAACTACTGCCGTAACCGCTGCAGTAACTGCTGCAACAACAGCTGCAGTTTCAAAGTGTGTCATAGCCGCAGAAGTGAAGCGCTGGATTCTGACAATCGGTGCTGTAACGGTGCAGCTCGTCTCACATTCTCAGGAATGTTGGGGCAAAAGCTCATACATTAGCTCGCCGTGCGCTGAACCAGACGAGAGAGTTTTAGGCAGGCAAAGAAGATTTTTTTATAGTTATCGTCCAAAAAAATTCAGTAGTTTTGGTAAGTGCTAACTAATTTCAGAGTACTTGCAAGTACATAGCTGAGAGCATGGTTTAGACTAACAGTGATTAAATTGTCTATTGAACATATGCCGATCGCGAGAGATAGTTAGAATGTTTAACGGGAATATTGAATTCGGAACAACATGTTTATCCAAGACAGCACCATGAAAGTATTTGAATTATAGAACATATTTTTCTATCTATATTAATAATAACAACTATCAAATTGGTATTAAAGAGCAATCAATTTCTACCGCTCTGAAAGTATATCAATAAAGTGTGCTTTTCATTTAGAAAATGAGACCTTTTCTACATGTTTCCACATTATTCACAGAATAAATGTATGAGTTTTAAATTATTCACAGAATAAATGTATGAGTTTTAAATTATTCACAGAATAAATGTATGACTTTTAACATTGTAAGAAGATATTTTCCCGATTAATAAAGAATACGTTTCAGTGCACAAAAATATCTGGGGAGGGAAGCGATCTACCCCTGGAATGCGATTCGAGAGGAACGTAATTTTTTGTTGGGAACGATGTGCGAGGAGATGGCAGCGTACGACACGTTGGGCAGGACTCCGGTTGTCTGCTGTGATCGGAACGGAATGCCGTTGTTTCTACTATTTCCAACAGGGGTGTATGCATGCACCCTTCCATCGTTTGCTTGATTACCTGTTTATACATCAAGGTGTGAATTTATCTTAACGAATATTTATTTCGTTATTTCCGGAACTAAACCAAGAATAAAAAATTATGAATCGTACGTTAGGAACTCAAGTCTGGCGTTGGCAGGTGCCAAACAAGTAAGAAGTCTTGCAGAAGCGCCTTATTGGGTTCCATGTATTTCGTCTATTATTCATAATGAACGAAGCTACATTTACTTCCGAAGAGATGTGACATAAATTTTAGTCATACCAAACCTGAGGCACATATGTTTGGTCAGTCGAGTATTGCGGGAGGCGGCACCACACCATCTCTGTCAGACAGTTCATCGCAGTGATCGGGAGCGGTGGTGCGGCAGCAACAAAGTCCTCGAGTGCCATTGCATTCATATGAAGACATAACGTGGAATTAGGTGAAATCTATGTGATGAGCGCGAACTTTTGACGAGAGCTACGCATGCCAAAAAGTGAGTACTTTTTGCTATTTCGTTGACGAGTCCATGAATGAGCCGGCTGTTAGCTAATCGTTTCGATGTGTCTCGGTCAGACCGGTGGCTGCAAGCAAAATAATTTGGAAGAGCGATAAGATACGGAGAGTAAAGTCATTGAAGTCAACTAATCTCGAATTGTCAATGACTATGATTGGTATGTAGCCCTGTATCTCATTGGAAAAATTATGCCAGTAACTAGTTCAGAAGTAGAAATCAATTGGTAAAGATCACTCGTTCGGCCTAAATTCAGATCAGCTGTGTATGATATTTTGCACGCCTCACCATCATTAGCAAATTCATTCATTTTTTAAAGCTGGGACTGCAATTGCTGAACTTATGAAAGACAGTATACATAACAAGTTTCCTTCAGGCAACTGGGTCTGGGATACGCACTGAAATTTTTTTCTTTCATCTATAAAGTAAAGTTACCTACGAATTTGCGAAGATAAAGAAAATGTTTAGCTCGCATAATTAAACGTTGTTTTCGATTTGATATATGAAACTATGTATATACTTACAGTCATATGCTACTTTATAATTATAGGTCTGTAAGTGGCGCCGGTGCTGCTGTCAGCTATCAACTAACCTATCAAGGCTGCACTTGCTGCTTATCTTGATCATTATCAGCTGGTGGATGAGGTACAGCGTTGCAATTCGTGATCGATACTTAGGTTATCCTCAGTTATTTGGACCAACGTCTATCGTCCATCATTTGGGCTTCATCTTGGGAATGACAATCGTCATCAGAAGTTAGTTGAAGATATTTTAGATTCTTATTCCTTAGTTAGAGTCTGCATCTATGATGGTAGGCTTAACAACAACTACAACTTAATACATTTCATGACGTGAGAGGGTGCAATTATTTTCGAGATCCCGGCGACCACCTGTGTCTCCCAGCTGGCTAAGTCTGTGTGCCAGCAGCGATCAACCAACCAACCACCTGCCATTTGGCTCGACCGCACTTCGCGCCCACGGTTGTCGTCGGCCGCTGCTCGCAGCTTTCCGTCTGGGTGACTCGTTCGTTCCCTGCTCGCTCTGGCGGGACCAACGAAACTTCTAGGATTACACCACATCTATTAAGCAAAGAAATATATGCACCCGATAACGAATATTTTCGTTAGTTGATCGATCCTATTTATTTCATCTAAATTGCGCATATTACATGGAATTATTGTTGCCGTGATTTATCGAAATTGGCATCGAGCGGACAGTTTGATCGTGCATTAATAATTATAGAAGCAGAATAGCAAAACATGAGGATTGCGTGACTAAATGGCATGCATTGTTTGTTAACCCAACTTCAACATCTACCATAACTATATTGCCTCTAGTTGGTTGCCTCTAGATTCTCATCTTATTATATAATTTCAGAAGTTTTTAGGGCTGCCATAGTATTAACTCCACAAGACGAATAGCTGCTCCTTGCTGCGCTTATTTGGTTGGTTAGGTTTGGTAGCGGCGCTGCCTCAACTCGTCCAATGAATGATTCACTCGGCGTCGAAGTGGTTTCGGTTCCTCCTTGTGCATAGTTTACGTTACTCAGGCAAGGTTGTATTCAGAAAGAGTGATACTCTTATGCAAACAGGTAAACATATGTATTGAATTTGAATACAAGGAACTGATCCTTCTCTTTGGAACTTGCAAATATTTTTGTTTCAAGCAAGGAAACCATACGGATTAGAACCAATATTCCTAAAATTCTTGCTTAAGCGCATGTGATGCTACCAAGCCATACGATTAATCTCATTTTATCGGTGGGTGGAAACATTCAAAAGAAGTATCTCGAGAATTTTTTGGAAGTACAAATCTTCAGTTACTTCACGATCCAACTTTTTTTTCCCAAAAAAAAAAAAAAACGAGAGGAATTATTTTGCTTGGTATCATTATGAGAGTTACGTCCGAAAGATGGACGAGTGTTTCGTCATCATGTTTGTAACGTACAGTCGAGCTTACTGGAATTGTAGTTCAATCTTTTGCAGCTGCCAGTGATGTTTGCTACAATTATTTATGGTATCAGAAATTCATGGTGGCAGTCTGGGTACAAATGTTCAAATCAGTAAAAAATGAATTTCGTGTTGTGATTTGTATTTATTATTTTATTTATAGTCAATGTGATGATTGTACATCAATTAGGAGTTTGCATGAACCAATTAAATTTTATGGCATGACAGAACGTTAATTAATATTGGAAAGGCAAGAAACTTTTGTCTGACTATTCTATTTATCAATAGTTAATTTGAACTTTGCGTTGTAATGTAATGGAACAATCATGGTGTATATTTTTGGTGTGGTTGTTGTGTGCTAGGCAGTCTGTGTGTGTGAGCATAAGAGGCAACTGCCCCTTGAGCGGCCCCTAGACTTGCTCGATCACCAGCTAGTGCAGCGGCGGCGGCGGCAGTCTTGTGTTGTGGCTACGCAGCTTCTCTAGCTGTTCTGCACCTCTCAGCTCCACCAGGCGTCCAAGTATTGACTCCTTCCTGCACAGGAATACGTTTTGTCTGTGGGATGGGGAGCAGCTGAAGCACCTCAATTGTTGCTTCTTCTTGCTCCAGTTGGCAGTGATTTTTGAAGCTTGACTATTTATTTTTTTATAGGTAAAGTGTAATGTTGGTTTTCAATTGAATGTACGTCTCTAGTTTTAGTATTGGTCTATATATACAATGTATATCATTTATGAGTGTACGTGTGTGTTCTTTGTTTGGAGCCTGTCATTTCATATATAAAAGGGATACGTATTCGGTAGCGTTTCCACGGTACCTGAGCTAGATATTACCTGCATCCGAAATTTAATTTTAATTTTGCCTAAATTTATACGTCTCGCTATGAATAGGCAGCAATTATGCATTTAAAAACCAGTTTGTAACATAATTACTCTACTTATTAAAATTTTACCTTGAGTATACCTAACAGTTTATATGTAACCATAACAAATTCGTAAAAGGAACGAGACACATGAGTAATTTCGGCGAGTAATCTCGCCGAAAAAAAAAAAAAAACAATTTGTTTTTCCTTCTGCGTGATTCTCACTGGCGGAAAACTTCAAGCAGAATTGTACAGCGCCGCTCCCCCCAGGGGTCTTCGCTCATTCATCAAAGCAAGGCTCGCTAGGTTCACTTGTTCCTGTCTGCTGATGTGCTGTGGGCAGCTAGTCTCACGACGCACCCGTAGCGACCTGGGGATCATGAGTTATGGAACCCTGTCCGTAAAAATATCGACTTACGGAAAAAGTGTTTTCCATAGCATGGTGACTCTTCGAGTCTTTGCGTAATTGCACGAGGCAGTTTGATAAATGGACTTACCCACGGGTTTTCTGATGATTAATATGATTTAGTGCGATATCTGTCGGCAAAATTAGCAGTGAATGTCTTGTGCACATATTGAAGTATTCATTTTTGATGGAGAGTTATGGTGCAAATTTCATGAATTGTTCCTGCATGAACAACTTTGTAGGACCGGTCTAATGGAAAGGTCCAAAGGAAAGAAGCTGGTATAATGGTAAAAATGAATAAAATGGAATGGAGCCAAACCACATTTCGGCATTTTGATCGCGCTAGGAATGACCTCGTGGGACACAATTGACCCAAGAAATAGAGTGCCAGAGGACTAGAAACTTCCGAGAGTATGTGTGCACGGAGCTCGTTAGGTCATTACTATCACGAGGAGGCATGGCTGCTTCAGTCGCGTTGGAGCATGACTCTTAAGTTGCGATGGAGCATGAACTCTTCAGTCGTGTTGGAGCATGACCGCTTCAGTCGTGCTGAGTATGACCGCTTCAGTCGCGTTGGAGGATGACCACTTCAGTCGCGTTGGAGGATGACCACTTCAGTCGCGTTGGAGCATGACCGCTTCAGTCGCGTTGGAGGATGACCACTTCACTCGCGTTGGAGCATGACCGCTTCAGTCGCGTTGGAGGATGACCACTTTAGTCGCGTTGGAGAATGACCACTCCAGTCGCGTTGGAGAATGACCACTTCAGTCGCGTTGGAGCATGACCGCTTCAGTCGCGTTGGAGAATGACCTCCACTCCAGTCGCGTTGGAGAATGACCACTTCAGTCGCGTTGGAGGATGACCACTTTAGTCGCGTTGGAGAATGACCACTCCAGTCGCGTTGGAGCATGACCGCTTCAGTCGCGTTGGAGGATGACCACTTCAGTCGCGTTGGATGATGACCACTTCACTCGCGTTTGTGAATGACCTCGTGTAATATGACCACTAGGAACAAGTTGGATTACGGCCAGGTGTATCGCGTAGGAGCAAACCAGAGTCTAGTCTGCTCCTAGTAGTGTAGTGACTAGACTACTCCTACGTGTAGTCTAGTCACTAGACTACACGTAGGAGTGCAAGAGGCCGGCAGAGGGATGACTGGCGTCTCGTGCGTATATTACCGCGTTGTGCAGCGCTTTGAGGCTGCGGTGTCGTGACATCGACGTTCTCCTGAGGACTATTTCTCGAGCCACCGCGCTGATGTGATTTCGCCGTCGCCGCTTCTTGACCACCGTCTTCGATGATACCTGCTGCCCTCCTGGCAAATGACGTTGAAGCAAATGTGATTGTAAGATGATATTGTTGAAACACCGTTCAATCAACGCCGGGTCATCTTTTGGCCGCACACATACAGGGCATGTAATGCATTTGAAATTTTCTGGGAGATTTTTTTTCGGGAGATATAGTGTATAAAGCTTAGGGATTCGTAGTTGTGCAATGTAGTTTGTAAAGTACAACTCGTGTACTAAGGCTTAAAGACATCTCACGAGGCTCTTATTTAGGGATTAACGCTGAAACGGATCTTAGCTTCTCGAGGCACGAATGTAGCATTAAGGCTTCGTAAGCTCTGCAGTATTCGAAGCCTTAGGAGGCACAATCGCGAGTCTCGTTATCGAGAGGCGTGGTGACCTGAAATGCAAATATGCGTGTCAAGGATCTCCTGCCAGACCAGCGCCGTGTTGCCAGAATATCGCCGTGTGTTGCCAGACTACCGCCGTGAGTTGCCAGACTATATACCGCCGTGTGTTGCCAGACTAGCGCCGTGTGTTGCCGGACTATATACCGCCGTGTGTTGCCAGTCTAGCGCCGTGTGTTGCCGGACTATATACCGCCGTGTGTTGCCAGACTAGCGCCGTGTGTTGCCGGACTATATACCGCCGTGTGTTGCCAGACTAACAGCGGGTATTATCTGGTGGAAACATCAGTAGATAGATACATCAGTAGATAGATACATCAGTAGATAGATACATCAGTAGATAGATACATCAGTAGATACATCAGTAGATACATCAGTAGATGCGGCTAGCAAGCGAACAGCGAGGAACCGCAACGATCAGGCAGACGCCGAGAATAAAGTGAGATGGAAATAGAAATTTATTTTTGGGTCTCGAAACATGACAGCGCGTTCAGTACTGAAAATCCTAGCTCAAGCGACGAATACTTCTCAACATACATATAATGAAATTGGTAACGAAATTTAGTATTTATATCGTGACGAAACGTTGTGAGATAAATAAAGGATAAAGTAAGACAGGATAATATATATTATCCTGCCTCATATTATATTGGATAAAGCAGGATACGGTTGTGAATTTCTTTGGCGTCTACGTCTAATTTTGGTAGAATTCTATAATTTTAATTTTTAACCTTGAATAAAAACCCTATCATGTTTACGCTACATTCTCTGTAAAACCCAAAATGATCGTACGTAGGTTGGACAAAACCAACGATGTTCGCAAGCAGGGATGAAAAAAACCCACGATGGTCGTACGCAGGTTGGACAAAACCCACAAGGATCGTACGCAGGTTGGACAAAACTCACGATGACCGAAGGTAGGGTTAAAAAAAAACACGATGTTGGGGCGCCGTGACGCGTGTAGCAGCAATGACCAGCAGACGAACCCTGGGAGCTGGCGAGTCTCGTGCTGCCATGCCACGCCAGCTACCCAGACACCCCCAGCCTGGCCCCTGACGACATAACGCGTCTGGCGGCGGTCACTGCTGACCAATACTACTGCTCTGCCAGCCTCCCTTGGCAGCGGTCACTGCTGACCAACACTACTGCTCTGCCAGCCTCCTTTGGCGGCGGTCACTGCTG